>NC_056499.1:10090676-10119034 GCF_014905685.2 Nematolebias whitei | reverse complement strand
ACTACTACTTACTACTTGTACTACTATTCCTACTTCGCAGTTTTTCACTTATCACGGGGCTTCAGTGTACGATCTCCCGCAATAAATGAGGGACTACTGTATACCGTAAAATACATTTTCTACACAGTTTGGAGAAATCGTTAAAGTGCATTCTGTGAAAACATAAATACTATTTTCCCAAAGTTTAATACAAAACGTTTTAGTTTAGCACAAAATATATTTAATACTGCAAAATGTAGCCAGAAATTATATTTGGCCAGTTTTATCAATTTTTTTAAATAACTCATCAGAGTTGTCTTTAGTATTTCAATATCACAGTTTTTTTTTTTTTTTTTTTACATAAACCTCTTAAATTATAAATTTACTTTAGTTTTTCATGCTTGGGAAAATAAGGTTTGTTTCTTCAAAAAAGTTCAAGACAAAAAACTTTTGTTTCCCATGTGGGTGTGTTGATGCAGCTGCAGAGGCTGTAGGTTCAGTTCAGTCTAAACGGTTAAACTATAAAAAAAAGAAAACTTGGATTTATAATAATAATAATTCCACCTTCTCATTCTGTGCATGTCCAAAGTGTTGAACATTACCCGAAGGTGACACGACAGGTCACAGGCTTTGACAGGTCACAGAACCACTGTAACACCTGTTGTACACTGAGTCGCAGCAGTGCTTGATTTTAAAAGTTCTTTAATGAAGTGTGAGGGAGTTGTAATTTACATAATCGCTGCAAGTTTTGCACTCGGATAAAGCAAATCTAGACTCTGAAATATTTATTTGTTCAGCTGATCTTCAAGGGTTGCCACAGAGTCTGAAAACTCCAGAAATTTGACTAACGTTAAACTCTTTTAAAAATGGGGATTGTTCATAAAACTTATATCTAGCTAAAAAAAAATAAGCCATGGATGCAAGCGTTATTTTCAGAAAAAGCAACATACCAAGTTGTAATAATTGTTTATCGATGTGTTTTTGCACAACTTGTTCTTGTCTCAGAAAAGACACCTATTTGGATCAGATGCTAGGCAGTTTGGAGATGAGCAAAGCAAGGTTTTTTTGTTTTGTTTTCTATCTCCACTAAAAGTTAGGTGTTGTCATAAAATAAATGGCCACTTTGATAAAATTTGAAGTAAGCCACAAAAATTAGTGCTAAATGAGATGAGAATTATGTTGTTTATGACCAAATAACAATAGGAAAGAAGTAAAAAAGGCTATCGAAGCATATGTAAAACAGCATGGTTATTGTCTAGAATTACATCCGACACACACAAACGCATATACAAATGCAAAAATGACCGGCTGTCCACGAGCAGAGGACAGATGGCCGAAGAGTGGCTCTGATCCAGGGAGTGACGATGTTCTGTATCATTATAATCTGCTTCATAGTGTCCTCCCTACCGCTGTGCAGGACAACATGTTTCACCCACTGAGTGCACACAGCAGAACAATTCTACTGCTGCTCTCCAACACCTACTCCTTGAGAGGTCCAATGACCCCTTGTGTTGTGATTGCTCCTTTTTTTTATTCTTGCTAAGATGAGGGGGAAAATGTTCAACTCTCATGTGGCAATTCAAGATTTTACAGTGCTATATCTTTTGCCTACGCAGGTCAGTCATGACCCCACTCACCCCAACACCTTAAGTGTTGCAAGCTTATTATAGGCAGAAACATGGGTGTGCTACAGGGTCTTCAGTTTCTCCTATTGTTGCCAGCCTGTACATGGAGGAGATAGAAGATAGAGCTTTGGCATCATTTCAGGGAACCAGAGTTGCTGGTTCAGGTATGTTGATGACACCTGGGTAAAAATCAAATCTCAGGAAGTCCAACATTTCACTGATCATATCAACTCTGTGGATGAACATATAAAGTTCACATGAGAACATGTAAAAAAATGGCAGGTTGGCTTTCTTGGACAGTGAGGTCTCAGTTTCTGATGGAGGACATTTGCAAACTGAGGTGTACCGCAAACCCACACAGACCAGTATTTGTGGTTTGACTACCATCACCCCATAGAGCACAAGTTAGGAGTCATCAGGACTCTGTACCAGAGAGCAGACAGCGTCCCCACTAAATCAGGAGCCAGGCAGAAGGAGAAATCCCAACAAGACAAACCCTGGAGCAGGGCTATTCAACTAAATTGCTCAGGGGGCCATAGTTACTGAAAGCCAAGAGCCCAGTGGCTTTCAAACCCCAAAATACATTATGGTAAAGACTGGTCCATCCCAAAGATCCAGTCCCCCGGCACAAACAGAGTAATATTGTGTATGCTGTTCAGTGTCAGGAGGGCTGTGATCAGTCTTACATCGGGGAAAATAAACAGTCACTGACCAAAAGAATGGACCAGCACAGAAGAGCAATATCATCAGGCCAAGACTCTGTGGTTTAAACTCATCTCCAGACCAGTGGGCACGCTTTAAAGAGTGAAGCTGTTCACAACCTTGATAGAGAGGAACAGTGGTTTGAAAGAGGAGTGAAGAAAGTCATCTTTGTGAAGAGAACCTGTCCATCATTAAACAGGGGTGGACGCCTCTGTGTTCAACTGTCCCCCTCTTACAATGCCGTTATTGCTAGTACGACTCAGCCCTCGGTAAATAGCAAGCAGCCATCAGGGCACTAATGATCAGTCATTAGGCTAATGGTCCTGTTTTTGCATGTGAACAGCTAGTTCTGGCTGTAACCTGCAAACTGGTTGATCAACTATGAGAAGGTGCTGCTTATAAGACTGAATTTGTTGCAGCTCCTCAGAATGGCATTTTGGATAAAAGAATAAATGTTTCAACAAAGTAGAATCTGTCCAGATGACCTGACTTAACCTTGTTAAATTTATCTACCTGGATCACTGAGCATACATAAGGACCCATATTATTGTATTTTGTTTTTAGACCATTTTACACATTTGTTGGAATAAAGGTTGTAATCCAATGAATGTCGTAAAACCAGTACGCTAGACTTTGCACAAATCAGGCTCATCAAACAGCATGTTTGGGGTTTTCAGTGTGATTAAAAATCTGAGCATCTGCAGTACAGTTGCTCCACTCTTTTCATCTATCATGCGGATGTTTATGTTCAAAAATCACTACTATAAAAAGTTGTGATAACTTTCAAATTTTTGTCTGTGCTGGAATCACAGAATTAACAAGTCTTTAGAGTGAGAAGTGAATGCCTAGAAAATGATAGAGACAGAAAAAAAACTGGCTGCTGTGCCATGGGGCTCAACCACACAATGTTAATTAATTTCATTTGTAGCGCAGGCACTACATCTACGAGGATGTTGATCATGTGATTACAAAGAGAAGAACGCAGAGCACAATCATGTCTATCATGATGATGGAGATGATAAAAACACCACACTGTCTCCACTCTCCTTCCTTCGGGAGAATAAATGTCGGTGCCAAAACAAGTTTTGCAGTTTTTTTTTAATTGGGGGGGGGGGGGGGGGATTTGAGTCCCAACATAATCTTTGTATGATAATGTGGGCTACTAGTGTGTTTACAGCAAGCAAGCGAGCCAGTGAGCATGTATAAACTGCAAACACAAAATATGCAAACTAATCAAACCACCTTGGCTCACTTTCTGAGTTCTTGCACACAAATGAGGCATTAAAACAAACGTATTCAAATCTGCCCACCGGGTGAGGCCTCTGATAAGAACGACGGCAGCTAGAGAGCAGTACAGAGAAGTGTGTTTATTACGGCGCATGGAAATCTCCTCACTTAAAGGCTGACTGACAAAAAGAAAAATGAACAATAACACTGGGGTTTTACCGGACCTGACAGTGGATGAAGCGTTAACAATATGGTTAAAGAGTGATTACCTTTTAATCTCCATGACTCTGGACTAATCCTCATACTTAGCAGACATACATTTTCATCGGGATCTGAATACCATTTCCACTGTGTCATATTGGCTTTATGGTTCTTTTTCTTTTCTTTTTTGTGAGTGTGTGTGGGTACGATGAGTGACTAGACTCTTGGAATAATACTCTGTCATGTTCTTATTAGAACAAGTATGGTGTGAGGACAAAGGATAGACACTCTGTAAGCGTTTAGGCTCAGCATCTCTTCTAGATGCAGGTGAAATGCATTTTCAGTGGATTATATGTCGACGTTTTGTTGTAACCCACCACAGAATGCAACAGCAGAGCGATAATTGTTTAGCTTGTCTGTGTGTGTTTGTTTGTACCATTAGCAACATTTTCAGAAAGTAATTACTGAATGTACAACTTTAAGATCGCCACAACAGCAAAGTGATCTTAGCCTACTCAAAATGGTAAATGGACTGTACTTATATAGTACCTCTCTATCTTATCAAGATACTCAAAGTGCTTTACATTATAATCCGTGCTCTCATTTATCCATTCACACAGCACTCTACTAGATCTATACAAGACTAAGCAGTGCTTTAGATGACATTCATACACCGATGGGACACGCATCGGAGGCAATGAGGTGTTCAGTGTCTTGACCAGGGACACTTCAACATGTGACTGCTGGTGGAATTGAACCCCCAACTCTTGCATTAGAAGACAACTGTTCTAACCACTCAGCCACAGCTGCCCAAACTCAGTCAATTTCACAGCTCTTGAAATAAAATTTGGAGTGCTTTACTTAAAATTTTGGCATTACCTGTTTGAGTTAACCATGTTTGTCTGTTGGTATAATATCTCATAAACCAATGAACAGATTTTCAATGAAACTCCCATAAATTAATCACTGGCTGTACATCTACAAATGATAAACTTTTAAAGTCAAACACACTTCAAAATGAAAAGTGAATTGACTTTCACCAACTCAAAAATATATAAAACTAAAATTTGGTGTGATGGGAGCTGAGAGTCATTGACAACACATACTTGAAGGGTTATCAGATCATGCAAGATCACATGTGATGTACTGATATAGCAGAAGATGGTGCACAATGGTGTTTTCAATCTTTAGCCAAAAAACTATGAATGTCATTTCTCATCAAAAAAGAACCTTAGTCTAAAACTTTGGCAGAAACCCAAAAGGTCCATGCTCAATAATCCAGGTATACAATCCAACAATTTTCAGTCAGGTCATCTGGGCAGTTTCTTTTTTTGCTGAAACGTTTCACTTTCCATCTGGAAGGCTTCATCAGTCAAGGAAACACACAACACAAAACTGATTCTTCCCCCAAATATATATATATATATTGCATACCTGGATTATTGAGCATGGACCTTTTTGGTTTTGAACCAGTTTGACCTGACTGTCGACGAGGAAGAGGGCCGGCACAAGAGGAGGGGGCATGCCAAAGACACCATCTTAGCACCAACATAACTGGTTTGTTCCACTTTGGCATAAAGCATTGTGTAATGCAAGGCCTTTATTTGGTCATGTGGTGTTGAAAGGTTATCAGGGCACATGGAACAAAACAAGGCATGTTCTCATTCACTGCTTCTATAAACATGTAATTATTCACTACGGCTACTGGGTGAAAGGGATAATGTCACAGATTTACAACCCAAGTGGTAAGAGTCAAAGATATCCATCCATCAATCCTCTCAAACACTTGGGCGCTGCAGTGTTGGAGATCAGCTACACTAGCTGGATAAGGATTGAGGGTGATCCACTGTGTAGGAGAGCAAAGGTTTAGAGGTAGAAATCACACCCAGCAGCCACACCACCCTAAAATAACCTTAAAATAACACCCACCGAGCAGAAGAGGAAGGACATGGAAATGGACATTACCCCTTGTGAACCATAGTCACAACAACAGAGTTTATTAAAACTTTGTGTGGTATAGAAAATAGACTAATCCCTTTAAATCTTCTATAATGAGAGGGAAGAAATCCTCAGACTGTGATAGTTCCCCTCCCCTCACCCCACAAGATTTTAGGCTTTCCACAGGATTCCACTAGCTTAGCCGCAAATCGCCTCACTGCTGTGCGATACTGCCACATCCTCTAAGAATAGGGTGAGACACACGATTGGGTGCATGTGTATGGGCACAAAAACACTCACAAATCTTTTTTGACTTTGACTGATGCATCCTGGAGAACACTGTGGATTGTTGATGGTTTTTATATTCCCCACCAGGAAAGTAAGTTGGTGATGTTGCAATGAATCAGGATATCAGCTCAACCAGGGACAGGCCATGGAGAGCCGGGGAGATGAGGGGCAGGAAAAAAAAAGATGAAAAGTCTCAGAGACAAATCCTCTTTCTGCCCAATGACTCGCGAAAATGGTAAGAAGACACATGAGCATCTGACTGCTGTTTTCAGACAACCTTGTGTTTCTAATCTACACCCCCCCCCCCCCCCCAAGTCAACACAGACTTTTGGAAAAATCCTTATAAGGAGACAAATCTAATCACAACAAACACATTCTAAGAAGCCTAAAACCGATCCTAAATTTTGCATTACTGGTTGCTGATGAAAGGTGCTAACAGGCAAAAAAAAAAGGAACACGTCAAGTTGTGCTCATGCTGGAATGGGAAAACTGACTGGAATGACGCCCTTCCATATCTCTGTTGGAACAACGGATGTAAACACACCCTGATGGCCTAAATTAATCATGTTTAAACAGACGGATGCGATGGCATCACATGAAACCATGACTCCTCCATATGCTACCTGTTTAGAGCGATGTTTGAAAATTGACTAATTACAGTGCTCTCTGATGAAGCTTCTATCCTAGCAGCTGTTTGTCTATTAACCTGAGGAACAATTGCTCAGAATGCGAAGTACCCCACATTAACATTGCCCACTCTGCAAAGGAGATCCACAACTCTAACATGTTGCTTTTTTAGGACTGAAAAACTTGCCTCCCATGGAAGTATATTGGTCAGCAGCCTTTTCAAACTATATTTTTTGTCACAATAATACATTAACCAGCGTGTTACTGTTACTCGTGTCTACAGTGATGCATTGAACTTCTGGAGCAAAAATGAAAAAGATGTGAATATGACATATTTTAGTGTCAAAATATTGCATAAAATGATCAAAAATTTGAAGGATGTATTAATAGAAAGAAGAACTCTTTTATGATATGTCACTGAACCATCACTTCCTAGACCCTCACAGCAGCAGCAACTGGTGCCTTTCAACTTTTCATCTGATGGGTAAATGTCAAAAAGTCAGCCTTTCTGTCCACATGATATGACTGAGTCACACTCCAACTGTATCACAACTCCACTTTGGATTCAAAAGCGTACTGGAAATGTTTCAGAAGACGCGCGACTTCAAGCAGCCCGACGTTCAGCTAGACAGATCCAGTATTGCTTTGTTCGTTTGTTGTCTTTTCAGAATTTGCTTGAGAAGTGTCTGAAATGCTCTTTTTTATTCTTCTTGCCGCTCATCTTGCTTGGTTGAACGGAAATTTTTTATTAAAACCACAATTTATCCACAAAACAGAGCCCGGATAAAATAAATGAGAAACATAAGAAGTCACCCATCACCAATCCATTTCTGACACCACTCAAATGCAGCAGCAACCATTGCACATGCAAATGCAGAAGCAGATCAATTTGAATTGGTGAGACATAATGAAAGCACTATTTATTTCTAGTGAACCATTAAAACAATTCTAAACCTAAACATGTAAAAATTACAGATATATAGCTCTAACTGCTGCCATCTCTGCAATTTGGACCACTATTATGTCATAAGTGCACCATTTGGATAAAAAAGATACCGGTACATGTCATTCAAAAAAACATGAAATGATGATTGGGAAGCTTTTTTTCATAACAGTTCAGCTACATTTAAATAGAGGATGCATTTACACACAGAAAACATGCAATAAGAGTTCCATGAAATATGAATAATGTTCAGAGGAATGCACTTTTCAAAGAGTCTGATAAAGGTTTATTGAAGGCCGGAGAGAGCAAGATAGATGTTGCCATGGCTACAAGTGTGAAAAGGGCATCTGATCTGACTTCTGACCAGTCAATTAATCTTGCATCTTCATTTTTTTGTGTGTTTTTATCAAAGCATTATGTATAATTCAAAATGTGTTGTTCTGCAGTTTGTATAAAGAAGAAAAAAGATTAAGATAGTGAGGACTCAATATGCTTTGGAGCAATAAAAGTAACGGTAGAGTCTGAAACAAGAGAAAAGGGGTAAATATATACAATGGAGTACAGTCTGAATATTTAGTTTGTTTAGTTTCAGAGTTAATTAAAAAAAACTATGTACTATTTAATAAAGTGACTTATAAGGACCCAATTATCCTCTAGTTTTCCAGCTGAAGATACGTTGTGTCATTTAGCTTGAAAAAGTTATAATGTAAAAATATTAACTCCCCTTTTAAACTGTATTATCTTTGTTAAATTGTGCTATGTTAATGAACTAAACTTCTAATAGTTAAATTAGAACTAGTAAAATGTAAATGTGTAATAAAAATGCATACACTATTTTACACATAAATATATAATCATAGGAAGTGCTTTAACTACAAAACATTTGTTTTTATCAAGAAAGTAACTATTTTTACATCTTTCATTTTGTAGGAATTACAGTGAATAACGCTGTTGTAGGCCCTGTCCATACGGGAAAGCTGTTTGTCCAAAAATAACTATTTCTCATAAACACAACGTTTCTACAAATGTTTTCATCCACACGAAAACAAAGAAACTGACCCAACTGTTGCAACAACTAGTGTTGTAAATTTGCCCCCGAAATACACAAGAAACATGAAAACAGAGGAGCAGATGCTACAAACTGTAATCGTATAAAAGATGGAGATGGTAACTACAAGAGCAAAAACTACTTTAAAAATGTTTTTTGAACGTACATCAAAGTGAAACTTCTACCTTGTGTCATATAAAATTACGATTGAGTTGGGACAGTGACGCCATTGTTTTCAAAAAGTTGTTTTTAGGCTGTCAATACAAAAATGTAAGGGGCTCCTAAAATATTATTTCCATATGGACGCAAGGCTGAAATATTTATTTAAAGGGTATAAAGAGGCACTCTGTATCAAAAGGTCAATAAATCATCTTCAGTTTTGAATGTTCCACTGGTTTATTACACAAAAAGCTAAGCTGAAAGCTAAATAGTTGATTCAGGGACATCTCTTTAAAGGTGCATATTTATTATAGAACTAAAACCTTATATGTCCTCTGTACCATAAATTATCCAACACCGACAGAGGAAGCGGCCATTGTTCCAGGGCATGATTTTCTAAGTACAAACTAAATATAATGCCATTCTCATTTTCTTTTTATGAGCTACACACTGTATATGACTGCATGCTCATTTGCATCACTGTTGGGGTGTATTAGTGTGTGTGAGAACAATTGACCAAGTATGACATTTCCCTTATTTAAGCTGGTGGAAAAATGTGCGGGTGGGGATTTTTCTAACCGCGCCATAAATAACAGAGAAAACTCAATTTCATCACCTTCCACCGCACTGTCATAGGAACATATCTCAAGCTGTCTCCTCACAGTATCCACACTGTCCTTGTAGTATCACATTATCCTCCCACTCCGACCCCACACCCACCCCTTCCTCTGCTCCACTCACCCCTCCCTTTTCTAAAACAAAGCAGGAGGTGGTTTAATTATCATAATCCAGTTGCAAGTAATTAGGATAGGTCAGATGGTACACTCGAACGGTGTTCGTCCCACTTCGCACACTCCCTGCATCGGTTCTATCTCCCCATCCATTTGCTTGGACAGCCCTATCAGTGGGTAACATCTCCCTACACCACCGCCGCCTGTCTGTTCATGATAGTGACTGTGGCAGTCATCTCCACAGAGGCGAGCGATGTGCTGCCAGCCTCTCTGTCTGAGCCAGACGAGACCGTATTAATGTCTACTGCAGGCGTGTTGGAGCATCAATTAATCGCTGTTTAAAACGGGCAAAAATGCATTTAATATACTTAAGCTTAATTAATACATTGCTACTAATTTTGCAAGGCTAATTAATCAATTTGAGGCTGATTTGTGGTGCTAAGATATTCAGATTATGTTGTTTGGAAGAGAACGATACTAAATGGCATTATTTAATAGAGTAAGTTTATTAACTAAACCAATAACTGGGGGGAAGCACAAAGACCGGGAGTTGAGTGGAAATAAAAATGTTAGGGAAAGAAATTAAAAACAACAACAACAAAATAGAAAAACACACACAACCAAGCAACTCTGAAGCTAAGAACTGAAACTGAAGCGAGGATTGATTGATTGGGACTTGAACTACATGCTTTGTGCACTTATAGTGCTGTTTATACCGAAGCAGTGAAAGAAACCACAGTGTTCTGGCAGGAAAGCAAAAAGAGCTACAGAGTAATTGGGAGGGCTTTGCTTGGAGGGACAGAGAGGACTTAGGATAGGATAAAGAACGGAAGGTGAAGGGAGGGGTGGTGGTGGTAAACCAAGACCTATGAACTAGACACTAAGTGCTGAGATGTAAAGCAAATAAGCCTGTAAGAAAACAATCCCAGGGACATTGACCAGTGACAGGCCACCTTTCCTGTTCTCTCCTGAGAGTGTTTCCATGTACAGTATTCAGTCCACGTGTACACACACACAGACTGGGTTATCCAAAGACTGCTGAACCTGGACCAGTGCGTCAAACCACTCTGCCACTATTGTTGTTGTCTCTAAAAGAATGAGAACTTTCTCCAACTCGGTGAAGAAAAAACTAAAGACCGTGTTTGTGCCTCTAACATATTTGTAACTAAGATAGTTGAAACTCTTGGTCCAGTCACTCAATTTGTGGTATCGGAGTCAGCCTCCCCACCATCACAGACATTTACACCTCCATATGCAGGAAGAGGGCCACCTGCATCATGAAGGACCCCACTCACCCAGCACACACACTTTTTGCCCTGCTCCTCTCAGGCAGTAGGTTAAGGAGCATTAAATGCAGAACCACTAGACTGAGGAACAGCTTCTATCCTGAGGTTAAACTCATGAATCTCTAACCAGGATAATCAGTGTGAAAATCACTTCATGCTGCTGATTTGTTTCATGTTGCTGCTGATCTGTTTCATGCTGCTGTGTTCATTTGTACTCATTTGCTCACACAGACTCATGTCCGTGCTACTATTCAACGTATTGTTTTAATATTACACTAATGCTTAGTGTATTTTTAGTTAACATTATTCTTCGTTCATATCTTAGATTTTATTAGTTTTTCTTTTACATTTTATACTTTTGTTGGATGTAACTAGGACCCTGTGTACACAATTTTGTTCCACCACATGTGGTACATGTGGTGCGTATGACAAATAAAGAAACTCAGATTCTGATTGACAATTTACCACATCTTCTTCTGATTTTTTTTGGATTCATCTTTTTTTAAAAAACTTTGGACGCTTGATCATGTCAAGTCTCTGGGGGCATGGTGGCTCCGGTTTCCTCCCACAGACCAAAAACATGCATGTTAGGCTTATTGGTAAATCTAAATTTGTCCTAGGTTAGAGAGTGAATGGTTGTTTGTCTTGTTTGTCTCTATGTGTCTTTGTAACGAACTGAAGATCTGTCCAGGGTGTCCCCCACCTCTCGCATAGTGACTGCTGGACATGGGCACCAGTGACCCCCATGACCCAAGAAAGAAGAAGTGGGTAAAGATAATGTATGGATGTCAATTCTCTGGGTGGATCTTGTTTTTAATCACCTGCTAAACATTGTTAAAATAAGTTATTTTATGTCGCACTGTGAACTCAAGAACCATTCCTTTCTTATATATAGAACTTTACTAATTGGCTTTTCTATGTATATGAATCTAAAAAAAGTTCAATCTGGTTCAATCCAGATTGAACTTTTTTAGATTTTTCTACCTGGATTATTGAGCATGCATCAGGATATGTATATAAATGTTTCTGTTCAGTGCCCTGAGACAACTTTGTTGTGAATTAGTGCTCTAAATAAAATGAATTGAATTGAATTGGATTTGTTTATACATGTCTCGATTACTTCAAGTCTTTGTCCACCTGCCTTAATAAAGCCTTCTTATGTTGCTTGCAGATTGTTCAGCAAGCTTTTGCGAGGCTCTTATTGCATCCTCTAACTATCCATCTTTTACACTAGTGCTGTATCAGTTGCACTGGCTTCCTATCAATTTTAGAGTCCACGTTAAAGTTCTCGTTTTGATCTACATGGTCAAAGCAGTCATTCGTTGTAAAACCTTTACATCCATACTTCCCCAGCAGGTCCCAGAGATCGAGTGAAAATGGCCTGTTTGATGTACTATTAAGCACTTTGTGACATTTATCTTGAAAGGCGCTATATAAATACAAATTTGCTTACTTATTCTGTCGTTCATTTTATTATAAACCTGATTCATTGGTCATATTGCAAATTATTTTTACCCAAGCATGATTGAGTCAGCTCAGCCAAAGCAGCGAGGTGAGGAAACTCTTGAGATTATCGGCCAAAAATCACTTATCTTACGACTCATCTTTAACAGCAAGAGGGGGAAAAAACGCAACAGACAAAGTTGTAACTTGAGTGACAGAAGATCACATAAATAAATTGTTTTCTCAAGTAAAATCCAATCTCAGACCACTAAGCATTTAGCTGGTATTTTTGTGAGGCATTAAAGAGGAAATGGTACAGCGCCAGAATAATGTTCACCAACCCATCATCACTACTTTTGCGACGTGTCCTGGCTTATTGCCCCTGTCCTCCCCCACAGCTTAGTGAAACCCTTATGTTATTGGCTAAACACAGCCAGCTGTAGACAGTTAACTGTCTTATCTCACATCAGTCAATTTCCCCAAACAAGGAGAGGTAGGAAAGTGGAGCAGAAGTCATAGCACAAGGGAAAAAAAGAGTATATTCGCACTGAGCTACCATCTCTTCTAGACGTGTGTGTGTCTGTGTGAACATTTTTTTGTTTAAGACCTAAATGATGATGCTCGAGGACCACACAGAGAGAAGTGGCTGTTATAAGGGTCAGTTTTTTTTACCAACTGCTTGCTGCCCAACGCACTCGTATTTCCTTTCCATCCATCCATCCATCCACCCATCCTTCCATCCATCCATCCATCCATCCATCCATTATCTTTACCTGCTTCTTCTATTCTGGAAACTGGGCTCACTGGTACTAGTATCTAGCAGTCACTGTGCGAGAGGCGGGGTACACCCTGGACAGGTCTCCAGTCCATCACAGGGACACATGGAGACAAACGAGACAAACAACCATTCACTCTCTAACTCACACCTAGGGACAATTAATCGTTTAGCCTAATGTGTTTTTGGTCTGTAGGAGGAAACTGGAGTACTCGGAGAAAACTCGCGCATCTACAGAGAGAATATGAAAACCACCCAGAAAGGCCCCCCGACCAAAAAGCCACCTTTTGTCGTGTGTTTTGAGTGTTTGAGCATGAACCTTTTGGTCCCTCATGGACAATTAAATGAGAACATTTCCAAAATGAGAAACATATGGAGCTTTTTAATTGGCTAATTTTTCTTACAAACGTGTGTGGCTTTTTTCAATCTAAAAACCAATGAAAAGGAAAAAAAAAATTGCTATCTAGTCAGACATGCATATTGCAGCACAGAGCATTGCACACATTTTCATTGTCCTTCCGTACAGAGTAAAACAGCCCTTCTGTTCCCTGGATTAATAGCACCATTACTGGGAATCCATGTTCAGTATACAAGACCATTCTTCAGCATCCTGTCAGTGAGATGCACACTTTTGAGTCTAGATATTTGAGTAAATTTGTGTTTCTCTCTGAATATCTATTATGCTAAGCAAGTAATGGTGCATGTCAAAGCACATCTCCAGTTGAGGTTTATGGTAAGTTTACCAGGCTTTGCTTTGGATTTTCTTGCTAGCCTTAACCCTACACTTTGTCATGTGAGGTTACAGGGGGTGACTGCAACAACTCCTATCTGGGGAGTTATTGTTCTACACATGTCCTGTGTAATCTGTCCGACCCACAGCGCTTAGAATAATTATTCATATTTAATCACCAAACTACAAGGCTACATCGTCTGCCGCTCGCTAAGTCATTTTCCATGTTCCATTATCAAAGTTTCAGAGACGGGTGCTCAGGGAAGGGGGACTAAATGGAGAAGCAGAAGTAGTTGGGCTTATAAAAACATAATGGGCTTGTCTGGTTTGATAAACTGAGGACGTGTATAGAATGCACAGGAACCCCCTTCCCCCCAATACACATGCGCACATACACACTAACGCACACAGACACACACAATAGTACACACATCACATTCACTTTACATGAGAAAAGTGCAAAGAACAAAGTAGGGGATATAAAGTGGTCGTATATGAGTGCAGATGGTAAGCAACAAGACAAGTCGGTAAATTTCAACTATGAATACAAATGGTCACACAGAGTTAGAGCCAAGATTGTTTTGTTCTTCATTAAATTTCCCAGGAAGGGCTCACCTTGCTCTAAAGGTGGAGGTTTCACACCCGAAGCCTTTAACTTAAGAGCTTCTTTTGCAGACATATCACAACAGGAGCCTTTGTTGGTGTCCTGGTCGCTGTCCGCCTGGTCGCTGTCGCCATGGCCGCTGTCCCTGAGGCTCGCTCGCTCTGGGTCTTTGAATGTTGAACTACTGCATGAAAAAACAAACAACCAATGCATTTCTACTGAATAAAAGAAACTACAGAATCTTATATAATATGTTAGGACTTTTTTTAGTAAATAGAACACAGTTATTCACTCCTTTAAGCCCTGATAGATTTTTTTTTTATTTCCCTTCATTACATAGTAAATACACATTAAGCACAAGTACTGTTCTTATGGTACTGTGAGCAGAATGTATTTTTAAAAAAACAACAACAAAGGTCTGACACGTGGTTATTGGTTATAGATTCCAACTCTTACCTTTGGACAAACTGTTGTCTGCTGCCCATATAATTAGGCTCAGTGGGGAAACTGTCGGTCTGTGGAGGAGGAAGAAGAAAGTTTGCCATAAGCCTAACATAAACCATGCCTGCTGCAAATCAAGAATTTCTGGTGACATGTGATTAATTATGCAGAACAATGAGGCAGAGGATAGAATACAAATATAATTTTTAAAAAGTGCAAGCTCAATATGGCCAAATTTGAGAAGTTTGCAAACCAAATATAATGGGAGAGTAAACCACAAAATTAAACATCAGGACCAGCAGACATCAGACAATCAATGACTCCTAGGATAACGTCCTGATGAGAATAGAAAACTCCACGACTGCCATGTTGAACTCTTGGCTGGACATCTTTTAACTAGATTACAGTACAATTTGTGCAGAAATTAAAATGCAATTTGCTCCCTGTTCCTGTTGGAAATGGCTAACACTTTGAAATTCAACACCTTCTTTCCCATTTCCACACAAACAAACAAACTGTATTATGAGGAACTGGAGCTTGTGTGAGTTGATCCGTGTGCCGTTTATTTGATACGGGCAACATGATCATGCACAAGAGGATTTGCCTTACATGGGTCAATTGGCAAATAAAAAATGCAGGAATTCTTGTTTAAACATGGATTCATGAAGATTTCATGACAGTAACAGTATTAAGCATAAATAGTTCAATGTTTTCCTCAGGACTGCATGAATCTCTGGATCAATCGCACCAGCTGTAAAGCACTTTGTTTTTCTTTCAGTCTGTTCTCCCTTAGTAATTTTCCCAAAGTACAGTATATTAAGTCATTAAACCATGTTAAAGGAGTTTAAAGGTCACAAAGATATTGGTGTGTTTACTGGCATTTGCAAAAAGACAAGTCCATTACCCCAAAAGTTGGGTTGTTGTGTAGAATGCATATCAGAACAAAAATGCAATGATCTTGAACTTTATTTGGAGGAAAAGACCTTGCATGAGCAAGACACTGCACATAAACCCTGTTTTTGGTTCAGATTATTACAGGAATATAATCATTGTCCCTGTTGCGTTGAGGCAGGAATGATTGAAACAAATGTCTTAAAGAGAAACTGCTCTCATGCTGCTGCGTCTGTATTCATCACAGCCACACAAATAATTACACAATGTCGTGCACAACTCTCGCTCTCAAATTCAGAGCAGTAAAATGTCATGTTTGGTGAGTAATGTGTTGTTGTGCCAGGCTTTTTCACATGCACAGCTTGACTCACAGTCGATAGAGTATTTCAATGTCATCCATGCACTGCAGTGGCTCGGTATGAAAAAGGGTGCGTGAAGGTCAGACAGGCCACCTCAGTACTTTGACCTTCCATGCTTTTGCTAACACCTTTATCTCAACCTAAACACTTTATTCCACTTCAGCTTTCACCAATTTGAAAAGAAAACACCCACAGAATATGTCAAATGCTGGAATCTGATCGTAAAAGTAAGAGAAGGAGGAATGTTTGAAATTATTTGGCAATGAAATGATAACAGAAGCAGAAAAGAGATTTTGAAAAGAGAGAAAAATGATCAAGAAGGGGAGATGGAATCTTTTGTGCCCCAGCTGTACTTTTATGACCAGGAAACCAACCTTGGACAGACTTTTCAATCAACTCTGCATTATTAACACTGAATGTGATCTCAAGGAAATGACAGAAAATGTTTTTTTGTTTTTTTTTTCATTTTTATTATTGTTAACTTACCTAATCTAATTTTTGCATCTGTACATAGTTTGTTGGACTATCTACATGATAACACGAAGCAAAAAGGTTCAACCTCATGAGTAGCTTAGATAGGACCAAAAGAGAATGCTCAAAAGGTGTCCCTCATACCTACAGTATTTTTTTTTATACAAAAGAAAAAAACAACAACAATACAGTTAAAGAAGCATGTCTTTCACCCCACACAAGTCAATAAAAAACACATTAGACCACTTCATGAAAACCTCTTTCCTGCCAATTAAGAGTTTAGGCTGATCTTAAGCCTCCATCTCTTCCTGTCTGACTATACTGCCTAGCCCTTTCACAACAACGGGCCGCTTTCCAATTAATGGGTCGATAACAGGCTGCATGAACTGCTCTGTACCGAGCTGATCCGAGCCCACAATAAATACAGGATAATTTGAGGGAAGGCGATAAACTGTAACCCTACAGTGCATAAATTCATTTAGAATTCTAAGTAAAGTCTGTGGTGAGAAAAGGTAACCTTTTGAAATCAACCGAACTAACTTGACCTCAATCAAAATGATCACAACTGGTTTAAAAATCTCTCTGGCTTCTTGCCTGAAAATATAACCCTTTAATCTCCAATTTATAGGCATCCTTCTAGGTATACTTCTTTGTTTGGAGTGAGGGTACGTCTTTTTAAAGGCACATTGCTCTACAATGTGTTGTATCTACTTCATAAGGCAAGGCCACAAAGGTCACAGAGGCACTGAATACAGCGAGGCTGTGTAAGTGTAAAAAGCTGCACTCTATTTTGTATTCCCATTGAGACCCTAAGACTGACCGCTCAGACAGCAGGCCGATTGAGACAAATGGGACAAGAATATTGGTGTGCAACTCTACTCTCAGGGCAAGTTGGCGAATTCTGTTCATTTCTGTGTCTATATTTATGCACCACTTTCTTTGTAACTGTGTGCCTTACATAGAAATGGCAAACAACGACAAATTACATCTTCTGCTTCACATATCATTGGACAACTCGTTAAACGCCTTGCCACTGATAAGTGCAATTCCATTTGATTATCTTATTGGTCCTTCTCAGGTGTAGGTGAACTGCCACAAAAACACACGTTAGGCTGATTGGTAACTTTAAATTGTCACTAGGTGTGAGTGATAGAGTGAATGGTTGTTTGTCTCATTTGTCTCTATATGTCCATGTAATCAACTTGTGACCTGCCCAAGGTGTACCACACCTCTTGCGGTGACTGCTGGATATGGACACCAGTGACAACCATGACCAGAAAAGAAAGAAGCCGGTAAATGATAATGGATGGATGGATGGATGGATGGATGGATGGATGGATGGACGGATGGACGGACAGATGGATGGACTTGTTTCCCCACTCTGTCGGCGGGATCGTCAATGCAAAGTGAGTGGTTTCTTGTAGCGCCGTCCAGTTCGCACTGAATCCTCTTTCCATCAATAAAGACAGAATGGAATGGACTTCGTCTTTGGTCCACGTCACTATTTTTGGAACATCTACACTGAACTAGAAACTAGAACAAAACTAACTCAAATTCTACAAAGACCAGAGAGGAAATGGCGGTTCAGATGTGGTTTGCAGTTTTGCTTGGGGGGGGGGGGGGGGGGGCGGGGCTGCAGGGACGGGGAAGAATAGGGAGGATGAGGAGGAGGTGGGGGTGACTTTGGAATTTTCTTACTGGCCAGTTTTGTGACGTAAAATAAATTTGAGGCTGAGTTGAGAAAAATACGTAAGACTGTTGCTGTGCGTACAAGAAAAATAGGGGAAAATCCTTATAATTTCCAGAGAATCCATAAGACATGACATGCACTATATGTGCTGGTTGGGTCATCCAGTGATGTAGCTCCGCTGGTCAAGAAACAGCTGCCGCCTGCTTACGTTAAAACCGTCACCTTGGACCAGTTTGTTTGGAGCCATGAACCAGATGGTCCTATGAACCGGGCTGAGTGGGCATGGGTACCGGCAGTGAGCAGGCCCTTAACTGGTGTGGTGTGGCGCGGAACTGATGAGTGTAGAGAATGTGGCAAAGCACTATTTTATTCAGACAAAAACTAGCACACCACCTCTCCCCACCCATCAACCTATTGTGATAAATATGATGCATGCATTTCTCTTTTACTGGCTTCCAGAAAACTCACTTAATTTGGTTTGTATGTTTGTGAGTGCAAGTGAGTGCAAGACCAGAGAGGTGCCGAAAGCAGCAACAGCCAGGGAAAATAGGATAAACTGAGAAAAACAGTACAGAAGGAGAAATAAACATTGGTGGGAAGATAAGAAAGCTGAAAATAAATGATAACAAAAAGTGGCAAAAGAGTAAAGTGAGAAGACGATGAAAGATGTTGGACAAAGGGTTAGAGAAACAAGACAATCATGGGGCAACGTTGTTCATCTGATAGGTGATCAGCGATTGCAAATGATCAGATTAAATTACTGTAGATAAGACACAGATCAATGGACTTAAATAAACTTAAAGTCAACACAACGCCTGTAGGTATACACCATTAGATGTTACTTTTTCATTCCTTAATTGAAAAAAGAAAATACATTTTATTGTAAAAACATGTTTGGTTTACAGGTGACATGGCAGGGATGTCGCTAACATTATTATTATTTAATCCTGGATAGTTGTGGTACAGAAAAATATAGATTTATCATTCAGTCAACAAATTCTTCACCTCTGTTTGTTGGTGTGCTGCAAATAAACCTGTTTTGTTTTTCCAATTAAGACCAACCACTTGTG
Organism: Nematolebias whitei; assembly: GCF_014905685.2. Taxonomy (NCBI): domain Eukaryota; kingdom Metazoa; phylum Chordata; class Actinopteri; order Cyprinodontiformes; family Rivulidae; genus Nematolebias; species Nematolebias whitei. Next base: position 10,099,806 of record NC_056499.1, on the reverse strand, counting down.
TGCTGTTAATATGCTCCATTCGTGTCTATTGTAAAAATGATAAATGCAATAAAGTCTATCCAAACAAGCGGTGCTGTCATCTTATATTTATGCACAGTGAGTGTTCAGTTAAACATAAAATCAACACATTCAGCTGCCGTTAGATTTATTGAAAGCAGAACGTGTCTCTTAAGATTCAGAGACAGGTTGTGGAGAAGATACATGTCTGAGTCAGCAAGTGAGGAAGTCAAATTGTCAAAGGCCTTTCAGATGCTTCTTCAGAGATGTCGTGTTTAAAAGCAAATCTCACCATGTTGCAAATATGCAAATAATAAAGCATTATGTTTGGTCAGTGAAAATAACATATATATATGGGAGCAACAAAGGCAAATATGAGAGGTCTCCTTGTGTCAATAAAGTGACACAAAATCCTAATTTAAATGTTTTTAAAGGACGATCGCTTGATTCATGATACAACTCTTACTGTTCCCAGCCTGTGTAATGTTTTTTTTTTCTTCTTTGCTGGTTTCAATTGTTACATATCAGCAACACTTAACCAACCTGAAGCCCTTTTCCAAGAAGCCTGGGTGAGCTATATCGCTGACAAAGGTCCAAAACAGCACTTAGACAGATATCTCCAAGTGTGAACAAGAGCGGCGACATAAATGACACGGAGCACAGCTAAAAACCAAACATGCATGCTCAGCAAGCCTTTGAGTACAGTAAAGAAACACCTGCTCTGCTGGGTTCTTTTTTACAGAATAAATAAATATTGGTGTGTGTACTGTAAACCTGGAATGTCCTCATCACCTCTTCATTTTGTAAACAATTTTACACCAGTGTTTACAGCCCAGAATGCTGTAATTTAGGCTTTTTCACAATACAATTACTTAAAATGAGGCTTTCTTTTAAAGTTTACTGAGAACACACAGAAAGGTATGTGTTTTGTGTCACTGCCTTTATTATTCAAAAACAATACAACAACATGCAGGGTATGTCATTTCACTCTTGTATAGAATATGGGAGATAGTAGCTAAAAGCTAAAACCAGCAAAACAGTAGAACAAAGCTAAAATTAACAGATAATAAAGGTAAAATTTGGTTAAAAAAATCAAAAACTAGATTGATTTTGTTGAGCATGTGTGAGTGTTTATTTGTTAAAATAAGACATTTATGTTGAATAAATTGGGTTAAGTGGCACCATCACACATTCAATGATCACTACTAGAGAAATAGCATTTGTTGCAACAATAAAGTGGGAATGCTTATTGCTGAATTATTTTTGCTGAAAAGGCTGAAATCAGATTAAAAAGGTTGAATGTGAAAAGCTAGATTTGCTAAAAGCGGGAAAGTAAAAACAGCAAGCAGAAGAAAAACAGCAGAAAAAAGTAGAACAAAGCTGAACAGAGCCTAAATGTAGCAGAACTTAGCAAAATAAGATAAAATGGGTAAAGTAAGGCTGAATAGATTTAAAAAAATCTGAAATTTCAAAAGTAAGGAAACAGAAATGAGCAGAAAAAAAATAATAAAATAGCTAAAAGAAAAGTAGTCAAAGATAAAAATGCTAAAACGGGCAGAAAGGGGCTGAAAGGAAATTAAAAAGTTTAAATAATTAGAAAGTAGCTAAAAAGGCCAACATTTGAAAAGAAAATAGCAGAAAAGTTTTAGAATTAGCAGAAAAAGACCCATAATGTAGCTGAAAAAGCAAAAAATAAAAATAGCAGAACAAAGCTGGGGAAAAAGCTAAAGTTAGCAGAAAAGATTAAAAACAGCTGAAAGGAGCAGAAAGAAACTGAACAGAGCTGAAGCAGAACAAAAGCTGAAATGAGCAGTAAAAGGTTGTAAACAAGACAAACAGTTTCTCTGATCATTTTCTATTAGAAAAACGAGGCCAAAGAAGGGAAATATTTCAAAAAGCGAAAACTGCACAAATACCAAAAGTCCTAGCAGGAATTTCCCGAACAGGCTAAATGTTTTGTTATATTAATTGTTGAAATGATATAAAAATTACGGAACATGTTTTGTGCTGAAATACATACAGCAAAAAAATGAATTTCTATAGCTATAGCGTACTTTCTACACATTCACACTATTAACATGCAGCTGTTTACAATGACCACAAAGTGTCATCGGAAAAACCTGTTAGCTGTTCAATGGGGGACATTTTGTTCTCCAAAGGGAACAGATTTTATCCCATTAAATCTAAAAGGGGAAATACTTCAACTGACATACAGGCAAACTAAAAAAGAAGAAAGGTGCAAAAGTCGACTTGTTTTTTCAAAGAACTCTTCAAGACTAAATCAATAAAAGGTACAAAAAAAACATGAAAGACAGCCTGTGTGGTTACTGATAATCTAATATTCCATTTGAAGAAGAGCATGAGCAAGTACGGTTATATTATTTTGTGTACAAATGACTCCTTTGACTCATCTCTGAGGAAGTTTTCTGCACAATTCAGATGGCTGCTGCTTTTAACGGTACCAGCCATGAGAGTCTACCAGTTTTAAGAGCTTTCTTAGTAAAGCACATTTATCCACTGGTAATGATTTTCATTTATTCTTGGAGAACACATTATTTTTAAAGAGCATAAAAAGAACACATGGGCAGATACACAAAAGTGAGACTGAGAGATGGTCAACAAAGCATTTCTATACTTTGTCATCAGCTCGTCATTACTGTCTTGGGAAATGACTCACATGGAACAAAATGCAAACTTCCAGAGATGGTGTCTGCAGTTGAACTCATACACTTTTTCATTCAGAGAGCCTTTTAATGCAGGGCTGGAGTGCAGCCTGGCCCTTTAGACTGTATGAAAATTAAATGAGGTAAACTAAATTCTTCCTCACAGAATGGCTCAAAAGCCGTGACATAATAAGCATTTATTCAAACTAAATATTGCAACTAATTACAAAGCTTACAAATCTATTTTAACTCCTTTGATTTATTAATAGGATGATCAAGCAGCTATTGAATGAATCACTGTTACTAAATGTAGCATCACTTATGAATCAAATGATGACCAGCATCCCCTTGGGTAAAAATTACAATAAGCTGCCACACAGATGGACTGTCAACATTTCTTTTTGCAAAGTGGAAGCAAATCAAACCATTTTGGCTGCACCACATGCATGAAAGTGATTAAGTCAAGTTTACGATGAACTCTTCTGCAAAAATGCAAACAGTAGCTTTGCACCAGAATAAAAGATGTTTTCTAAAATTAACCAGATATTTTCAAGGCATTGATTGGTTTAGAGTTAAGTAGTTTCAAATATGGTACATTATAATTCATTAAATGGTAACTGAGCATGCTTCATGTCTGAATGAGTAGCTCCATCACAGTGATGGGGAGTCTCCCAAATGGGCTGCTACTGGTGGAGATGCAAAGTTGTGAGAAAAAAAGGCTGGTCCTTTTTTTTAGCAGTTCCACTTAATTATTAGTGTTTGTAACCAAACAACCTTCAGCCCATGCAGTTGTGTTTTGTGGCCTTTTTTTTTTTTTTTTTTTTTTTTTAAGAAATCACAGCTTATTATGAACTGTATTCTTGGCCATGCACATGATTAGGTTTCTCACCTCCACGCTCATTGTACCTGCCTTAGCACACTTTGTATCCACCTTGCTCCAGCAGTACTGATTGATGCTACTGCAGCAGTTTTTAAATTAAAATACACTGTGTGTAGACTTTGATCCATTTTTCAAATCACTTATTTTTCATTAGTGTGAGTTTTTCATCTGCAAATTAGGTGCAGATCTTTTCTGTCAGACGACGCCTGAGATGTGTTGGAGACATGCACGACAAAACTGAGTTGGGTGCAAGGCATGTTAAACACGCCTGCAACAACTTGGATTGTTTTCAGAGAAACATTTTTTGCAGTTATTTTGAACACATTTAAAACTCAAGTGACTCAAGAGCCTTTGCCAATCATACAAGGAAATTGACAACCTCCATGAAAGTTTATTTTTTACTTTTTCGTGAAGTCCATTTCCCAACAAGATGCTAACAGTTGCAAGCCAGTACCACTACCGTAATGTCTCTGAGCGGTTCTTAAAAAGTTGGTTTCTTTGAGAGCCAAAAAAAACCTGCTCTCTCTGGTGAACCGAACCAAATTATTCAGATCTCACAAAAAAACAATAATTCTACTATACCTCTATACTATAATTCTACACCAGCTGAAGTTGAAGGCAGACAGAAAAAGTCTGGCAGCCCAAACAATTGTTGTTTATCTGAATTTGGCCTCCCCACTGGCCTTGGACTGGCCAACTTATCTCAAATTGCTCCTGGAGGATACGTAAACTAGAAGCTCTGCCTACCATCCCCCTCCCGAGGACATCCGTGGCCTTATTAGAACCATAATGCTGATAGACACTGTACCATATTATCAGAACTTTGGAACTTTCTGGAGTGTTTAGGATGACTCACCGGCTTTGTTGACCTCTATGCATAAATTCAATTCAAAAATACTTTTTTAATCCCAAAGGGAAATTATTTGTTGCTGTAACTCGTTACCCTCATTTCATTAAGAGATGTTATAGATGCTGATGGCTGTAGGCAGGAAGGATCTCTTGTAAAGGTCCATCCCACAGTGGATCCTAAGAAACTGGCTGCAGATGCCGTCCGATAAGTCCACTCAGACTCAGCTGGCCTCTCGATTCCCCCAGGCTGTAGGACCACCCGAATGCTGGGCAGAACTCCTCCCAGAGCGATGGCCACTCTTCCCAGCAGCCCGTTGAGCTCCCTGTTGCTGTGGACAGCCAACTGTAGGTGCCGAGGGACGATCTCAGTGGTCAGGCACTCGAGCACAGCAGGCAGGTAGATGAGAATGTGTCCACAGAACATCCTTACAACACATTTGAAATTTGGGGCTGTAGTCGGTTGTAGAAAACTGCCTTGTTACCAAGGTTACGCATCATAACAAATGTCCAACACTAAAAAAGTTTGAGTAAAAATCCTTCCAGTTGCACAGCATCCAATACCAGAGGAAACAATCATCCAAAAAATGTGATTTACATCCAGAAAAAGAGGAATTAAAGTTTCCAAAAGCAAAATCTCAGAATGAAAGTAACAGAGCTGCTCCAACATGCAGCCACCTTGAGCGGCGCAATTCTACAACTATGTATTATGATGTCATTGTACTGTATGTTGCGAGGTAGTTTTATGCATCTTTTACACTGTTTCTCAACCAGGATATGGTTTGAGACATGATTTTTTTTTTTTTTTTGGCTTCCTCCATCCATGTGTTCTCTTTTTCTCATCTGCCTGTATGTAGTCTGTAGCAGGTCTCTCTTATAAATGAGTCTTCAAGGCTCAATGGGAACTAAGCTGTATAAATAAAGGTATAATAATAATAATAATAATCACTACTCAGTTATTTTTTTGTATTACAGCAGCTGTGCTAGGTTAGATGTAACATAACTTCTGCATTATTTTCAACACAACACAAGTCTTCACTGCATGAAGTCGCCATCATAGTAAAGCATGTGTGGAAAAAATGGGTCAGTTTGATTATCATTTGCTTTTAAGAGAAATAATGCAGATGAAGCATTAAACACTAATTGCAATCAACAGCAAGACAGCAAGGAATATATAAACGAGTAGAGTAGAGGGGAAAATCAAATTAAAGGTGCTTCAAAAGCAAAACGCACAAACAAACTAAACTAAAACTCAGAAAAGTGTAAACTAAGACAAAACTTTGAAGGTAACCATAAAAAGAACTGGGCCAAAATAATAGGATCTGACATGAACCAACAAACTTCTGGGCAATATATTAAGTAAAAAAATAAATAAATTAAATATAAAGCACAGGTGTGATGAAGGAACAGGAAAGGTAACCTGACAATGAACTGATAGTACTAATTAAAATGGGAAGCTAAACTATGTCTACAAAGGAAACACATGACACAATCATGTTTTTCACACAAGATCCCATGTGGATAAAGGCTCCACAATCCCACAGAAACATGTTTACAGCACATATTTCACATTTTATTTGTTTACGTGTATCCATGCGCTTCTTCTTCCAAATCTATCCAAACGTATCGTTGCAGCTGGCAGAACATGTTATCAAAAATAAACTGTTATGCATTGAGACATTGGATATATGACACAAAAGATGTCTCTTGAATTGACTATCAATGCACAACAGAACCTTTGAGCAGGAATCAGGGATGTCTCACAACATCCAGCGGTAAGTGAAAGGCATGCTGTGGTGGACCAATAAACCAACAAGATTTCCAGGTACAGGACATCGTCACATCTCTAAATGTCCCAGACCGAAGTCCAGCAGAAGGAGAAATAATCAGCTGGAGGCCGATCCACAGACTCGACAAAAAAAATGCATGTGTCCCAACCTTGTAAGTTTAAAGGTGGAGTATGATTTAGGTGTTGGAGGTCTTAAAGTTTCCATCACAATCCTTCATGGGCATCAGTGAAACAAATGTTTAATTCAGATCAACTAATCTGCTTCTTTCTGATTCAGCCCAAAATCATAAAGGAGTAAATTCCCCCACCCTGCAAGTCCTAGATGCTGCTTTTAATTTTTGTCTGACAATGAATACAAACAACCAAAACATAAATAATGCATCCATGTGAGTTTTTTTTTTTTTTTTTTTTTTTTTTACATGTGAATATTTTATTGCATTTAAGAATGAGTCTAATTAAAAACGGCCTAATAGAGTCTTTATCACACATCTGTTAAACATTCATATTGTCAAAGAAATGGTAACCTGAAGACAAGCGGTACGCCCCGAGGTCCCTCGTCACTGAGGGGTTTGAATAGTCATTGTTTGTAGTTTTTGAGATACGTTCTTTCCTGGACTGGGACTAAACAGAATGCAAGTAAACCCTAATGTTTTAGTACAGTGCAGATTGACAGATCCTGGTGAGTGGAGGGAGAAATTTTATCCATCACCAGGTGCAAAAGTGGAGCCAGGGTGTGGCCAATGGTGGCCCAGTTGTTAAAAAAAAAAAAAAAAAAAAACCTTCCTTACGCCTGGATGTAGCCACACCCCAAAATGGAAGTTGGTGCCTCACTTATTTTTCAAGTTATGCTCACAACACAGAGACAGATGCACATTTATGGGAGCAGCCATCTTGGAACATAACGTGCAAATCCAATTTTCGAAAGGAACCTTTCTTACATCCAGATGAAGCCACACTTCAAAAAGGAGGTTGCCCAGTTGCTTATTTATCAAGTTATCCAGCTCACAACATGCACGGATCGATGACGGATATTTCCAATTCTCACACTTCACTCCGTAGTGGGGGACAAAACGTAGATTATTTTATTTTTAAATGTTGATTAAAGTTGATTCAGATGACAGATAATGTAAATCCTTTTATCAAGGCAGTTTCACATCCCTATATATAAGTTAGGACCATGTTGTACTTTCAAGAAGTAATACAGATGAAAAGCTTTCAACATCATAAACCTCATTTCGCCTTTCTTTTTTTTTTTTGTCTGTGCTAAAAACAGCACCATTCGCTAAACCAAAGAATTCTTTTCAGGCGAATATTTTTTTCAAGTGTTTTAAGTCAATGATTTACATTTTAAACAAAGAAGCATCAAGTTAATTCTCTGATTTCTGATTTGCATAAGAAAATCGAGTCTTGGGGAAATAAAATTGGAAAAATGCACAGCCTCACAAGCTGCTGTACATTTGTCTTTAGGCGAGCAGGCGGTGGGATCACCAAAACACCATGTGAGTGGGATAGTCAAGCAGAAAAATTAATTCCAGTTTCATCTGGGTGGCATTGGCACAATTCATAGCCTAACAAGCTGCAAACTAAATTCAAATCGAGTGAATTCATATGACTGACCCTGGGGTTTTGGAGCGGAGTGAGAAGTCATAATCCTCTTCAACCAGACCGGGGAATTGGTGTCTACATGTGTGAGTGGAAATCTGTACACATTTGTGTGTGAGCGTGCGAGTATGGGTGTGTGTGTGTACTTCTATTATTCATGTTGTGGGGACAAAAAAATCTGTTTGCACAGTCTTATTGTAAGAGCTCGGGATTCTCTGAGAACAAAAAGCGAGTAAACAAAATCAAAATGGTTGTATTTTATGGTGAGGAGGTCTTTAAAGGACTGTTCAAGGGCATCTTTAGGTTAGGATTATGATTCAGGTTAGGATTAGACATCTGCTGGTTCAGGTTAGGGTCTTGTGTGTTTATCTGTGCCTCAGGGAACGAAAACCCAAAGTATCGCCAAACAAGATGCAGAAAACGCCTGAATAAACGTACTCAAATTAAATTAAATGCTGTTCTTGGACCCTTTGGAGTAAATTCAAAAGCTTGGTCTCTCTATAAAGCTAACACTCTGAAGTGTTGTCATATTGTAACTGTAACTATTATGTAGTTAATGAATTTGAAAAAACAAAAATCTTTTTTTCCCCTCACCTGAAAATCTTTATTTTTGTTTATGCATATGGAGGGATGGACTGGAAAACCATATGAGGCTGCAGCATCAAGTCTTACCTATTACCAGTTCAAATTTGGTCACAGTAGCTCCAAAAATGGTTATTCTGGACATATTTTTATGAGTGCATGTCCATGCATATTTCTAAGTGTCCAAATAGAGTCCAACATGTCCACAACGTTGGACACAACATCATAAATCTGCAACTCCTGAATGCTTCAAAATACAGTAGAGGCTCTAATGAAAGTTATGAACAGCAGGAATCATATCCTACGTCCAGATTTACAGTCAGCATGACTAAAATATACAGTAAATTATGAATAAACAGTAGGAGGCAAACAGCAATAAGCAAGTAAACACACACATCTCCCAGGACCACACGTAGCTGAATAAATGACAAAAAGAGTATAATTTCCTTACTTTGTCCAAAAGTATTTACATCCAGACAATATAAAAACCAACAGCAGCAGTTTATAAAAGGTTTTCACTTACTTTTGAAGTAGAATATGTTCTGCTATATGACCCAATTCATAATCCATCCTGTCCGAGGCGCTCCCAGAGACGCTTCACTGCTCGCCTTTTTTATCCATTTCCTCGTCAGAAAAATCACTCTTCCTTCTCTTACACCACTCAGCCACCTCGCAAGTGCTACATTTTCTCTTTACAGCATTTTTTTTGTGTTGCTGTTGTTGAAAATAAATCACAAAACAAAGTATTTTTTTGTCTGTAAAAAAGGAGCA
>NC_056499.1:10082939-10090576 GCF_014905685.2 Nematolebias whitei | reverse complement strand
AATATGTATATATATATATATATATATATATATATATATATAATGGCATTTTAAACTCTTCCCACACTCTTGCAATATTCTAAACATTGTTTCTAAACTAAAAGCTCTAACAGAGCACAGAATGTCATGATTTTCCTCTCTCTGCTTCATCTGCTCTTTGCCACATGCCAGTGCTCTTGGCCACGCCCACTTCTCCGTTTCTGCACGGTGAACAGCTGATCAGCTGCAGCAGGAAGTTTATCCTGCAGTATATGGGCTGCCCAAAGCTGCAGGAGGTGCTAAATATTTTAAAATAATTAATTTTAAATAAAATTCCATGCCGATCGTTTGGCTCATCCATCAATCAGCCAATCGTGTGTCATGCCCAATCTTATTTTGAAAAACTGCGATAGAGCGAGTCCGTGATCATGAAATGCAAAGTAGCAAGGGACTACTGTACGTCTGTAGGTTAGAACGGGTCTCAGAGCTGATTGGTCAGATCTGTATGCAAAAGAGTGTGGGTGTCCCTCCAGAACACTTAATGCTCGGTCGATATTATTGGTTCTGGAGAGACCATACCATTTTACCAGCTGGTAAAATGAGATGTCAATCAAAAGAGCATTTACACCGGCATTTTGACATCTAGTATTTCAGTTAGAATAGCAGCTGTTTAAAGTATAAAGATGTCACAATGACCCGCGGGTGGGCCATTGCCAGTTAACAAGTTTTATTTTTTTATTAAATATTATTTAAGTTATTCAATTGAATTATTCGTCCATCCAGTATCTTTACCCGCTTCTTCCTTTTCGGGTCACGGGGGTCACTGGTGCCCATATCCAGCAGTCACTGTGCGAAAGGCAGGGGACAACCTGGACAGGTGTCAGTTGAATTATCTAAAATGAATTTCACGTATTTTGTGATTTGATTTAAATGTGAAATTTCCCTTTACACAGCGTTAATTTTCACAGTGCACATGTTTGTTTTATTGCTTACATTTGCAACAGGAACACGATGCCTGAGATTAGACTTGAGAAGTACAGAAAACTGAAAGAAGCAAAATCAGAAAAGAAAAGAAAAGAAAAGTGTTTGACTGGGAGACTGTGACCCTATCAGAGCCATAAAAATAAACATGTTGAAAAGGGCTAAACGCATTCCTTACTACAACACTACTCATGTTAGTTTTAATTTCTTGTTTAAAACTACTTCTGGATTTCTTCAGTTCTTGCCAGCATCATCGTCTATGAACACTGACAACAATCCAGCAGCTAAATGAATCCCAGCTTACATCTTTGGATCCAGTTCAGACAATTTTTTTTTTTTTTCTGCTCAGAAGGAAGAATGACACGACACGGCATGTTTGTACTCCTATCAGCAGAATACACATCAGTGGCAGTTCAGCCCCAAGAGTAAAGGATAAATGTGGCTTTTAGCATAGATATTTATTCATTATTACACCAAATACTAACACAGCAGTTTGCCTTGGCGCCAAAATAACATTTCTGTTTTCCCTCACTAGTCAAGACAGTTTTTAGACAGAATTTATCAGCTCATGTCAGTGGATTGAAGCTGCTAACAGATGCAGATATATTTGTTTGTAGCTTTTCTAAAAAAAAAAAAAAAAAAAAGTGGTCGCTGACTAACATGAAATTAACGAGAAGAACAATATTACTGAAAATCATCTAATGAAAATCTGTATTTCTTTTGATTGTTGGTTCAACGTAAATATAAAAAAAGCTAATGAAACAGGAATGTTGACAAAAAGAATGCTACCTCAATTTGACATTTTGTTGCACAACCTTTTGAGGCAACCAAGCAACTTGCGCACCTGTCTACAGCTGTTTTGGTCCACTCCTCTTATGCAAACGGCTCCAGCTGTATCTCAATTAAAGGGTTCCTTCTCCAGATGTTTCACCTCCTTCCAGAGAAGTCCAACAGGATTTAGCTCAGGGCTTAGAAGACCACTTCAGAACAGTCCATTGTTTGGTTCTGAGCCATTACTGTGTATTTTGAGTCATTATCCTGTTGACCTGTGACTGAGACCAAGTTTTCTGATACTGGGCAGCACATTTTACTTCAGAATGCGTTTAGATTTTATTGCACCCTCCAGATTTGAGACACACAGAGTAAAGCAGAACCAGAACTGAACCAAGCCTCCTCCATAGACATATTCAGAGGACAAAATGTCCACACAGACCATTTCATGTTTCAGCTTCCTCTGACCTTTCATAAATCACAGAAGGAGCCGCCACGTCCCGCTCAGACATGAGCTTCAAGCGGAACCAAAAGAGTCGTGCAGCAGAACTCTGCTGGGCTGAAGTGGAGCGTGATGCACTAAACGCGTGTCTGACATCTCCCTCGTGTCATTTACTATAATAAAACTAACTCACCTTAGTGATTCTCTTTGTGGTTAACTACTTTTTAAACTAACTACAAAGTTGCTGTGTGTCATCATCAATATTCCCTCGGTAATAAATCTTCCTGTTGTTGAATCCCACGAGTGGGCAGTCACAACTAATGTCATCAGTTCATAGCATAACTCGGTGGGTCATTTTATTTATTGATTTATTTTCTTCACACATCAGCCAGACTAGGCCTGTTATCACCTCACTTGGTGGCACAGAGGAGCATCAGAGGTAGGCTGACAGACCCCCCTCGCAGCCTCATTGTGTATTCTGAACAAACAGGAACATGTCTGCGTTGGTTTTTGCCATGAACTTAACAAATGTTTGAAGCCACTTAGAGAGGTCAAGGTCGAGAGCTTTAGATCTTTTTGCAAGGTGTTCTAGGAAATAGGAGAGGAGTAGGACAAAAGCCTTTTGCCTAGTTTAGTCCACACTGAGGGAACACTGCATGTAATAATGTCCTGAGAGCGCACGCTGTAGCTGCACTCACGCGGTGACATGTAAGAGAAGATGTATGAAGGCAACAGACAGAGAAGTGATTTAAAGATGCAAATGTACCAGTGAGAGTGTCTATGTGAAGTTAATCATGTCCCGTTAACCAGTGAATACAGGGTGCAGTGGTGGGTACGATAATCACAGCCAGTTGTGAATCTTAATGCACCATGACATACATCATCCAACATCTGCAAGGTGCTTCTAGGGGCGTTCATGTACTTTGTAAATAATGTCACCGTAGTCAATGGAGGGAAAGAAATTTGCAGTTACAAGGTGTTTCCTAACATTCAGAGTTAGACAGGATCTGTTTCTGAGAAAGAAACCCAGTTTTACTTTCAGTTTCTTTACCAAGTTTTTCACGTGGGGTTTAAAAGATGCAGGAAGAGGGCCACATGCACCATGAAGGACCCCACAATCCCAGCACGCACACTTTTTGCCCCACAGGCAGAAGGCTGAAGAGCATTAAGTGCAGAACCATCAGGCTGAGTAAAAGCATCTACCCTGAGGCTGTTACACTCGTGAATCTCTAACCAGGAAAAATCACTGTGAAAATTACTGTGAAAAATCGCTGTAATGCCACTTGGTTGTTGATGTGTGCTACTGACTATCCATAATGCTGATTATTTCGTATTGCTGCGTTCATTGGTCCTCATCTGCTCACACAGACTCATGTTCATACTGCTGTTGTTTCGGCACATTGTTTTTGTACTATTAGTGCTTAGCATGTACTTAGTCTTGTGTATTCTTAGTTTAGTGAATGTAGTATATTCATAGTTCATGACTCGCCTCTTACTAATGTTTTTCTTTACAATTTGTGTTTTGTTGGATGTAATTGGGACCTTGTGTACATAGTTTCATCCCACCTCATGTACCATGTGTAGTGTGTATGACAAATACATCTCTTTTAATATGAATCTCTGAAAAGAGAGATGTGAATCAACCAAAATACCCAAGTATTGGTAAGAATCAACAAACTCAATAGGAACACCAATCAAAGATAAAATAGAAGGAAGGATTGCTGGGACCAGCTTCCTGTTTGAAAACAACATCCCTTTGGTTTTGTCGGCGTTTAGGACAAGTTTGAGACAGAACAAATCAGACTGGATTATGTTGAATGCAGACTGTAAAAGCTGGAAAACCTTAGCAACTGTTTTAACTTGATAATAAACAACTGTGTAATCAGCATAGAAATGTAAGGATGCATCAGGGATACTCTGACCTATATTACCTATGTAGATTGTAAAGAGGGTGGGTCCTAAGACTGAACCTAGTAGTATGCCATTGTTAACATTGTTAATATATGGAAGAAGTACTATTATGTTGAACACATTGCCTCTGATATGAGTGATAGTTAGAGAACCAACCAATGGTATGATCTGAGAAACCAATTTCTGAGAGCTTATGACATGATGTCATGGGTCCACACAGCATCAAAAGCTTTAGACAGGTCTAAATAAAGTGCAGCACAATAGTCCTTAGCATCCAAAGCTTCAACAACATCGTTAAAAACATTCAGCGAAGCAGTCATTGTGCTGTGTTGTTTCCTGAAACCAGATTGATGGGTAGGTAAGATGTTAAAATAATCCAAATGCTTTTGATTTGAGAGTTTATCAGTTTTTCTAGGACCTTATCTAAAATACAGAGTTTAGAGCTTGGTTGATAATTGTTCAATATGGTGGCGTCACCTCCCTTCAGTAAAGGTAGAACAAAGGCTGTTTTCCAAGCGTTTAGAACAGAGTTTTGGCTTATGGACAGATTAAAGGTGTAAGACACCAGTTCTGAAATGATATGAGTGGCCAGACTTAAGAAATAATGTGGAAGGTCAGCAGGGCCTGCAGATTTTTTAGAAGACCATTTAACAATTTCTTAACCTCACTAATTGAGAACGGTGAAAGTGAAAAAGTGTTTTACTTAAGATTGACTTGTAGAGGAGATTTGATTTGTAGATGTTTGGCTTAAAGGAGAAGTGACTGGATTTATAATAGTAGCTGTGGCAAACAAGGAACTAGAAGCAACAAAATGTTGAAACAGTTCAGGATCTTCTGCTTATTGGACACAGGAACAGAGTTAACAATAAATTGTGATAGTAGGTCATATTAAACCAGAGAGAGATTTGATGTTTTTTTCAGAATCTTTTAGGATCATTTAGATCTTTGGAGGTCTGAGATAAGAAGTAGTTATGTTTTGTGGCTTTGATGGAAGTTGTACATTTATTGCGCAGCTGTTGAAAATTCAACCAGTCAGTGTCTGAGCCAGAATGTCTGGCTGTAGCCCAAAGCTGATCTCTCCTATGTAGGAGGCTCATGTTTCACTGTAGGTACAGAATAATTTTTTTGTTTCATTTTATGGGTTTGTTAACACACAACTGATGGGACTTGTTGTCAAAAAGCTCCAGATGTGTCTCATCTGTTTAAAGGGCATCGTTCTAGAAGCTTTGGGGCATGTCAAAATGCATTTTGGCAAATTCTAGTCTGGCTTTTGGATGATTTGGTGTCGTCCTTGGTCATCATCTTCCAGCAAGTCCACTTTGGCTCAAACCTCTGTATGTAATCTGAGATTGATGAACATTGACTTTGGAGTTCACCTCTAATCTCTTTGGGAGTTGTTCTGGGTTCTTTGGTCACTCTTCATAGTTTGTCATCACTTTTCCTCTTGTGGACATGTCCAGGGAGGTTGTCTCCAATCTTGAGGAACTAAACCTTATGAATAATCTGAACAGCTATAGTTACAGGATCATTGAGCTATTTGGAGACGGTCTTAAAGTCTTGTTGGTCAATAAATTACTTTCTACGCTCCTGAGACATTTATGTCCTCATCTTTCTGCTGTCTGTGTTCTTTGTTCAGTTTGGTACACACATGATACCATCAGGACACCATCCTGTTTGTCCAGGTCAGTTTCTTGAGATTGTTTCTGAAATAATAGTTATTGTTTCAAAACCTCAATAAGTTGAAATCCATGTCTGATCTTCATTAGCTGATTTTTATATTTTTGTTGTTAAGAAATTTGTGTGTAACAACAGAACAAGACACATTTATTTTAAAATACATTAATTTTAGTAAATTATTTGTCTGACCTCTTTCTGAAAGTTAGTGCATATGACTAAAACCACTTTTATATCTGAAATCCCTGGCAAAAACCAGGAGTTTGCCACTCAGTAAGATGAAGGTATTGAATTTACTGCTAATTATCATTTCTAAAACCCATGTGTATTGTTTGCAAATTGTTTGAAGCTTTGGTTTATTTATTTAAAAATTACTTTTCAATTACCACACTCAGAAAACTGAGGTCATTGTGTTTAACCCAAGCTCTACCGTTGTCACTGATCCTGTAAACCTGCACTCCCTTCAGCCACAACTAAAACAGTTGGTTACCAATCTCGGGGTAGTGTTAGACTCGGACTTTAAGTTTAATGACTTTAAGTTTAATAAACAGATCAACTCTGTTCTACAAAAAAAGCTTCTTTCAGCTAAGGCAGATAGCAAAGCTTAAGTCCATTCTGTCCAGATCCGACCTTGAAAAATTAGTCAATGCATTCATTACAACCTGGCTGGACTACGGTAACTCGTTTTATGCTGGGGTTAATCAGGCTTCACTTTCACGTCTCCAGCTCGTACAAAACGCGGCAGCTCGGCTTTTAACAGGAACTCGCAGGTTTGAGCACATTTCACCGGTTCTGTCCTCCCTTCACTGGCTTCCTGTGCGTGTCAGAATCCATTTTAAAATGTTCCTGCTGACAATCAAGTGCATCAACGGCCTTGCACCCTCATACCTCTCCGACCTTCTTCATCCTTATGCTCCTTCTCGGGCTTTGAGCTCATCAGACCATCTGCTTTTGGTGGCACCAAAAACCAGGCTGAAGCTCAGAGGAGATCGGGTGTTTTCAGTCGTGGGTTTGCTCTGGAATAATCTGCCCATTAACATTCGACAGGCCACCTCAGTCTCCACTTTTAAAACTCTTAAAAGCACACCTATACTCATTGACATTTAACACAGGGTGATCAGATTTAGATTTAGTATTTCTTGATTCTGATTGTGTTTATGCTTTTGTTATTATTCCTATTTAACACAAGGTCATCTGATCTGATTTAGTATTTCATTGTTTCTAATTATGTTTTCTGTTTTATATTTTTATTCCATGTGCTGTAAATATATCTCGTTACTTTTTATTTGATGTTGTGATATTTTTGTTAAGCACTTTGGTAACAGTTTCTGCTTTAAATGTGCTCTATAAATAAATCTGACTTGACTTGACTACCAGTGGTGTGAATCTTGTAACCAGGGAAATGTTTTACACAATTTAACTTTAGGCTAAACTCAGTAATGTTAGGTCAACTTCTGCAGAGTTGCATATTGATATTGAAACTTGACATAGAAGATCAACGTAGCTGCCACGTTGCTACCTATTGAAGAATGCAATTTTCAATTTACTGTATATCAGCTTGATAATGAAATAATGTATCCTTAAGTCAAATACCAGCTCACAACACACTCAGCATTTCACTGTCGACTTGTTAAATTTGTATGACATAAGTGGTGTGTGATGGGTCACTTTGTCAAAACATAACAAACATGTCATCTCCCATCCCCTGCGGAATGTCTGCGTCACTATGTGCTTATGTGCGGGGTGTTTTTTTCAATTTCAGGCTATCTTTCCTCGGCCAAGGAATGAGAGTTCGTTAGGATTGTTTTTTGCCTCCAAATCCTATACATGTCACTTTCATTACTTTGTGTCTGTCCAAACAGGTTTCACTTGTAAATGA
>NC_056499.1:10064474-10077939 GCF_014905685.2 Nematolebias whitei | reverse complement strand
ATCACATGTTGCTGCTGATCTGTTTCAATGTTGATGTGTTCATGCGTGCTCATCTGCTCACACAGACTCATGCTCATGTTCGTGCTGCTGTTCGACGTAATGTTTTATGCAATTAGGGCTTAGTGTGTTTTTAGTTGATGTTTTTTCTTATTTCATATCTTAGATGTCATCATTGTTTTTCTTTTACTTTTTATTGTTGGATGTAACTGGGACTCTGTGTACATAATTTTGTTCCACCACATGTACCACATGTGGTGCGAACGACAGTAAAGAATCTCTGACTCTGACACAGTTGCAGGAGGTGCTAAATAATTTAAAATAATTTATTTTAAATAAAAATCCAATGCTGATCATGCAGCTCATCCATCAATCAGCCAATTGTGTGTCATGTCCAATCTTACTTTGAACAACCGCAATACCGCGAGTCCCCAAAAAACAAACCGCAAAGAAGCAAGGGATTACTATAATTACTGCTATGTATGACTTACAGATAACGCTCATTAGACAACAGTGAATCAATAGAAAGGCATGTTTGTAAACTTGTGCATCAGACATATGAATCCTGATCATCCACTTCTACACTGACGCAAGAACAAATGCACAATAACACGAGTGAACATTTACTGCCCTATCATGCCCATGTCATCTTCAATCAGCTGCTTTCTACTGAGCCAAGAAAATTAGCTAATATGTCCGGTCAATCTGCCCATCATGAATGTTAACTTGTGTTCTCATTTCCTGTTTCCTTCCCTGCACTTGCAAAAAAAATAAAAATATAAAACAATCCTTTGTTGCTCTTCATTGCCGGGCTGGGAGGTCTGTTAATCTAATGAAATTATGCAGCTCAGCTAAGTGCTGTGTCCATACGGAGAACGATGTCTAAGAAGATTTCTGAAGGGTCACCCATAAGGCCGATTCATGTCTGTCTACAGTTTGACGTAGGTGAAGTTTGCATTGAGTTATGAGGGGAAACTGTGAGTGTGGAGAGCATTGTCTGGAGGCAACATATCAAATATTTATCAAGGTTACTCCGATTTACTTTTTTCCCTTTTTTCAAAACTTGCAATAAATAAAACATTTTTGTTCACAGCTGCATGAAATTCTCAAGCAAATTTTCTGAATACTCATAATGTTTGTAAATGTAATAAACTATTAATCAAAGATTTGTGAAGCGAAAAACTCAGCAATGCTGTTAAATATGTTAATTAAAAAAAAAATGGCCAGAGAAAACATTTAAAATGAGTGGGAAGCTAATAGACACTGGGTGTTGTGTGTTGCAACGGGACCTAATTTTCTTAGTTTATTAAAAAACTTCCAGACAGTGGAAAGTGAGAAGTGGTTTCAGAGGTCACGACAGACTTTCTACTTGTTTCATGCAGCGTCATATCGCAAATACAAATACTCAAATTCTGCTAATATCAGGTGGAGTTTCGATTTCTTCACTCACGCATTCAGCCCACCTGTGTTCATGTAGGTAAATACCTCAAATGCTTATTGTGATAACATCTGATTTCCATCTAATTTGTTAAACCTTATCATTTATTAATAAAAGAGGATGCAAATATAGCTCATGCTGCCTTTAGTCTGCTTTAAAACACTGTGACGAACATATATATGAAAACTAGCACTGCTTTTTACAGCACACATCAAACAGCAGTGATGGCAGCGAATACAAATACAACAAAAAAAGCTTCATCCAAATTTTTATGTTCTGGTTAAAGAGAGATAAAACAATTTACTGTTATTCCCTGGAGTAACACTGTGGTCTGTCTGTGCTTCCTCTCAGTTGTATGTGTCAGCTTTTGGGGGAGGAGGGGTGAAGAGACATAAAAATGCTTATCAATAATTTAGGATTTCATCGTGTTGTGTTATGTACAGTAGGGGCAGGTTTATTTGAAGTATTGTGAAAGTACATGCAGAGGAAAGATAATATTTCTTTATGTGCTGGTGAGCTCAAAACAAATCTGGCTTTGTGACTCAGAAGCTCCAAAAAGGGACTAATGTACACAAATTACAGCTGCTTCTTCAACCATGTCTTGTTATTTTGAGTAACTGTTCATGCCAAACATCTGGGAGCAGGTTTTAATACGTGCATGTTTACTAAACTTGTTCCATATGAAGTTGCAGGTGAAACAGATGAAGGGAAAGAAATCAAATAAAGAGCTATTTTTTTATTTTTTATTTATTGGCTCAGTGGCCACCGGAGTGTGGGAGCAATTTCAATACAATACCCTGGCTTGGATAAGACTCTTTTTTTTTTTTTTTTTTTAGGTAGAATCCTTAAAAACAGACCAACACGTGCATCTTTGTATTTGTTTGCACACGTGTGAGTGCGTATGCGTTTCTAGGAGGAAGGGTGTTTCAAGGTTCGGACAAACGCAAGATTGTCACGCTCATAAAAGAGAGGGGCTCTGTCACGGCGCCTGCCAGCTAAAGGCTTAAATCACATGCCTGGAATACACAACGACTTAACGCCCACACACACACACACACACACACACACAATCTCCACAAATTATGCAGAGTAAGACCATCCCTCGAAGCACCCGTTCTCAACATCTGCTTTAGCTAAAATGTTGGCATGCATATTCCCAACCTAAACAGATGAAAAGAGGGAGAAATCCACTAAAAGGTAAACACTCTGCTTAACTGATCACAGTCACACTTCAGAGCAGCTTTTCCCCCCAACACTCTTTCTTTTCATTGAGATCATCAGTCAGTTTCAAGAAAAAAAAACTGAACCTAGGTTTATTCTAAGTGGTTCAGATGTTTCCTCTGATTTATACGTGGTGCTCAGAGAACTGTAAACATTATAGATTCAGTGTCATTGTGAAGTCTCTGATTGTCAATCAAAAGGGTTGAATTAAAACGCTGTCAGACAGGCTGTTCCAGAAATCATTCTACATTTTATGTTCTCACGTCTAACATTTTTCATTAGAGCAGAAGGACTCCATTTAGGTTTTTTTTTTGTTCGTTTTTTTTCACAAAATGACAAGTGACGGTGTTAGTCCAGCACAGACTGGAGCCCCTTTTTTCCTGCCAGTCTCCTGTGAATGTCACCCCACACAAGGCAGACTGCCGCCACCTAAAGGCAGATTTTATAGCCTTTTTGACACCCCTTTTGTCACCGAACCACTTTCACCTTTTTAGCAAAGGCAAATGTGTTGAAAATGTGGAGGTAACAAAATCTTAATTTACACAAAACAGAAACTTGTAAAACTTGCAGAATATCTCAACACTCGTGTGAAACGTATGGTCCCTTGAAGGTCAACTTTTGACAAGGTGGAGGAAAACGAGGGGGATTTATGAACCAAACAGTTAACTACAAAGACATTTACGTCACGTGAGGCGCAGGCTACCTCCGTGGAGGAAAAATAATGACGTTTATTTGATTCTGAACTCTGAGGATCGTTGCTACAGATTGGTTATTGATTATTCTCCGAGTAATTCCCTTTTAGTGCCTTAAGTGGAATTAGGCATCGTTGCATATCATTCATCTCCTCATCACAGGAATAATGATTCTAAGCTTTCTCTCTCTGACTGGGCAGGGTACTGGCACGGTGGTGACAACGATAAGGCCTGCTGATTTGTTTATATCACTCCCTTCTCCAAGCTAAAGACCAAGCTCAGCCAGTGTTCCAGTGCGCCGCTATAAAACATCATTAGAGGAAACCAGCTGGACAGAGAAAGTTGCAGACAGCTTTAGTTGCTCCACAATGCACAGTCCAAGACAGCAGAACAGAGGTGCCCTTGTGAAACGGACTGAGCAAACTGTACTGGCGATATGCTCCCCCACTTTATCCGTCTATTTATTTATTTTTCCGATTTAGCCTCAGCACTGTGGCAACTGTAGTGACAGATGGGCTGAGAAGCTTTGGGATCGATGGAAGGGGAATTTTGTCTTTGTTTCCTGACATTTTCCCCATACACACTCTCCTGACTCAGGTTACTTACTGTCCACACGAATGGAGAGAATAGGATGAAGCAGGGAGGAGGGAGGAAAGTGATCTGTTTCTGTACAGCTTCTGAAGAAACTTAATGCCTCAGGCCATCTCCCTCAACACAGGTTCCTTTTGAATAATACAATAAAGCAGCCGTGCACGCTTGATGCTTTGACGGGACCCTCAGTAAATAAGACATTTGGAAATGTGTTGATACCGCTTGGTTTTTGTTTTTCTTTAACAGGCAAAAGGCACAAAACCAAGAATGTCCATAAAAAGGTGTGTGAGAGCCCAACAGAGTCCAATATATTTTCACAAGATTAGAAGAGAAACTGACTGTAAAACCGACCAGTAATTACTCTTTCTTCCATATTAGGAGCTCTTAACAGTCTGTGTGCTGTCCCCAGCTCCACGTAGCTGGTTCGTAATACAAAGTAGAAGCAAGACAAAGAATAAAGCAAAAACAACGGGCATTTGCCTTCCTCCCTGATGGGAATCCATCACATCTGATCTCAATCATTGTCACATTCACTGCCAGTGAAACGAACCAGGCACAGAAAGACAGTTTACCCTTGACACTAATAGGTTAAGTTTATCAGCGTGTGACTTGAAAAAGCTTGGTTTAAAATTGGATCCAATTACTTGTCTTTGTCTTAGATGATATTTGTTGTGAAATGGTGCTATGTAATAACACCGAATTGATAAAAAAAAAACACAGTTACAGTCACAATTAGAACACAACAATAATACGAGTCACGCACCGTCTTTGATATTTCTATAAAATTAAATTGTGAACATTAAGTTTTGTTATCTCAAGACCTTTTAAGGTCATAGTCTTACAGACTCATCAAAGGAAATTGATAATGTAATTTTCAGCAAGCACCTGGTGACCATGAAGAAAAATAAAATCTATTTTAATTTAAAAAAAAAAACAGGACGTGCAGCTTTCTGCTTCCAAAGGAACACGAGGAAAGCATCAGAACAACCACTGCTGTGACTGCCCATTACTGTTAGTGTTATACAGCACTGTCTTAAGCAGAGTTTAATCCTTGTCTGCCACGACAGACTTTTAATGGGCTTAAGGCCAAAGACTCAGAGAAGTTATCACGTTAGAGGCTTACGCACCCGAGTACTTTGCACAAAGACGTACAAAGTAGCCGTGAAAAACAGGTGCAATCTCCTAATCTCTAGGAATTAAAATCAAGACAGAAAAAAAAAAAACCTTAGTGTAGAACTGATGACATACCAAATACACAAGTCACTGCCTGAATTCAAATTGTTCTACTACGGAACTGCTGATTTCACCATTTAAATTTACAATACAGCTACAGACTATATATAAATATATAATATTGTAAAAAAAAAAATCTCAAAAAGTTATAAGGTAATTTAAAGCTGTTTTGGTTACAAACAGATTGCCTAATCGCATCCACTGATTAATCAACAACAACAGGGTGATATCTTATTTTTACAATCTTGGGAGTAACAATTGAGGACAAAAATACTGCAAAGAAGCTGATTTGAAAAATCTGTTGTTACATATTTAAGGTGCAAAAGATGTGTGTCATTGGCTCTGTTCTACGAGAACACCAGAATGGCTGCTTAATCCTTCCAGCACTCCCCCCTCCCCATCTCTGTCTTCTCTCAGTGTTTCTGGGTTGCTCTGCCATCATCTAGAATGTCATCTTTTGCTGTCATTTTACTAAACAAGGGGCAAATGCTTATGTGGGGAATGGGAGCTTTGTGAGGGTGGTGATGGAAAAAAAACTGGTGTGGAGGAGAAAAAATGTGATTTCTCTTACCTGTATGATGGACATGCGGTTAGTAGGTGTGTCTGTAGTGCTGGTGACTGGGCCTGTGAAGCTTGTGTGGCATCCCACGTGGCTTTGGGGCACGCTGAGGTTATTGGCAGTGGGCTTGAGGTACATGACCTCTGACCTTGGTGAGCTGAGTGGCAGGCGTGTCTGATAGTCAAAGTACATAGGAGAGGTGGCAAGTGAAGGACTGCTTACCACATTCATCACATTCATGGCATCCCGCTCCTCCACTTCGCTCTGCACCAGCATGATGTCGTTCTTGTTAATCTTCTTCTTCTTGCCTTTCCCCAGCTGAGGGTGCGAGTACTCTGCAATGCGACAATTATAAGTTCGGATCTCCTTGTTTTCTCTCTTGCACTTGATCGCTATGGTCACCATGGCAGCCAGAAGCATGATAGATATGATGCTTAGAGTCACAATAAGCGGCAATGACATGTCCCAGTTTTGACTGTCTTTCATGTGTGGGAGTCCATCAGGAGGGCGTCCATTGGATGCCTTGATGATAAGGCGGGCGGCAGCAGTTAGAGTTGGCTTGCCATGATCAGAAACACGAATGATCAGCTCCACAAGGGGACTCACATCATCCCAGAATGGGTGGGCTGTTCTGACTTCCCCAGTTATTGGATCAATCTCAAAAAGATGCTCCTCATTACCATCAGAAATCTCATAGGTGAGCCTCCCACTCTCACCATAATCATTGTCCACCGCCCTCACAGTGGTGACGATGTAGCCAACACCAACATTTCGTGGAACATGGATTTCAGCTGTGTCATTCAGGAGAAGTGGTAAAACTATGACAGGGATGTTGTCATTGACGTCCAGAACACTAATGCGTACTGTAGTGTTGCTCTCCAGGTGTGGAGATCCTGCATCCTTAGCAAGAACTTTGAAGTCAAAATACTTTATTTGTTCATAGTTGAAAGATCTGACAGCATAAATGGCTCCATTAGCTGCATTTACATTAACATAGGTGTTGACATCACCCCCACTCACATTAGAGTTAATTATGCTGTAATAGACCGTTCCGTTCTGGCCAAGATCTGGGTCGTGTGCCAAAACTGAGCCTAAGTACTCCCCAGGGATGTTGTTCTCGGGGATCTGAAGAAGGTAGACTGACTTAGTGAAGCGGGGAACATTGTCATTCTCATCAAGAATCTTGACTGTGAAGGATTTTGTGGAGTTCAGAGGAGGAATGCCATTGTCTTTGGCTACAATGGTGACATTGTACTCATCCTGAACCTCTCTGTCTAGGGGCCTATCTGTCACCACTGTGTAGAAGTTATCATAGTTTTCCTCAAGTTTAAAAGGGACATTACCCAGCACTCTGCATTGAAGCTGACCATTCCTGCCTGAATCCTTGTCGGTGACACGAACCAGAGCAATGACAGTGCCTGGGGGTGCTGCTTCACTGATGGCTCCCTGTCTCACAGACACAAAGCCTATAGATGGCCAGTTATCATTCCTGTCAAGCACTTTAACAGTGACTTTACAATGACCTGGGATTGGATTGGGACCTAGATCCTTAGCTTGGACATCAATCTCAATAACTGGGCTTTCTTCATAGTCAATTTCACCCTGAATCTTTATCACCCCTGTTCTTGAGTCTATAGAGAACAGCTCGCGGATTCTCTCTGGGGCATAGCCACTAAAGGAGTAGACCACCTGACCATTGTTTCCCTCATCAGGATCTGTGGCATTTAAATCAATTAAGACTTTTCCTGGAGGAGAATTTTCAGGAATTTCTACAACATATGATGACTGATCAAACACTGGGCTGTTGTCATTGGAATCAATAACTTTAACATTTATCTGCATGGTCCCAGATCTAGGATATTCTCCACCATCAGTGGCCGACAAAATAAGGGTGTGATGGCTTCGTTCTTCTCGGTCCAATGGTCGTTGAATAACTAGTTCTGGAAATTTGGTCCCATCCCCTCGGGCTTTTACCTCCAAGGAAAACAGATTGTAGTCATCGCGTGTTATTTGATAGGTTTTCAGGCCATTTTCCCCTGCATCAGGGTCATGAGCACTGGTCAAGGGAAATCGTGTCCCTGGCACTGCATTTTCAGAAATGTCAATATCAATCTGATCTGAAGGAAAAATAGGCGAGTTGTCGTTAATGTCCTGAATGTCTATTTTTATCATACATATCTCCTTGTCATTGGCAAACACCTCCATGGAGAGTTGGCACTTGGGGTTTCTCTTACACAACGTTTCCCTGTCAATGCGCTGCTTTGTGTACAGAAGTCCGCTCTGAGGGTCCACGTCGATGAGATGCGGGGCCGAGTTCTCCAGCACTCTGAAGTTGGCTTTCTTACCCTGTCCCTGCCCACTCTGCTCGAGTCCAAGCCTGGCATCTTTGGCAATGTTCCCAATCATTGTTCCTGGACCCTGCTCCTCTGCGACCGAATAATTCAAGTTTTTTAATGTCAGGGCTTGAGCCCACAAGAGGAGGAAAAAGAAAATAGAAAGATGCATTTCCAATCACTTAAAGCTGCTCAAATCTGCGCAGTGTTTCCTCGTTCTGTGTTGATGTTTTGTTCAAATTTGGTATTTCTGTTATTACAAATCTGATCAAAAGTCCTGTTCATCATGCAGTGCCTTGACATTTGACTTTTGTAGATTGTCTTTGCCGTGTTTCTTTCTTCCTCTCCAAGCAATGTGTGGTAGTGAAAGTCTAATTTATATTCAGCTGAGCACCCAGACCCATCGGAGCAA
The DNA here is from genome assembly GCF_014905685.2 of Nematolebias whitei. NCBI lineage: Eukaryota > Metazoa > Chordata > Actinopteri > Cyprinodontiformes > Rivulidae > Nematolebias > Nematolebias whitei. The sequence goes on along the minus strand of NC_056499.1, from coordinate 10,069,463 downwards.
TAATCGAGATCCAGACTCCAAACAGAATGGTCATTGCAAGTGTTCGCTCATACCATCTAAAAAATAGGAAAAAGAGGGGGGGGGGGAGGCAAATGTTATATATAAATCAATTATTAAATCGAGCAAAAAAAAAAAAAAAAAAAAAGGACTCTAGCTACCCTGCCAGAAGGAAATCAGATCCAGTGCCAAGCCAGAAATGAAACACGGCTCATGTGTAATTCATCTGCACAATTATGAGGAAAGCTTGTCAATTAGTTAACCTTGGGAAGACACATTCACGGGCAAACAATGATCTCCCCAGCAGCTCACTGAGCCCATCCACAAGGTTTTCAGCGCAGGTTGTGTGTGCGTGCGTGTGTGAGGGGGGGGGGGGGGGGGTGGGGGGGGGGGGGGGGGGGGGGGGCACTAACATGACCCTACAGAGAGAGATCATGCCCCACACACGTTAAACACTGACACTGTCACAAGGCAACTTTAATAATGAGGCGTAACACATCGTGGCCACTATTTGAATAAGAGAATAAAAATGAGCCTCTTACACGCATTAACAAATCCACATAATCCGGATATTTCAAATGAGCCTTGTGAAAAAAGTCATAAATGAGCTGCCAACCTCTCAGCACAGCCGTGTAATTCTCCCCGCTGCTGCTCTCCCAAAGGCTGCTCGGAAGAAGCTGTTGCATCCACGAGGAGGGACAGGAACAGCATGCGCAACAGAGGAGCTTCAGGTGGAACGTTGCATTCAAAGCACGAGGGTCAGACGGACAACAATAAACTCAATCATCTTACCAAGACAAGCTGCTCCATTAGTGGAAACAAAAAAAAAGACAGGAGTGGGATGAAAACAGCTTGGCTTTAGAGTTCCACCCGATCCCCACTTTCTCCTCCGACGCACACGCGCTCTACAGCGCAGCGCAGTGAGAACAGAAGAAGAAGAAGAAAAAAAAAAGTGCTCCAAAGTCTGACTGTAATGTCAATGAGCTGAAGTCCTCTGTCGTCTGATTAGGATGCAGCGGCTCGCCTTGTGCCTGCAGTGAGTCACCGCTCCTCAAACTGAAGCAACACGGAACAAATCCGGCGCGTGGAAACGTTTATCCAAAGTGGATACTGAAAGGACAATCAGTGTTTGTTTGTTTGTTTGTTTGTTTTTTCTTCCCGAGGCAGGGCAGAGTTCCTGATTTCCTCTGTGGCATTTTGTCCTTGCGTGTCCCCCGCGTCAAAGAGTCCAAACAGACAGACAGCTGCCATCAAGGTGTTCAGCCACCATGCCGCATTCTCAAAACCAGTCTCCCCGTTGCTGTCAGGAACTAGAAAACAACAACAATAATAACAATAAGATGTTTATTTTTCCACCTCCTCACTACACAAGCAGAGTCTCTGGTTACTATTTCCAGCACGTCGCGCAGCCCCCGGAGCGCCTCCTCTCTCTGCCCGGACTCGGACACCGCATGGCGCATTAAACACTGTCGCTGCTCCTGTGGCAGCCAATGGGCGCGAGGAGGTGGGGAGAGTGGGGAGGGGTCCGCGGAGCCCGGTGGGCGCACGCTACAAATGATTGGTGGGTCCGAGTTCCTTTTTTTTTTTTTTTTTCAAAAGATCTCACCTCATTGTTTGGAGAGGAAACGGTGCGCTCGGTCACCAACGGACGCGCAGCGGACGCGACAGGCTGCTTTGAAAAACTCGCACGAGTTCGAATAAAAACAAATTCGTTAACGCTCAGAATCATTAGCTGCTTCACTGAAAGTCACATCCTCCACCTCTGCTTTGGGGTTCGTTTAAAGGCGCATTCCAGCCAAACGAATCCAGAATCCAACACACATTTTTAAAAGAAACGCTTACAAAACGTTTTTGTTGCCAGTTTTAAACGAATGTTGTTTATTGACAAGTGGTAGTTATAATGATAGTGATGAAACCTTAAACTAAGAGTGATCATGTGCGGGATTTTTCATTAGTCCTCAGAAGATGTGTTGTCTATGACTCTCAGCTACAACCACCTCGGATTTTAGATCAATATCTGCAAAATTGACAAAGCTGGAGCCATTTTTATTATTATTATTTTGTGTGTACGTCAAGGTTGACTAGAAGTGTCAGCCATTCTTTCATAATGACTCCAAATTTTAATGAGTTGTAAATATCCATGATTACTTTCTGAGACTTTCAATAGCATCTGTCTAATGGTTCATGCTATATTTTGCTGACAGTATTGATGCTATTTGTTGATAGCAAAGTCTTAATAAGACTATATTACAGGGATAAAGCTCAGCTACTATGTCACCAAATATTTTCTCAATTTCTTTAAAATTGGCTAAGTTAGAGCCATTCTTATGTATGCCAAGGTTGACTAGTTGTGGAAGCCATTTTTAATCTTGTGGACTCCAAATTTTAATGAGTTGTAAATGTCCATTCGTTTATTGCATTCTGAAAGTTTTAATAGAATCCGACCAGTAATTCATGAGATATTTTGCTAACAGATAGACAAGCTTGATTGCGATTGTTAACAGCAAAGTTTTGAACAAAACAAATTGGTTATAACTTGGAGTATGTGTTGGGGATAATGCTCAGGTACTATTGCACTAAATTTTAGCTCAATTTCTTTGAAAATAGTTTTAGCCATTCGTAAATTTACTAAGTTTGACCAGTTGTGGAAGCCATTTTTAATCTTGTTGACTCCAAATTTTAATGAGTTGTAAATGTCCATTCATTGATTGCATTCTGAGAGTTTGAATAGAATCCGCCCAGTAGTTCATGAGATATTTTGCTAACAGACAGACAAGCGTGATTACAATTGTTAACAGCAAAGTTTTGAACAAAACAAATTTGTTGTAACTTTGAGTATGTGTTGGGGAGAGTGCTCAGGTACTACCACACTAAATTTTAGCTCAGTTTCTTTGAAAATAGTTTTAGCCATTTGTAAATTTACTAAGTTTGACTAGTTGCGGAAGCCATCTTTAATTTTACTGACTCCAAATTTTAATGAGTTGTCAATGTCCAAACAAAGATTACTTCCTGTGAGTTTCAATAAAATCCATCCAGTGGTCCATGAGATATTTTGCTAACAGATAGGATTGATTACAATTGATGGTAGCAAAGTTTAACAAATATTAATGTGTTGGGGATAACTCTCAGTTTCTAGCAAACTAAATTTTAAGCTCAATTTCTTGAAAATGTACTTATTTTTAGCCATTTTTATTTTTGATTAAATTAACTAGCTGTGGACTGATTGAGTTTTTCTGTAAAACCAGTGGTTCTTGAGATGTTTTACTAATAAACACAGAGACAGGATCGAAAACATTCATCATGCAACATCAGTCTTTTGTCAGACACAAACAGACTTGTTGTTGTTGTTGTTGTTGTGTTTTATGTGGGACACAGCGTCTTGCACACAAAAACAACATGAAGCCAGAAATTGGAACAATGATAAAATGAATATTCCTGAGTTTGAACAGGAGGAAAAACACAAAGTAAAACTTGTGAAATAGGTTTTTGTACACAAGATGGTATCGGCAGTGTCGTTAAACAAAACGCGGCGTCGTGAACGAACGCAGTTCCGCCTGAAGAAGGTTACGTCGAGGTTCAGGTCGACTTTAACTCGAGCTGAAGTTCACACGTTCTCCTCGCAGCAGGAGGTTCTGGGTTGGGAAGACGTTCTCGCAACACGCACGCCTCCTGAGAGGTGCAGTGGGAGAGCACACTTCAAGCAGGAAATGATGAAAAAAAAAAAACATGCAGCAGGAAGTGCAGGCCTGGATCTCTGTTGGAAACAACCGACACGGATCCTAATGAGCTTCTGTGTGGATTCCTTTAAAATTTAAATATATTTGCAAACAAGTGAAAATCAACATAAAAACAATCTGAAAATGAGTTGTTTTCACACATGACCCTAACAGCTAAGAAAATTCAGAGCAAAAGTAACACATATTTGTTATCTCAGGGTTAGACTGTTTGGAAGCTATTTTTTAAAATTTATTTATTATAAATACATTTGATAAACTACAATATTACATTGACATGTGTATTTTTAAAATATTCCATATTTCCTTTCTTCCTTTAATTCTTTGGTAAAAGCAAGTTATAATTAAGGGCGGCACGGTGGTGCAGTTGGGAGAGCTGCTGCCTCTCAGTGAGAAGGTCGCTGGTTCAAATCCCGGCCGGTGGGCCTTTCTGGGTGGAGTTTGCATGTTCTCTCCGTGCATGCGTGGGTTTTCTCCAGGTGCTCCGGTTTCCTCCCACAGACCAAAAACATGCATGTTAGGCTGATTGGTGACTCTAAATTGTCTCTAGGTGTGAGTGAGAGAGTGAATGGTTGTTTGTCTCTATGTGTCCCTGTGATGGACTGGAGACGTGTCCAAAGTGTCCCCCACCTCTCGCACAGTGATGGGTGGATATGGGCACCAGTGACCCCACAACCTGAAAAAGAAGCAGATAAAGATAATGGATGGATGGATGTATGGATGGATGGATGGATGGATGGATGTTATAATTAAAGACATAGCCCTTTGTCACTTTTTACACCAGCGTTTCAAAGTCTGAGGAGGGACTGAGCTGGAGCTGTTTAGGTCCAACCTTGTAAAGCTAAGATAAGATAACATAGAACTTTATTGATCCCGCAGGAAATTGTTGTGCCAGAGTTTCAGTACAAAGGAACATACACAAGGAATCACACAAAATATAAATATAACAGAGAATATGCATAAATACAAACAAACCAACAGAAAAGCAATAGACGTCGTTCAATATTGTTTGCCGCTTCATAGCTACTCTCAGTATATGTTGACATCACAGTAACACTGTTTCAAACTTTTTTCTTCTTTTTGGTTCCCATAGAAGTTTAATCTTACAATATTCTATTGGTTTGCAAACAAATTTTTAAGTTTAAATTCACTCATTATGTTTCCTAAACTCAAGATAAAATGGAAGTGTATTATCAGAGTCTAATTGTCTATTAGAGGACACACACCAGAAAATGTTTGTGTGTGTGTGTGTTTTTAT
>NC_056499.1:10045131-10064374 GCF_014905685.2 Nematolebias whitei | reverse complement strand
AAAAAAAATGCATACAATTAAGGTCAGGTGCAGACAGAAACATTAAAGTGTTTATTCTAGTACAGGATTAATTTTATTGTTCTATGTGTAGAAAAGGGGGAGGAGTTGAAAAATATGCTAGTCACAGGGAGGAAGGACTTCCTGTGGCGTTCTGTGGAGCACCTCGGTGGTCTCGGTCTACGACTGAAGATAAACCAGAGGTCCCTGTCATTCCCCGATCTGTTACGGAAGCACGATCCGTAGTGCTGCTCATTTGCGCATGCGCTAAAAGGAATACTTCCGGGTCGCACGTATCGCCGTTGAATATGCTAGATTAAGGAAAATGTACTAGTATAATTCCATTTATGAATAAGAACCGTCTTAATTTACTTAGTAAAGGTTGTGCTCTATCTCCGCTGATCTTCATGTTGCTAGTTTACGCCACTGTTAAAATCATTGACATATTTACGTCATGGTTAAGATAATATGCAGCTTCACCACTGAGCGGCGCTGTTTCGCCATAGAAATAATTCATTCTGTATCTCGCAGGGTTTTTCTCATTGAGCCCAGGCTGGGGGTGTCAGGGGTCACGTACTTTTCTGAGTACATTAAGACAGTTTTATTTCATAAACAACGGCGATCCGTGCGACCCGGACACTACGGATCATGCTTCTATAACAGTTCGGGGAACGATGGTCCCCAACCCTCGTCCTCGGGGGTGTCCCACTGTATGTTTTAGCTGTTCCCCTGCTTCAACACACTTTTCTTGAAATGAACAAAAGCTTCTGGTAAAATTGATGAAATTCTGATATAAATATGTGAATGAGGTGTGTTGAAGCAGGGGAACAGCTGGAGGACCTTTGTTGGAAATGACATTTTGCACAGAATGCAAGATTGCCTGAAGAATGAGATGAGGACGTTCCTCAGCTACTAAAACATGAAACTTCAGCTTGACAGGTATAGTCCTATTTGTTTGTTAACAGGGCTTAGCTGTTGTGGCCATCTTAAATGCAGTTGACTCCAAAAGATAAGCAGTAGATGCACATTTATGATTTATTTCTGACGGTTTATTGAAAATGCATCCAGTGGTGCACTGGATAATTTGTAACATGACAGAACCAAACGGACATGGGCAAAACCATCATCGCCGCTTCTCCTTTGGCGGCACTCAACAAAGAGGAAATCAGTGCCTTTTATTCGTTCCTTTATTTCAAACATTGCCAATTACAAACTCAATTGTTTATGCTATTAAAAATGTCAAAGTGTAGCTGAATGCACATGACAGTTGCCTGTTGCGTCATCACAGAGCTGCTGCGGTTTTGGCAGAGTTCAATGAAACCTTTGCTTTGGTGTTACTGTTTCAACATGTCAGCGCCGTTCAGCATAATCATCTATAAACATGGGTCTCAACCTCGCTGACTTTCCCGCTGACCTTTCCCTCTGACAGCAGCGAATGACAAAAGTGTCAGATTCGTTCAATCGGACGGCGACCAAACCTCATTATCAAACAGCAGGTTTGATGTACTAATGCCAAGATGTTGATAACTGATGAAGGTAAATGTCACATCACTGTCTCTATCTGTACTATGTCCGTGTGTGTGTGTGTGTTCAGTAGAGCTGCATATTTTACCCACTCCTTTTATAGAATCAAAAAGCCCCAAATCAACAGCTGACTAACACCGAGCCAAACGTTTCTTTCTTCACGTGTATTTTCTGAGTACACTGAACCCTTTGAGTAATTTCAAAATGAGTCATTCTGCTCTTAAATGAAGCTGAATTAGCCGTTGTCCTTAGGTCCACATTGTCCCCTGCACCATTTTTCATAATTTGCCCGGGTAACATGTTTGCCTCTTTCCCCTGCTTCCTCTTCTCTTTGACTGTGAAATGCGCTGAGCTTAAACAATGCCGGGAAAATCACCTGCCTTGATGAAATGTCACCAGTGCTTCCAGAGATAAAGCCAGCCATTAGCAGCTTTCTTCATTAGCCCAATTAAATGGCCCTCAGGAAATGCACTGACAGAAAGTGTATTTGGAATGGGCTGCTGGCGAACAGCTGCATTAAAACCCTATTTCGTAAATTAAATTTCAATCTAATGGCGATGGCCTTTCTTTAGGTGGTAATAAGCGAGAAAGGAGGCCTGTTCTTACCTTCACTATTTAACCCATTTCTGAGTTTCCCTTTTCTCTCCTCCATACATCCAGATTTCCCTTCTTCTTCCCCCAGCAATAAAAAAGCTCCTCACTCTTCTACCAGAGAAGATATACAGTATATGCCACGATGACGAAACTTATTTCGTTTTTAGAGGGGAAAAAAGAGAGAAAGACAAGTTAAATATTTACATATATTTACATATATATACCTGACTTAACGTTGGATTTTTTTCCCCCAGGATTATGAGCATGAACTTTGACGTTTCAAAGAAATCCAGCAACAAACTGTCAACTTCTTCGCAGCAGCTTTTATATTTGACAGAAGAGTTCCTCCCACATACATTTTTTTATCAATAAACATCTGTTCTTCTTAATGTTGTTCACTTTTTTGGCTATCTTACATGTGGAAACGGTGTTGTCCTACCTAATTAACTTTACTCTGCTTTACAGCAGCATTGTCTTTGAAAGCCCAACAAGCCTGTCATTGAGTGAGAACTTAGACCATCAAACAGATGGCATTTTTTAACAAAATATACTTTTTTAACTTTGTAATCCAACAAAGTTAAGTCAGGTCATCTGGACGGTTTCGTTTTTTGTTGTTGTTGTTGAGAGTTTCATCCTTCATCCAAAGGACTTCATCAGTCCGAGTAGCCACAACAAACTCAGTCCCACCAGCAGAACACGCACCAGATGACCTGTCTGAATTTTGTTGGATTTTTTATCTGGATTATTGAGCATGAACTTTGATGTTTTGAACCACTTTGAGTATGGCTGCCTCAGAAGAGTCGATGGGGTAGAGGGCGGACTCCGGAAACCATCTTATCACCAGCAAACTGGTTGGTCCACTATGTGAGTGTGCTGCTTGTGGGACTGAATTTGGTGTGGATTATTGGACTGATGAAGTCCTTTGGATGAAGAACAAAACATCTCAACAAAAATTACAAAAAAGAAACCATCCAGATGACCTGACTGAACTTTGTTGGATTTTGTACCTGGATTATTGAGCATGAACTTTGATGTCTTTAACTAACCTTATTCAAAGGAATGAACACCACAAATGTAGTAAAGATTCAATTTTACATAACTCATAATAGCTACATGCATCTACAGCATAAATATGATAATTTCACACACACACACACACAAAAAAACCCACTACTAAAACAATTTTTTATTCACCTCCCTAATGAGTCACACGTTTGGTTCTGCTGCCTGGTGGGGTAGAAGTGCAGGTCGACACTCCTCACTTCACCAGAACAGCTTGTTAGGAGAAAGGAAGGAATGAGAAAAAGCAAATGTCTGCAGACTTTCATGCACACCATTACTGCACACTGCTTTCCACAATCATCTCGCTTCCGCTTCTTATTCCTCAATTTTCTACTTTATTGTCTCTTGTGCATAAGCAGGAAAATGAGTTGGAAAAAGTAAGGTGTAGAATGAATATGCATGTTAAATTCATGATTCAGATAACTTAATGTCTCGTGGTTATGAATGGTTATCTAGAAGCTGCTTTAGATAAAACAACAGACTAAGCAAATGTTATTTAAGCAAAATGTTCTAATTGTGGTGCAGCAGCAACACTTGGGAGACGTGCAGAAATTCCTCTGCTTCACATGTTCTGATGAATCTGCTCTAAACTATTGATTCAAGCTGTTTGGATAGATCTTATTTATTTCATCTGCTTTGGGGAAAAGTTTTGAATTCTACCCAAAACACATTTTTACAAGTAAATCTTTAGAAATTTAGTAAGAAAAGCTGCATTTTCTCATGATATAACCTCAGACTACAGAACAAATCTGAACAAAAATAAAATATAATAAAACGAGGCATAGCTTAAAACTGTTTCATTCACACACTCAGTCTGTGTTTGAGTGTTTTCAATGAACCCACTGTTGTGACGTTTTGTTAGAACTCAATTTTAGATAAATGAGAGCCAATAAAATGGTGAAAATGTGTCACTGAGTCCCTCTTTACTCTGGATGAAGTCTCCGCTAAGTCAGGAAAATATCAGCCAGAACATGGATGGTCTCTGCAGGGGCTTGGCAAGAATAAAATCTCAGTTGGCTCCATGTGACACACGAAAGGCTTATGATGGTTTCTAGTATGCACAAAACTTCCAGAGTAAGGTTGTCGTGCTTGTGGTGGAGGCAGATCAGGGTCTAGAGAAGAACATCGTGACAAAATGATCCCGACATGGAGTTTGTGCACTCTGGCATGGCTTGCTTGTAGAAAAGTTGAAGCAGTTTGTCACTCTGGGCTACAACCAGGGGTGGACTGGGACAATAATCCAGGCGAGGAATTGGATAAATTACCAGGCCACCACCACCCGATTAACACAAACCATTAAGACTGAGTTAAGTTGAGCGCACTTTGAACACCATGTGTACTTGGTTAGCAACACGTTAGCCAGGCCCGGAGTGGCTCATCTGGAGGACCGGGACATTTTCCGGTGGGCCACAGCCTCCTTTCAGGGCCGGGGGCAGCTCTCGTTTTTTTTTTTTTTTTTTTTTTAATGTATGCACGAGTCGGATCCTCAAAGCCACCTGTCAATCAGTCCAGTAGGCGAGTCAGTAACTGACCAATCGGCAACCTCAATTTGTCCCAAAGGTAAATGCCCTTTACCTTCAGATATGCAGCCCATCAGAGTTTATTTCTAGAACTTTATTAACAACACAAACCAGAACAATGCAACAAGATACAAATACAAACTCTCGTGAAGGGTGTCATAACTAGATTTTACAAAATAATGAGAGAGAGAGAAAAAAGATAAAAAGTAAAAAAACCCACAAAGGAGCAAGACTATACGAGAAATTTTAAACATTAAGTTTTTAGATATCTGTTGTGAGATCTTGCAGTTTTCCACTTTTTAAATCTACTTAATGAAGAATATATGACTTAAAATTGTTCATAAAACGGGAATGAGGGCTTATTATCCCTCCACTTACTACAGTGAATTTGGTACTTTGCTGTAAATACAACTACATTTCAGAGATTCAGAGATTCTTTATTGTTATTCGCACCACATGTGGTACATGTGGTGGAACAAAATTATATACACAGGGTCCCAGTTGCATCCAACAATAAAATTAAAAAGAAAAACAGTAATAAGATCTAAGATATGAACTAAGAAAAACATCAGTTAAAAATAAGCTAAGCACTAATTGAATAAAAACAATACGCTGAACAGCAGCACAAACATGAGTCTGTGTGAGCAGATGAGTACAAATGAACACAGCAACAAGAAATAGATCAGCAGCATGATGTGATTTTTCACAGAGATCATCCTGTTTAGAGATTCATGAGTCTAACAGCCTCAGGGTAGAAGCTGTTCCTCAGTCTAGTGGTTCTACGCTTAATGCTCCTCAACCTCTTTCCTGAGGAGAGCGGGGCAAAACGTGTGTGCGCTGGGTGAGTGGGGTCCTTCATGATGCAGGTGGTCATATTCCTGTATCTGGAGGTGTAGATGTCTGTGGTGGTGGGGAGACTGACTCCAACAGACTTCTGTGCAGCCTTCACCACTCTTTGCAAAGTTTTTGGCAAAATGTATGGCATCAGAGAAAGCTGAGCTTAAGTTAGCCCCATAAAATAAAATGGGAGTCCTCCCCAGAAAATTCTGAATAAAGCAGATGTGATTTCCTGCATTTTGGTGTATTTTAACGGGGTGTTAAACATCTACATTTGTAAACACTACGCTTCTGTCAAGCATTCTACCCCACCCCCCCCCCCCCCCCCCCCCCCATTACTTGCTGGTTCCAAGCCGACTTGTCTCCGTTGAATTCACTGTCTGACTCCACATGTGAAACCTCCAGACGCCTCCTCCATCTGTCCATGGCGGCTGCCTGTGGGCTCCTGCCCACGTACAATTGCCTGGTTAGCTTGGCACACACCACTCTTTCTGGGGTGGAGGTTTTTTTTTAAGGGTAGAGGTGGAAATACTACTTGAAGAGGGAGCTCGTAAGTGGCTGTTGTGTTTAAAATGAGCGTTTATGTAATTATCTTCAGTTTACATATCCAATATAAGTTTTATTAATTCAAGGCAGTCATATTTGTTCATAACTTTATTATTAGTAATCCTGAGATTACCAGATACCAAAAAGATACCAGATTACCAGATCCAAGCAAACAGTTACTGTAATGCACCCTGTCAAAATAAGAGTTCCTGGATCCTGTTCCAGCAGGATCTGGCGCAAATTAAGCACTGGATACCCGTGGTTGTAACATTGTGCTAACGTTGGATGATCTCCTAGCCCATAGTTGCATCCTGACATAATCCAGGAGTTGTGCTGGGATGAAGCCTTGACCATGGCGTGAGCCTGGCTGTCGCCGTGGGAACAGGCTCCTGATGTCCAGAGCACAGTGAGAGTGCAGAAGAGCATCTTGAGGATGCAGAGACTAGCAGGGAAATACCTATTTGGTGAGTACTAGAACTGTAGTAATAAAGGAGGTTTTCCAAATTTACTGTTATCCAGCCACATTCTCATAGGTCTTGTAAGTCACAGAGAGTAAACAGGGGTCATCATGAATCTAGGAACGTGGAAAGCATCAACAGTTTTAATTTTGCTTGTGTTGTACACAGGAAAAAAAAAACAGCAACACAGAAAATATGTAAAGAACAGGAAAACAGCATATGTGGAAGCTTGCAGTTGCACATTTGCCCTTTGAACCAACAGTTCATTTTAGACACTAAAGCTGAACTGGGCCCAAACCCCAGTTAAACAGTGAGGTAAGGAGGGGAGTCTGGATGCCAAGTCAGACGTCAATTCATTGATCTGTTCGGAAAGACTCCCAGTGCTGCTTTAACCCATTTATCAACATTTTGCACCATGGGAATCCATCTATCAGCATACAGAGTATGTTCAGCAGCACACTGGATCCCTGTCCTGGTGTGGCACATGCCAACAAGCTTCAAGGAGAGTAACAGCTTATTAAAACAGGCTGAGAGACATAATGCCGCCTGGAATGTGTGGCACATTGTGTTTGTGTCAGTTTGAGTCTAATATATGTGTCAGTACACCATCTAAAACTGTCCAACGTGTCAATATGTTGATTTCGAGTTTATCTCACAGAAGCTGCGAGTGATAAATGTTTCTTTCACTGAGTTTATGAAAAGAATTTGTTTAAGCACAATCATTATTTTCTAACCTTGCTATTTTTTTTTAAATTGTGCCAGTTTTTTTTTTTTCCCCACATTTGTTTTCCTGTAAATATTTTTTATCACACAAAAGTTCAGTTGGAGCATTCCAAGAAGCAAATCAATGCTCCTTTTGTGGCAGATTCTGCCTCCCCAGTGAGAAAGCTTTTATAAGTTGTGTGAGACATTTAAAATTTGATACATTGGTGTGAATGGCAGTAGGAAAAAAAAAAAAAAAAAGAGCGTAATTACTCAGATGTGGTTTCTGACAAGCAGATAGCATGTGAGAAACCTTTCCTTTAAAAGCTTTAAATGAAACGTTGTGTGCAATGCACATAATAATGCCCTTGGATTATTATTTTTTTTATTGGATGATGTTTTTCTCCTTTGGCAGAGCAGGCAAGAGATATTAATTGTAATTATCCCCTACAGTTTCTTTGCTGCGTGTCTCACTCACAAAGATTTTAATCACATTTGGTCAGCTGAGACTGGACGCTGAATATTGGTTCGGCAATGCGGGGCTTGTCCGTGCTTTTACCGACAGAATGATTTTTATTCACCCTGAGGTGCAAATAATTACTTCTCCTCACAGAGCCGGGCGCCATGCTGAGACAAGGAGATGAAGCCAACTGAGCTTTTTGGCATGTGCCTGCATTTAAACACAATCCTATCATCAAATGATGCACCAACACACACTTAACCAGGACAATTACACCGTCCAGCAGCTCCCTTTTTCAGCGACACTTTCAAAACCCGGCGAAGAAGGAAAACTGGATAGTGCTGACACAAATACAACCACCCCCTCGCCCCCCACCCCCAAAATAAAAGCACAAATTACAGCAACAAATAGATCTTTAATATAGAGCATGAAGGGATTATCAGAGTGACTTAGGAGCCCCACGAGAAGCAGCACAAACAATAGCTTTCCCTTAACTCTTCTCAGCAGGATGTTGTGTTTTTATTTATTTATTTTCATGAGGATTACAACTTAATACTCTGTGATTTGTCATCTTTAGATGTTCTTTTGTTGACCAAAGCACTATTGAACATTAAGACTACTGCAACAACAGAAACTATCATTACCAAGAATGACTAAAATGAACTTCATGGTTCAGTTATCAGATGCAGCTCATCATGAACGGTTTAAATTGTTGTACGAAAATAACATGTTAAAAAAAGAGGATTTAAAAACACTCAAATTGGACAATATCATTTACAAGGTTTAACAAAAACAACTTAATTTTTCATCATAAAGTCCTTTTTTTAAAAAAAAAAAAAAAGCTTCAGCATGAAAGGTGGCAGGCGATTTGCATCGCTTTTGTTCTTAACTTGATTATGGGTGTGCAGGTTGATTTTTGGGTTGCCAGTTTTTGTTCTGTGGTGTTTGGAGGGGATAAAACACAGCATTGAAATCTATGTGTGGAACTCACATTACTTTGATATTGCTTTGATGCTGCATTGAATAAAATGAAGTTGACAGCAAAACAATTTCGGGTGTTTGTTTCATCATTTTGTTAGCAGCTAACAAAAACAGCAGAAGAAGCAAATTGATGTCCGAAGTGCTAAGAAAACGTTTTATATCCAATTTAAAAAGCAGGGCAAACCATAATTACTAACTATGAAAGACCTTTAGGAGGCATACTCAGGAGCAGTGGTGCAGTCTTCTACAACAGTAAGCTCACATCTGCAGAAAATAACTTTCAAAGACGAGAAAAACAAAAGTAGCAACCATGACAAAATACATTGCATAAGAAAGTCAGTTTTATTGGCTGCTTCATTCTTCAGGGGTCACCGCAGCGAGCGAACTCACGTGAAAGATTTGGCAGTTTCTGAAGCAACCTGGGCTTGAACCTGCAACCTCAGACCACAACTCTGACCAACAAGCTGCCACAGCCCCAGAAATTACATTGCATGATTTTTACAAAAAAAAAGAAAATCTCAAATAAAATTATGTATTTTACAAACAGTTCCTAAATACAGATACTAATTAGGTGTTTTAGCTTCAATTAGTAAAAAAAAATCTAAAGAAAAAAAAAAAAGGCAGAATTTAATGAAAGAAACACGTTCCTTTCAGCATGAAGCCGGATCAATCACATGTTGCAGCCTGTCATGGAAGACAATGTCATCAGTGAACTCAAACTAAATAACTGCAAATTTTGAAAATGAAAATCACACACTTTGCCACATAAATAGCAAGAAGATCAAAAGGCGATGCAAAAATATTGATCAAAACACATCTGAAAAGCAGCCCACACCGGACTGCCTCAAGAGGGGCAAAGCTGAAGAAAAGCCGAAGGTTTTTCCAAAGCCTTAATAGTCTGCCCAATCTAAGCATCGTTAGAAGTCCGTGGAAAGAAATACAAGAAAGCAAAAAGAAAGAGGGAAAAATGCAGCTCAAAATCTGATGAAAGTTCAGGATTTTTTGCTGGAAGATTGGCTAAAAAAATCTCCAGAGATTTTCAGAGCTGGCTTCAGCAGCATTCACAATTGATAAGGCCGAAGGGAGTACCAATAAGGGAACCTCTGATTCAGATCAGTTTTACTGTCAGATAAGAGATGAAAAAAATGTTTTTAACTTGTGCATGACATTAGCCTTTATTACGTTCTTGAAATCACATCCTCATATTATTTTTGTTTAATGTTGACCAGTCAGGATCAAAATCTTTGTTACAACTGTGAGTGCTGGTAAACATTTGTGCAAAGCTAAAATGAACTAGAGAAATTGCATTGCCTGCAAAAATGTAGTGTGAATGCTTTTTGTAGAAGAACTTGCTGAAAAGCTGTTGAAATTAGATTTAAAAAAATCATGCTGAAATGTAGCTGAAATAAAAAAAACAAGCCTAAATTAGTAGAATAAAGCAGAAAGAACTTATATCTGCTGAATTAGGTTTAAATAAGCAGAAAGTAGCACAAAAATGAGGAAATAAACTAAAAAAAAAAAGGCTGAAATTAGCAGAAAATGGCTGAAAAACAAAAAAAAGGCTGAAATTAGCAGAAAATGGCTGCAAAACAGCTGAAAGACAGAAATAAGCTTAAACTTTCAGAAGGAAGCACAAAGAGCTGAAATGAGCTAAAAAATATATGTGGAATTAACTGAAAAAGCTAAAATTAACATAAAACAGCTGAAATAACAGAAACTGGCAGAACTAAGTTGAAAGGAGTGTAACAAGTTGAAACTAGCAGAACGAAATGAATTAGGCTGAAAGTAGTAAAAATTACCATAAAAACTTGAATTTATCTGAAAACAGCTGAGGTAGCTGAAAACATAGAACAAGCTTAAATTAGCATAAGAAAGCAGAAATAACACATGTTTGCCCAATTAGGCTGAAAGAAGCAGAAATGAGCAAAAGTGGAAATTATCTGAAAATAAAAGCAGAAATTAGCAACAACAAAAAAAAAAGGCAGAAAAGAGATGAAAAAGCAGAAAGATGTTTAAATTAGCAGAATGAAGTGGTGAGAGAACATTTTTGCAGAATTAAGCAGAAAAAATGTTGAACTGAGTGCAAACAATGTGGCATTAGCTACAAATGCTAAAATTAGCATCAAAACAGCTATAAAACTGAAATAGCAGAAAAAAATATGAAACATGCAGAAATAAGCTGAAAGGAGCATAACAAACTGAAATTAGCAGAAAGAAGTTAGAAGAAGCACAAAAATGTTTTAGTTAGCAGAAAAAATTGAAAGGAGCACAAAACTGAAAAAAATAAAGCTGAAATGAGCTGAAAATAGATGATTTTTTTTTTTCCCACAAAGAAGCTGAAAGAAGCTGAACCAGAGCAAAATGTGAAAGGAGCAGTAAAAGGTTGTAAACAGATCTAAAGATTTGAAGGGTGTAAAACGAGCTCATTTCATTTTCTATGAGGGAAAAAAAAATGGCAGAAACGTTTAAATATTTCAAAAAGCTAAAGTTGTACCATTACCAAAAGTCATAGAAGTATTGCCCTGAAAGAGCTGAACGGTTTGATTTAGGATTTGTTGAAATAGCTCAAAAACTGCGGAACGAGAATCGCACTGGAAAATGTATGGAAGAGAAACGGATCACAATAGTGTGAATGCTTCATAAACATTCAGACTATTAAAGGACAACACAGCTTGCTATGAGGCTAATGAAACTCTCACGCTTTGTTTCTCAGGTGACGGGCATCTCATCTCCTCAATCTGAAACCATCTGCTCCGTTCATATCATCAAACAGACAAAAAAATCAAGAATATAACACATTTAGTTAAGCTAGTAAATGGTGGAGGATGATTGTGTTGCTGAAGATAAATAATTTATTCCACCAAACATAATTGAGTTTTCTCTACAGCAGAAACACATCATACAGAAGCTTAAGCTCTATTATTTTCTCAACAAACAATAGTTTCAAATTTATGATTTAATACTTTAATAAGCCTGCTTATTGTGAAAAACAGAACATAATAAAATGAGCGGGCACTCCAACTTACACACATCAAAATGCAAAAAAAATAAATAAATAAATAGAAAAAGAAAAAGAAATCTCTTTTCAAGCTGCAATAGCACTCTGAAATTTACATTAAAGGTCATAAAAAGTCATCCTTAATGCTAGTAATAATATACAGTCTTACAGTAAGCAAGATGATTATAAAATATTAGATTAAATGGAACAGAGCACCGAGCACATGTCCAGACCTGGTTCAGTGTTTTATTCGCTCCATTCATTCAAAGGACAAAAATAAGAACATGGACTACTTTACATTAAAAATAGGTCAAAGTGATTTTATACAGAGGAGGTAGAATCACTTGGGTCACTGCATTATTTCTGGAAATTCAGAAGGAAAACGTGTTGCAGGACTTGTAAAAATCACCAGTGGGTTTTCTGTTGTTGGCCCAGCAGAGCGCTGAGTTTATTTTATGTGGAACAAGAGGATTTAGTTCTTCCCATGGTTTCCATGTTGTCTCACTTTAACTGGACTTCATCACCACTGCTTGCTGCCAGTGTTCACTCGAGAGGGGCTGAGATGAAAAACTGCTACAAGTGGTACGCTGTTGTCCCCCATCACTGAAGCATTTGGAGTGAATGTTTGTCGTTTTCGAGGGGAGTGTTTTTATGCACTGGAAAAGAACAGGGAAAAATTTTGGTGCAAGATGGTTCAAGTGGGTAGGAGTTATACTGTGGAGAAGAACAGATGCAGGTTTATATTTTCTTGTCCAAGGCGGATCTGGAGTGACAGATCCTGGCAAGTGGAGGGAGCAATTCTACCACCATGGAGGAGTCATGGGGGCCAAAGGTGGCCATGGTCTCCATATCTTCTCTCACCCCACCGACCACTCCAGTCAGACAAGGAAAGTGTGCTTTTGAGCAATAAGAAAACTAGAACGTAGAGTTTCTCAAATAACTGGGTTGGCTGGTTTGCACACACACCCACCCATATATATATATATATATATATATATATATATATATATATATATATATAACGACAGCCATCTTGGATTTTGACATGACAACCCAATTTTAGAAAGAAACTTTCTTACACCAAGATGGAGAGAGCCATCCATCCATCCATCCATTTTCTTTACCCACTTATTCCATTTTTGGGTCACGGGGGTCGCTGGTGCCCATGTCCAGCAATCACTGTGCGAGGGGCGGGGTACACCCTGGACGGGTCGCAAGTTCATCACAGGGCCACATAGAGACAGACAAACAACCATTCAGTCTCTCACTCACACATAGGGACAATTTAGAGTTATCAATCAGCCTAACATGCATGTTTTTCGTCTGTGGGAGGAAACCGGAGTACCCAGAGAAAACCCACGCATGCACGGAGAGAACATGCAAACTCCACCCAGAAAGGCCCCTGGACCGGGGTTTGAACCAAGGACCTGCTCGCTGAGAGGCAGCAGCTCTACCAGTTGCGCCACCATGCTGCCCATGGAGAGAGCCATCCGTCCATTATATTTTACCCGCTTCTTCCATTTTGGGTCACGAGGGTCACCAGTGCCCATGTCCAGCAATCACTGTGCGAGGGGCGGGGTACACCTTGGACAGGTCTCCAGTCCATCACAGGGCCACATAGAGACAAACAACCATTCACTCTCTCACTCACACCTAGAGACAATTTAGAGTTACCAATCAGCCTAACATGCATGTTTTTGGTCTGTGGGAAGAAACTGGAGCACCCGGAGAAAACCCATGCATGCACGGAGAGAACATGCAAACTCCACCCAGAAAGGCCCCTGGACTGGGATTTGAACCAGGGACCTGAACGCTGAGAGGCAGCAGCTCTACCAGTTGCACCACCTTGCTATGGAGAGAGCCATACACCAAAATGGAAGTCAGTCCCTCACTCATTTTTGAGGTATTGTGTTTACAACATGCACGGATGAATGCGCTTCATGATGGGGGACAAAAAACATGAACACAGATCTCCATCTAGGTGTTTCTACGCTGGCTTTTTTTATTTTTTTCTTCAAATTATTATTATAATTTTTTTTTATGTTAATTTTTTTTTCTCAGATTGATTTCAGAATTTTACTGATTATTAAAAAAATAGAAATGGTTGCTTGGTTTTTAATTAGTATTAGGAAATAAAAATTACTTAAAACGGTTTATCAACAATACGACACCGAAAAAAAAAAAGTATTCTTTTGATAAGACAGTAGATGCAAAAGTAGAACTTAAAGCTTCATTTTTAGTGTTTTGCTCAACTTGGACTAACTTGTTTTGTCCTGTCTAAAACAATTTAGACTCTGGGAACGGTCACAGACTCCCACCATGTAGCCTAACATGTCTGTCTGTTCCTCTTTATCTCTCTCTCACCGTCCTCGACAGCTACTTTCTTCATTCTGTCCGTGCAACAGCAGCCACTCCTTCCCCCTTCTCCTTCCGTCTCTGTGACCTCCGTCTCAGTCACCCTGTAGTGAACAGGTGTATCTGTCTCTCTCCTGATGAGTATATTACTCTGAAGTGGCTCTGTGGTCCCCGCGGACCCCCCGCCTCCTAATAAGCTTAGCCCTCACAGCTTACATCAGCCGGAGTGGGTGGTCTGATAATGCTCCACTTGATCAAGCCATTCCCATCAGGGTCCATCTGGTCTGCAGTCACTTTAGTCCTCTCAGATGTCAGGGAGTAGAGACGCAGGCAGACAAACATCCATACAGAGTAACCTCACCCTGATGGGAATGACACCGGAGTGTGGTCCCATTGTGACCAGGGTTGGACACATTAATGCTATCTTTATTTTATCGCAGGACTTATGTATAGACTAATAGAGACTGACTCTGCCGGGGCTTCTGAACTCATCAGTTCACTGCTGTCCATCAGAAACGTCAAGAAAAAAAGTTAATTTGAGAGAGTTGAACCCAAAAATGCAGACCAACATGAGGAGCTTGAGAATCAAAAAGTTTAATACTCAGAATATTACAAAATAAAACCTAGCGTGGCAGTAAAATATATGCAACAACAACAAACATACGGACAAATGAAAGAACAGGACATTGCATAAGGCAGCACGGTGGCGCAACTGGTAGAGCTGCTGCCTCTCAGCGAGCAGGTCCTTGGTTCAGACCCCGGTCCAGGTCCATCTGGATGGAGTTTGCATGTTCTCTCCGTGCATGCGTGGGTTTTCTCCGGGTACTCCGGTTTCCTCCCACAGACTAAAAACATGCATGTTAGGCTGATTGGTAACTCTAAATTGTCCCTAGGTGTGAGTGAGAGAGTGAATGGTTGTTTTTCTCTATGTGTCCCTGTGATGGACTTGCGAACCGTCCAGGGTGTACCCCGCCCCTCGCACAGTGATTGCTGGACATGGGCACGGGCGACGCCCGTGACCCAATATGGAATAAGCGGGTAAAGATAATGGATGGATGGATGGACATTGCATATGAAGCACATCAAACTGCAGGAGAGTGAGTGTCTATAGAGATTAAATGAACTGGAGCTGATGAGGCAAATGGGGATCATGTTGGACAGGTGTGAGTGGGCGGGGCAGGACTGAATGGTAACACTGACAAACAAGAAATCAATAAAACACAAGCGAGCATGATCCCAATTCTCAAATCAGACCCTGACCACGTTCAGATGTGGCTCTGAATTAAATACTTATCTGATGGTTTTTAAAGCCACCTCAGTCTGAACAGTCATGTCACATTTCATTCCATTTGTACCCCACTACATTATGTCAGACATAATTCCAGCCGATAGCAAAAATAATTTGTAAACATTGCAGGCCAGTAATGGAGCCTGTTGGAGAAGAGAGTGATGTTTTGGACTTTGTTAGTATTTGAGGTGACAAATTTGTTCAAACTAAAGCTTGAGGGGTCGTTTTGTAACCAGGCTGTGTGACGTTACGGCTTCTTCTGAGCATACGGGTCATTTCAGGGCTGTAGACTCTTTGTATTGGACTCTGAAGGCAGTAGCATTTAGATTATATTGAGAAAACTATGCAACAAAAAAACGATAGAAAGAAAATCAGATCTCAGCAAAACAACTGGAAATAAACATTAGGACCTGCAGCATGAATGATGGTCGGATGGATGAATGGATGGATGTATGGATGTATGGATGGGTCTGTTTTAATTGACAGAGCTTTTCCAACACGTTATGATTTTTCTTTTTAATGAGCTGCTATCAAATTTAGAACAAAAAATGTGTGATTTACAGCCATTTTAATTAAAAAAATAGTCTATTAGCTGCAGCTGAAAACAAGAACTGACTTTTCGTGGTGAAACCATGAATTGAATTTGTCATTTTCCATAGACAAAAAAAAACAAAACAACAACAACAGCAAATCTGGGTCGGCATTTGTTTTAAGAAAGGTCTTAACTTCCACAATGTAGGTCTTTGAAAAAAAATTTTTTTTTTAATGAAAGAAATATTGATTAAATCTGCCGTGAAAAAATATCCACCGAAGATTGAAAATAAAACAGCGTGGCAGAAAAACACACACGGCTGACGCAGGAATCAGGATTAAATGTCACTCGATGCAATTACAAGCTCTTGAGGTTTGAACGTGGTCTCTGCAGTGGAGTTCGCTGTTCTATTTTTACAGTAACAGGGAGATACGAGACTGTATCTTCTTTTCATTCATGATGTCCCCCGCTATTGTTTCTTACTCAGAGTGCAGAATATAAAAAAAAAAACAAAAAAAACCCATCAAGATAGCACATGCACCGAATGATCCATTGTGGCTCAACGCCACAGTCCTGGAGAGCAGAGGCTAGTTTGTTTAAACATCCCCTTCATCCAAGAATGACCCAGCCCTCCTCATCTCCCTCACTTCCCCACATTTTTGTTGTACGTTCTCTCTATCTTCCCCTGGCAAACACCTGTTACCCCCTCCCCCCACACACACACCTTCTCACAAGAAAATATCAAAGGGTTTGAGTGCAAAACAAAGACTTCAAGCCATCCTGACAGAGCGGTGTGGCCCCTGCACTCACATGTGCATCACGATAAAGTGCAGCACCTGATTTCCTCAGAACTCACGCACGTCTTTGTAGGTTGCCATGAACAACAGTTGTGCTCATTACAGTCAGGCAGGTGCACTGGCTCCAGAAAGGCCCTACAGGTATGACTATCTTATTGCACATGGAACACGCCATGAACTGTAACGTTTGCATTCAGCACGTTGTCAACATTGTGGCGTTTGCTGTCGTCTAATCAGAGTTGCTTTGCACTCTCACAGATCAGATGACTCAGAAGTGATTGCTGTGGAAAGCTGCATTTAATTTGTGGCGTTCGAATGATCCACTCCCATTTCTTCCTTTAATTAATTCACATTATGTGCAAAAATCAAACAAATTAACAAAAAAAACAGTTGCACCTTTGTTTTAGCACCAGGTTCTCTGTGTTTTTTCTTCCTCCTACTGGTTTGAGGATGCAAAGCTCAGAGCCTGAAAAGTCTTACTCCTTAGTTATAATGTCACAGTTTCTACTCTCATCCCAGATATTTCAATTAACCATAATTAATCTATTACTTTAACCCCTAGTGGCTCATATATTTAGTATAGAACCTTGCTCTGATGTGAGGAATAGGGTGACAAACACATTACCACCATCTAGTGGTGACAGTAGAAGAGCTTTTATGCCCCCAGTTCAATGTCTCAAATGTATACTGGGTAATTTGTATTTGTTTAGCTCCTGTGGCTCTTGGGTCCACCTGCAAAGGCTTTTTGTAGCTTTTAGAAAAAGTAAAATGGAAATAAACTGGATTGATTTTCGTGACAAATACAGAAAAGGGTCAGTTTTCCTGTTCAATTGTGAATGATAGTTCTAATCCAAGAGGTGAAACACATTGATCGGATCAGGCTAACAGTTTGTTAGCCTGCTTCCTTTTTTATTCATCCATCCTCAAACCACACAAAGACATTTTTCTCTCTACTCCATCAGAAAGGTTAGGTTCTTTTTTTTTTTTGGATGCCTTTAAGGCAATTCACTAAGAATAAAAAAAAAAAAAATGAAAGTACATCAGCGAGTCATGAGTCATAAATAATGAGTTTTTTTCAAAATGACTACAAATCAATTTTATGAGAAAAAGAATTACGGTAGAAGTAAATGCTTACCTTTGATCAAAACATAATTAAAGATGATGCAAAAGAGGCTTAGTTGCTCACTTAGAAATAATAATGCATGTAGTTAACGTGGGATACTTATCATTTTCTCAATTAAAGAAAGAACTCAAAGAGATCTGCATAATTTGGGATTTTAATTTTTATAGCAACCTTTAGAGATGTTCCACTTTTGGTCTTTGTTGTCCTTACAAGTAAACTACCAGTAAATGTCACAGTTTATAAATGATGTAGAAAACAATACTTTAAAAAAAAAAAGCAACATTAAACACTTGAGTTGAGTTATTTTTATTTTCAGCTTCTGGTACAAAGGTACCTCATGAACTGGATGTGGCCCACAAGCCACCACTTGAAGAACATTTTTTGACGCTGGACCAAATTATTTTTTTTGACAAAAGGGGCACAAATTGCTCTTTGGATTGTAAAGGTTGCAGACCCCTTGTTTAGATGCATGAACTATCCATCTATCTTGTTTACATCCCCGGAAGATATAAACTTGCATTCTCTGAGTCACTGTAATTATTCATTGCAGATTAAATGTTCTAATTAAAAGAAATCTCAGACTGCAGCTAATTAGCCAGATAACGATTAAAAAAGGAAATTGAATGTCAACTAAATTATGAATTCACTTTCTTCATGTTGGTGCAATTATTTTTAAATGTATCCTTAAAAAAATATGAAATGAATTATTTAAAAAAAATAAACCATTTACCTGTTTGAAACTGCCAGAGAATACTAATAAGTCTCGCTTATAAGTCACAAACTCGTCTCTGAGCCATAAAAGCAATGATGCAAATCTACAACGCTCATTCTCCTCCTGTGATTCTAGAGGTTTTTGTGATTTGTGTTAGTTATGATGTAGGTGAGAAAGTAATTCCATTTGAGAGGTTTATTCTATGGTTTGGTTGTGGATCTGTAGAATTCAGCAGTGGGCTGAATTTCACTGACGTCATTATTCAATCAGTCTGTGGCAGTCCAGGGCTCTCACTGAATAATATTCCATCTGAAACATAAAGACTTGTATTTTAGATAAGAAGATGGGGTATTATCAGTAAAACGCACATAAAACACATCCTGCCTTTAGATCGGAGTGATCCTCATGAAAACTTGGGCTGCAACAGCCTGAGCAGGAATTTGTGCTCATCTATGGAAATGCAAAAGAGAATAACGATATAAAACTGCTCAAATTCAAGTTTTAAATACAAAATTTCTAGTCCTTAAAACTCTTACTTGGACTGTGTCTCATGTTTTGGATGCCTTTCCCACACTTGATTTTTCTAGTTACAAACTGAAGTAAATGTTGAGCAGTTTGCGTGAGTCTTGTACTCAGATCAGGCACGTTTGGTTTAAACTGAATTTGGTTTGTGAGACAAAACTCTCAGGTTTGATTGAAAACAGAAAGAGCAACTAAAGATTTGGATGAATCGGCTTCTCTACTTAATTAAATGTTA
>NC_056499.1:10032464-10040131 GCF_014905685.2 Nematolebias whitei | reverse complement strand
TGTTGCTCCACTTTTCTGAATTGAATGTTTGTTTCAAGAAGTTCTGCTTACCTTCTTACTCTCCTTGATATTTTACTTTTTACTTCTACCTTTGACACACCTGGTCTCTGTTTGCTCATCAACACTCACCTGTCGTACTCTAGTTTTGTCCCTGACTACTTTGCTTTTGTTGTCATTCGTTTTCTTGCCTCTGCAGCACTTTGGGTTTTGTTTTGCTGAAGTCGATATTGAGGAAAATGATTTTGTTCATGCTGCTTCTGACTTATTTGTTCTGAATTTGGGTCCTTCAGCTTCAGTGCACTGAGACAAAATGGACATAAGAAGGCTTTATGTTCACTTTACAGCAAAATTATTTCAGCGTTTTACTTCCTGATGTCCAAGTGAAATAAATAAATACATAACAGTACATTTAACACAACAGTAAACTCCTGCCACATGTTGGACTGAATCAAGGTATAGACAATATTCAATGTGCACATTTTGATCTGGTGGGAAATTGAATATTTTGAAAGTGTGGAGAAATTTCAATTCTCAGCTTTGATTTTGTGTGTGCTGTTTAATACAAGAAGTCAGACATAGATAATTCGGGAATTAACCAAAAAGTTGTCAACAAATATGAATTTGAATAAACATCTTGAATCTGAGCTTCAGAAAAAAACTTGGAGCCAAGTTTTATTTTGACGAAATTTAAACCTTTGAGTCACCGATTTGTGAAGCAATACTATTTAATACAAATATCTGAACCTACAAGGAATCACTTTTTATGTATTTAGGTTTCCAAGAAATATATTTTAAAAGAATTGCAGTCGTTATTTTTCTCTAATACACTTATTCGTCAGTAAATTAAAATATACAGTATATGATTTAATATTTAATTAGAAAAACAATTTATATGATTTCTAAAATGAAAGCATATATTAAGTCTTTAACATTTGAATCAAACAAATACAATCATTATTGCATGCATCACCAGGATGTAAATAATAATAGTAATAATATTAATAATAATAAAAAAATGCCATTTGCTTTAAGTAGTGCTACATTTTTCACAACAATTCTGAAAACATGATTAATAAAGCAGAAACATTTAAAATGGACATGTTTAGGTAATTATGTCATTATTAATTAATAATAATTGCTAATTATTACCAAAATGTTAAGATTTCTTCTTTCACTGTTTGCAATGTTTAAATTGTAGCCCTTTAAATTTACATTTAAGATCATTTATTTAACATAATCTAAGAGAAGCATAGTACGCACTAATTTGGACGTAATAAAATGAACACTAAGTTGATTATCTTTGATTTGAAAAAAGAAAAAGACAAAGTTAGATGTTGCCTTGAATCAAGTTTTGACTCAAAACTGCTTTTTTTTTTAAATGTAAATCCTACTACCTGCCTCTGTAACACTGTCTGCTTTGTTATATATATAAAAAAAAACATGCAGCATTTGGAATATTCAAGGATATGAACCGAGCTTATTTTCATTCAACCTTTATTTATACAGGTTAATCTCGTTGAGTCTCGGGGACTCATTTACAAGAGAGACTTGAAATTTTGAACTTTTAATCCCGTAGTCGTTTTAATGCCTTTACCCACTTTGTAAGCAAAGTGACATGCTTGTAAATGAGAACTGGTGCTCAAACATTTTACCAGGTAAAATAAAGGTAAAAAACCCATAAATAAATTAATAATAAAATTAACATGTTTACAGCAATATCAAATTTATCTAATCCTGTAATCTGCCTGATTGTCTGCTGGAAAGTGATCAATTTAAAATAAAATGGATAAGCTACAAACTATCTGTAAAATCCCCCTCAAAAATTCAGCGCCTTATCTCTTAATCCTTTACTTTGTGACACCTTGGTGGGTGTCATCCCTTATTTCTCAAAGTAGGGAAAATTAAGTGTGACATATGAGAAGGAGAACTTGTTGAAACGTGTGCGTCGTACCATCAGAGGGAGCGGAAAAGCTCTGATGATGTTGTCAGAAGTTAACTGGCTTGTTAACAGCTGCAGGGATTTTTATGCATCTGGGTTGAGTCTGCTGTGGCATCATTTACACTCTGCGAAAGATAATTTGCTGCTTTTAGAGGAAATGAGTCACAAATGTTTTGGGAGGGGTTTGACATGTTTATATTTGCTAAATACAGCAGCTTGTTCACAACTTTGCAAATGATCCAGTTGTCATTTCTAGTAAACACACATCCTGCCTTGTTTGTTTTGAGACAACATCAGCCTGTCAATAATCACAAAACACAACAACACGGTGCACATGCACAGCCATCTACTGGTGGGTGACACCGTAAAAAAATAAAATAAAACTTATGTAGCCAATTGTTCCAGTCGAACAATTTTCAAACTTCAAAAACTGCTAACCCAATAATGTTGTGGTGTTGGAGAAACTGACTCCCTGTCAAACTATTATTCAGCAATGACTCGGACAAGTACAGATTTTTGACCTTGACCTTGGAGCTGTGTTGATTAAAAGTATATGCAACACTTGTTCTAGTGATGATCCGTGAGTGTTTTTTGTTTCATTAAATTATCTTGAGTGGATCAGAAGTTAAGGCCCAGGCAAGCAAAGATCTCGTTTGTACTCAATCTTGATTTGTGGCCTTGACCTTGGAGCTGGGGTGATGTAAATTGCACATGACACTCTGTCTAGGAGTGATGCATATGTGCATCAAATTTCATTAAATAATTTTGAGCAGATCAGAAGCTGTGGCCCGGACAAGACAAAGTTTATACTTTTCGTTGGGCGTATAAAAAGTTGTGACCGTACGTAAAATGTAAAGAAAAACAGAACGCAATGAATTTAAAACCTCATAAACCTGTTTTATTTTCAATGGAACAAATTGCACTAAGGTAGCTAAATTTGATAAACACATCTCAAACCGTTGACAAGAGCAACACATTTTAAAACAAGTGATACGAATAAGAAACAACTTGAGCATTCTGGGACTTATAAGGCTAATTAGCAACAGGTCAATAATAGATTACTGTGTATAAAAGAACATTTTAGAAAGACTAAATACCTCAGAAGTATATATTGGCAGAGGTTCACCAATCTGTGACAGGCTGCATCTAAAATAGTGGAACAATTTTAGAACATTATTATTATTATTATTATTATTATTATTATTAACCTTTATTTAAACAGGCAAATCCCATTGAGATCACAGATCTCTTTAGCAAGGGAGGCCTGGGCCTGAAGGCAGCCTAACATGAAGGCAGAACAATGTTCTTCAATATTCGAAAAATGGAAGACTGAATATCCTTTCATCTGCAGTTCATAATATTAAAAAATAAAATAAAATAAATAAATCAAGAATCTGTAGGAATCTTTGAGCTCAAAGGACAAAAGCCAATATTGGATAGCCATAATCTTCTAGCCCTCTGGAACCAAAGCATTAAAAACAGCTCATTTAAAATGGACTGAAGTGAAGTGGGGAACATTTATATGGTCAGATGAGTTCCATCCATCCATCCATTATATTTACTCACTTCTTCCTTTTTGGGTCACTGGTGCCTATATCCAGCACTCACTGTGTGAGAGACCAAAGAACAACAACAACAACCAGTACAGGCAAAAGAGAGCACATTACACCAGTTTTGGCCTCACTGCACTGACTATACATTCACCTTCGAATCCAGTTCAAAATACTCCTGTATGTCTACAAATCGCTGAACAGTCCCCCCCATCTCTCTGATCTACTACAACCGTATGTCCCTCCACGTTCCCTGAGGTCAGCGGACCAGTTGCTCCTCACAGTTCCAGGAACTCGTCTTAAGCAAAGAGTTGACAGGGCCTTCTCTGTAGCAGGACCAAGACTTTGGAACGAGTTACCTCTGCTTGTCAGACAGGCCCCCTCCCTCTCGGTTTTCAAATCCTGTTTAAAAACTCACTACTATTCAGTAGCTTTCAACACCAGATGATCTGTGTTGTGAACCTGTATGCTCCACACTGGTTTGTCGTCATATTTATTATCTGCATCGTTTTTATGTCTATATTTTTGATTTACTTCATTTTGTATATTGCTTCGTGTGTTGTCTGTTGTTCTGTCTGTACAGCACTTCGGTTGGTCTTGTAGCTGCTTTAAGTGCTCTACAAATAAAATGGTATGGTATGGTAACAACATTTGCTCCAATCAGATCTTGCAAAAAGATCTGAAGCTCTCGACCTTGACTTGGGTTCAAACATCTGCTAAGTTCATGGCAAAAACCAATGCAGACGTTCCTGTTTGTTAGTTTTCTACATCGCTATACAACCAAGCTGTGTTTGTTTCGTTTTTTAAATACCATTTTCTTTCATTTGTTCTTCTCAATTTGTATGCTTTTTATTACGATTGTCTACTGTTGTCATCACTTTTGGTCAAAATCAGGTCTCTCTTGTATATGAGTTCCCAAGGCTCAATGGGACTAAATAAAGATTGAATGAAAAATCCACACAATGCGTTTCTCAGGGAAGACTTTGCATATTTCAGCAAGACAATGTTAAACGTTAGACTGTATCCTTGACAACAGCATGGATTGTAGTAGAGTGCAGATGCTGAACTGACCTGCCTGGTGTTCAGAACTCTCACCAATCAAAAACATTTGGCTCATCAGAACATTTGTTAAAAACAACCAAGGTTTGTTGAAGAGCTGGGATCCTACATCTGACATGAATGGGACAATCTTCCCAAAAACTCCTACAACTGGTCTCCTCAGTTCATAGACTGTTGTTGAAAGAAGACCACATGCTTCACAGTGGTAAACATGGCCCATTCTCTTTATCTGGGGATGTATTGCTGCACAAAATTCTAAATTGTTTACTTATGTTCTATTGGGAATAAGAAACAGATTTATGAGATTTTCAAATTATTGCACTTTGTTTTTGTCTACATTTTACTCAACATCCACTATTTTTCATAATTGATCTGGAAAGGATGCATTTATAAATGTCCAACAGCCATCCCTGGTCATGGTTACTTGTAGTTTTAACTATTGCCACAGTCTGGTGGGGTCTGCCACCATGCTCCACAAAATCTCTACAGTCGATGCAGAACATAAAGAAGCATCTGGTGTTTGTTCAACCAAAAAGAGCACATGCCACTCCATTACTCATTGAACTTCACATGGCTACCCAAATGAAATTCACTCATGCTTGCCTACAGAACGGCTTCTGGGTCTGTAACCATCTATTTAAACTCAATGATACACTCTCATGTTCCATTTTGATGACTGCACTCTCAGAAATGTCACCTAAAACTGCCATCTCTGAGTACCGGACAGCTTCATATTAAACTATTTTCATTTGTAGCTCTGCAATGGTGGAAGGAAGCCAATAAACACCTCTTGTCTTACTTTCAGAACTCTAACAACCAAAGACAACCCACAACGAATATCAAGCAGTGTCAGAAATTTTCTGAGAAAATCATGCAGTATTAGTAGCTTAGTCTGATCACCAACTTATTATATGAATGCTAAAAATATTGCGCAAAATTGGTGTTAAGGACTTAGTCATTTAATTAAACTTTGTCCGTTTATTAACAGAACATCTAATGTATATTCTATTTAAACAATCAGAAAGTAATAATGTGGTTTACATTTACAACTTTTTTCTTCTTCTTTTTCTTTCGGCTGCTCCTTTCTTCAAGGGTCGCCACAGCGAACCAAGACACAAAAAAGACTTGGCAATTGTTTTTACACCGGCTGTCCTTCCTGACGCAACCACAGACCACTGAGCTACCTCAGCCCTCTGTGTGGCGCAGAGAGCTGCCATCTAGGACACCCAGGGGAGCAGATGGTGGGGGTTAAGGGCCTTGCTCAAGGGCCCAGAGTAGGGCAAATGACAATGGAGGCAGGTATGGGTGTTTTCCATTTTCCAACCACATTTTGATGTTGTCAGTCCAGGGAGTTGAACCGGTGACCTTCCTATCACAGGCCCACCTTTTCTAATCTCTGTGCCACCACTTCCCACAGTGTACACATCTACAACTACATGTTTGAAACTCAATCCAACTCAATGTGGTCACTACAGTCTTAGAAAACACAAAATGGCTATAACTTGGTCAGTTTTACAGTGAATGAACTAAAATTTGATGTGGTAGTAGTTCAGTTTTGTCCCTAACACAGACTTTGAGCACTACGTATCGTGTAAATCGAAGTGGCAACCCATTTATCAAAAGGAAACTTTCTTATCACATTGAGCCTCGGAGACCCATTTACAAGTGAGACCTGTGAGACCTCCATCCACTGAAAAGTTTTTGAAGTCTTTGTTTCCCTGGCTCACAAGAGAGATGCTTTGATCACATACATACAAAGCCAAAGGTAGTAATGAGAATCATCCCCAACACAAATACTATGCACTAACAGATCACGTAAGATATACTGATATTGGAAGACACTGAGTGCAATGTTAGTTTTAAGGTTTGACCCCAATCGTTATAATTTGAAGCATATGGGTGTGGAACATAATGTTAATCACAACAGCCAAAAAATCCATAAAGTGAGCCAAGTTAAGAAAGTCAGCAGACTGTATCACCACAGCAAACAAGAATAAAGATGAGAACTTGCTTCATAAAAAAAAAAAGAAACCTCCAACAGAACCAGAGTGGTTATGGGCTACCATGAGCCATGATGGGCTTGGAGGGTGGAGAAAACAGGAACAAATAGAGAAATTCTGTGCCAGGTATATGTGCAATGAGTAGAAAAAAAAAAGAAGAAACAAAGTTATTGACAGCTATTAAAGTAGATGCAAACATTGAGAGTTTAGGGAGTTGAGACAGGGGAGTTAGGTGAGGCGGTCAGAACATCATGAGACGTCCTCCAGCAGCCTGAACCTAGAGCAGCAGAACTAAAAGCGTAGCTCAAGGAAATCTAAGCCAGCCATAACTGTACTGTAGTGTGTATCAAAAAGGAAAGTTTTATACTAAGTCTTGAAAATAGTGTGCCTTCCAAACTAATTCTGGAAGTTTGTTCCACTAGAGGAGGGATAAGTGAAACATCTGCCTTTCGTTCTTCTTTAGATACTCGAGCAACCACAAGTAACTAAAGCTGCAGTCTAAATGAAGCACTCTGCTGGGGGGATATATAGATCTGAGATATCTTCAATATAATGGACCTTTAACATTAAACGTGTATGAGGACAATACAAAAACTTCCATTCTTATTGTATTCCCTGGTCAGTGTTTCTGTCTGTATGTATTCATATACACTATGTATCTACACACAGAGCAACTAAGCAATCTTAAAATGTTTGCTCCAGTTTGAAATCCAGTCAGGCTACTTTGAATATTTTCAACATCATAACATCTTGCTTTCTATTTTCATTGCTGTATTGATGTACATACACTTTAAAATGTGTCTCAGTTTTATGAAGAATAGTCAAAACAACAGTAACAGCAAAATCCAGCATTGATCATTACTAAAGAAATCACTGGAGACAAATGATGACAAGGCATTTCTGATCAAATAAATTTTCCAACTGGATTAGATATTTCTCCTTTTCTATTCAAAATGAACAAAACACTATTGTTTTCATTATTTTCATAACTTTTGTACA
The DNA here is from genome assembly GCF_014905685.2 of Nematolebias whitei. Lineage (NCBI taxonomy): Eukaryota > Metazoa > Chordata > Actinopteri > Cyprinodontiformes > Rivulidae > Nematolebias > Nematolebias whitei. Next base: position 10,032,584 of record NC_056499.1, on the reverse strand, counting down.
ACATAATAAAACAAGCAAAGTCCCTCATTGCTGAGGGATTTGAAAAAAAAAATCTATATATATATATATTAAAATATATATATGTGGCAACCCATTTTTTTTTAAAATTGTGACTTTTTT
>NC_056499.1:10013626-10032454 GCF_014905685.2 Nematolebias whitei | reverse complement strand
GTGACTTTTTTATGCCAATATGCAACAGCCCCGGGCAGCACGGTGGCGCAACTGGTAGAGCTGCTGCCTCTCAGCGAGCAGGTCCTTGGTTCAAACCCCGGTCCAGGGGCCTTTCTGGGTGGAGTTTGCATGTTCTCTCCGTGCATGCGTGGGTTTTCTCCAGGTGCTCCGGTTTCCTCCCACAGTCCAAAAATATGAATGTTGGCTGATTGGTAACTCTAAATTGTCCCTAGGTGTGAATGAGAGTGAATGGTTGTTTGTCTCGTTTGTCTCTATGTGGCCCTGTGATGGACTTGCGACCCGTCCAGGGTGTACCCCGCCCCTCGCACAGTGATTGCTGGACATGGGCACCAGTGACCCCCGTGACCCAAAATGGAATAAGCGGGTAAAGATAATGGATGGATGGATGCAACAGCCCACTAAAATGAAATTTGGCAGGTCACACTTTTTTTGTTTTTTTTATTTTTAAGTTTTTTCGCCCACAAGGTTAACATATTATGTACATATGTGGCAGAAGCCAGCTTGGATTTGAATGTGGCAACCCAATTTTTGATAGGGACCTTTTTTACACCTACAGTATATGTAGCCACAAACCAAAATGGAAGTTCAAACCTAACTCGTTTTTCAAGTCATCCAGTTCACAAGACAGATGGCCAGATGGACTGGGAGTATTTCCAAACCCCCACTTCAAGTCAAGTCAAGTCAGATTTATTTGTATAGCACATTTAAAACAGGAACTGTTACAAAAGTGCTTAACAAAAAGATCACAGCATCAAATAAAAATAACAAGATGTAATTACAGCATCTGGAATAAAAACATAAAAACACAAAGCATAATTAGAAACAATGGAATACTAAATCATATCACCCTGTTTTAAATGTCAATGCGTGCAGGTGTGTTTTCAGGAGAGATTTAAAAGCAGAAGGCAGCACGGTGGCGCAACTGGTAGAGCTGCTGCCTCTCAGCGAGCAGGTCCCTGGTTCAAACCCCGGTCCAGGGGCCTTTCTGGGTGGAGTTTGCATGTTCTCTCCGTGCATGTGTGGGTTTTCTCCGGGTACTCCGGTTTCCTACCACAGTCCAAAAACATGCATGTTAGGCTGATTGGTAACTCTAAATTGTCCCTAGGTGAGAGTGAATGGTTGTTTGTCTCGTTTGTCTCTATGTGGCCCTATGATGGACTTGCGACTTGTCCAGGGTGTACCCCGCCCCTCGCACAGTGATTGCTGGACATGGGCACCAGCGACCCCCGTGACCCAAAGTGGAATAAGCGGGTAAAGAAAATGGATGGATGGATGGATTTAAAAGCAGAGACTGGTGGCCTGTCTGTTGATTGTTCCAAAGTTTAGGGTCCATGACTGAAAATGCCCAATGACCTCTGAGCTTCAACCTGGTTTTTGGTACAACCCAACCCAACTTGGTAGTACCAAGTTACTACCCAACTGGTACAACCTTCACTCCACAATGAGGATAGTTAGCCAAAATAATCAAATCCCCAAACTGCTTCTTTATAACGTTTATCATTGCCTCCACTTGTGATCTCTCTGACCGTTCCTTAGCAACATAAAACACACATCCCTCACCAGCATCACCCCTTCACGGTCCCAACGCAGACTCCACAAACACATGCACCTCTTCAGCTTCTGTGTTACTGCGTCTCGCACTAAAGAGGCAGAAAATGAGGTTCCTCTTTGATGTTGAGGCATAATGCGAACAGCTCCATTAACACTGTACACCACGGCGGTAATGGAAAACAAAGTCCAAAGAGGTGAACAGGCACAACCCTTAACTTTTCAATTCTCCCTTGCCTTTTCTAACACAACCACTTACAATCACTAGAACTTCTCATTAAAGGGCACCTCCAATTAGAATGAGTCAGCAGCTCAGAGTCTCTGACTATAAAGCTTAGGTAATTCCAGTCCCACGCTGTACTCATTAAGGCTTCTTCTGTCTTTTCTCTATTCCCTTTAATATTTCGACTAACAAGAGTAGATGGCCTAAAGAACAAATAACAAACAGCACCAACATTAGAGAGGTGGGTTGCGCTGTTGTCAATAATTATTGTGAGAGAGTTTGCCTTTTGAACAGTCACAGAATAAAATCTTTCAAAAACCGTGGATAACAAATATGTCTTGGAGACAAAAAGCAGGATGACATTTACTTTTCTGCTTTAAAATTCACACAAAACAGAGGCTGCGGTTTTTGAACCTGTGTCTTAGGAACAAACTTTGCAGATTTTCACTCTGGATGGATTTAACTTGGCCTCCATTATTAGCACAAGGAATCCTAATGTGATTTTTGACCAGTAAATATATTTTAACTGCCATATTAAAATGTAACCACTTGCATCCATCTGAACAATATTACTGAAATTATAAACATTGTGTCACTTTAATCTGCTCTATACATTTATCACATCTAGTCTGGACTATCTTTGTTTCCTAGATGTCCAAAAATGATCTAAAATGTCTTCAGTTGAACCAAAATGCTACAGCCGTGGTTCTGATGAGAGTTAGGAGAGATCAAATGTCTCCTTTTTTATTTTTTTCATTTGCTCTCTCTAAAATTTAGAATAAAATCTAAAATATTATGTTTAATACATGAAGCTCTCAACAACTCAGCTCCATCTTATATTACAGATTTATCGTTCCATATTTTCATAACAGAGCACTTAACTCCCATACTCAAGGTTTACTTGTGGTTCCTAGAGTTTCCAAAAGTAGAATGGGAGGCAGAGCTTTCAGTTATCAAGCTCCTCTCTTGTGGAACCAACTTCCAGTTTATGTCTGGGAGGCTGAAACTCTGTCAACATTTAAGCCTTTCCTTTTTGATAAATCCTATAGTTAGGGTTGGCTTTGGGTTCCTGCTGCTAGGCTTAGACTGCTTGAGGACAAACTGACCATATTTTTTTCACTCTGTTGTTGTCTTTACTCTCTATACTCTTCATGCTTGTACATGCAGTAATTGCTATCATTACATGTCTTTTGTCTTCCAACAACTTCCCATACATACTACACCTGGACCGATCATTGTGTGTCCCCTTTCTATCCTCCCAATCTCCAGAGGGAAATAAATAAACTGAATTAAGTTGAAATTAATTTGGGTTAAAAACTTCATTTAAGGTCTCTGAATTGAAGTCAACGCTGTTTGAATTAGATATTCCATCAAAAGTCAGTAAAAGTCTGTCCTGAACTCCAGGTAACTGACTAAAACTACACTGTAATCCATGGACAAAGTGTTATTTCCTGCTGTGACACAAACAAACTGATGAGTATCAAGTCTCCTAAAGTCGCATATCACAGTCTGATCCATAAATATATACATGCAAATCATATTTAATTAAAAAAAGTTAATCATTATTTGTAAATTAGTTGATGCCTCAAAACCACCAACAAGCTTTATTTCAGAATTTTCTTCACGTGATGTCATTACATGTACCTCCAGCATTTCAATCTGGCAATTAATAACCAAATAATTAATTCTAAATAGTTAGTCTTTTGAGCAGAAGTTACTGTTGTTCTATTTTTAAAATGTATACATTTTTATTACCACAATTTATAAGGATCTAGTGAGCAAGTGAGAAAATTGAACACACACAGCACACGATTCCCAGTTCAAAATCAATAAAAGTTGATATTTATGACAACGATGAAAACTAAAGACCACATTAAATGAGACCTTCATGGGTGGAATACCCACTCCGGGTTGGGGAGGAGTCTTTACCTCTGGTGGAGGACATCATGTATCTGTATGCTTGGTTCATAAATGATGGAGCAAGAGATGGATCAACAAATTAGGGCTTCATCCTCAGTAATGAGGGTGTTGCTATAGTCCGTAATAGTGAAGAAAGAGTTTAGTCAAATGGCAAACTCTGGATTTCATGGTCTGTCTATGTTCCAACCCCTCAACTATGGTCACAATGTTTGGATTATGACCAGAAGAATAAGATACTGGATACAAGAGGATGAAATGAGCGTCCTGTGTAGGGTGGCTTGGCTCAGCCTTAGAGATAGGTGCAGGAGCACCATCATCTGGGGCGAGCTTAGAGTAGAGCCGCTGCTCCTTCGCATTGACGGGCGTTAGCTGAGGTGTTTCAGGCATGTCTCACTTTGGAAGAGGCCCTGGAACTGACCCAGAACTCGCTGGAGGGAGTATGTATGTTATCCAACTTGGGAATGCCTTGGGGTCCCCCTGGAGGAGCTGAAGAATGTCACTGGGGAGAATGAGGTTTGAGTTTCTCTCCTGGAACTATTGCCTTTGTGACCCAACTATGGAAAAGCAGTAGAAATAGAGATGGGAGTGCATAAATAGTTTCTCTCCCCCCAAAAAGGGGCTACAGTAGGTGTTTGACTTACCATAATTATTTTCTTGATGTCAAAAGGAGAAGTCTTTTTGGTTTAGCTGAGCTCCTGATACACCGCCTGTGCTTTAAAACGAGTTCTGTATTGTTGGATTGTGTGTCTTTGATGTTTTAAAATTAATTTTTGGGTAACTAATGTGACTTGTGATTATTGTGGGATGGCTGTGGATGAGTGTTTAGACCAGCCGTCCTCCAAAAAGAGGATCAGAGGGTCGATTCTTGGCAGGATGCAGTCAGATGTCAAAGTGTCCCTGGGCAAGATACTGAACACCTCAGTGCTGCCAGTGGGCTCCATCAGTGTATGACTGTGATCCAAAAGTACTGATTAGACTCTAGAATGATTTATTCAGATTAGATTTGTAGAGCTGTCGTAGAGGGAAGATATCATGCAGGTCATGGAATGCGGTTGGGTTAATAAGGACACAGATTGTATTGTAGCGTTTTGACTTGCCTGGTTGGGTACAAAGGTGCGATTTAAGTACCATTGATGTGCTTCTTAACGAGAATACTCAACTCAAACTAGTTTTAATTCATACAATTCTGTCTTTTTAAGTGTAGGTCAAAACAACAAATAAGTCCTTCAGTAAAAATAAATAAATAAATAAAATAAAATACAGAAAAAGTAAAAAGCAAAATAAGAATTATAGGTAGACATACATACCTGTATAGCATGAAACATACCCAGTAAATACCAGGTTTGTACTTTACCTTTTAAAATATTCTTCAGTTTTATTTAATTTTTTTCAAAGAATGTCATGTTTCGGTTTTGTTCTTTCTTCTTTTTTCGGCTGTTATCTCTTCAGGAGTCACCACATTGAGTCATCCTCCTCTACCTCACTCTGTTCTCACTCCATCTACCTCCATATTGTCTTTATCTGCACCCCAATATCTCTTTTTTGTTTTTTTCATGGCAGCTGCATTTCTAACATCCTTCTACAAATATACCAACTGTCCCACCTCTGGACATGTCCAAACCGTCTCAGTCTGGCTTCTCGAACTTTATCTCCCAGTTGTTCAACCTGTGCTGTACCTCTGATGATCTCATTCCTAATCTTATCCATCCTCATCACTTCTAAGGAGAACCTTAACATCTTAATTTCTGCCACTTCCAGTTCTTTCGCCTGTTTTTTTGTCAATGTCACTGTCTCCAGACCATAAAACATAGCTGGTCTCATCATTCTTTTGTAAACCTTTCCTTTGACCTTTGTTACCCCATTCCCCATTTTCCTGGACAGTGGACCCTAAGTACTTGAAGTCCTGCCCCTTTGTGACCTCTGCTCTTTGTAGCCTCACTGTTCCCACCTGCCTCTCCCTGCATCTTGTTACATCTGTCTTGTTACAGCAGGTTTAGGTTTATTTAAAAGACTAAACCAAAAACCACTTTAAAATGGTCAAATGTTATTTGTGAACAAAAACAGTTAGAAATAACCAATAAACTTCCCAGACCTGGCTGCTCATCTAAGCTTAGGAATCAGAGCAGCTGGACAATGACTGCTTAAACTTTATCTTTAAACAAGAATACACCTGCTAAAATAAAATAAATGTGATCACCAAGGTGAGGTGAAAGTATCCAGCTGTATTTTAGCTGATGTGTGCTATCACAATTTGTGACATGCATAGATGTAAAATAAATGATGCCTCTGACAGGAATGCTCAAGTCGAACCATAAAATAGGATAGAGAAAACGCTGTTAGTTGCTTTGCTGACAAGTAAAAACACTCAGTTTTATTTCTCTTGCACAGTTTGTTGCTCTCAGTTTCACAAATTCAATGTGAGATGATCTAGTTCCAGCTTTGCAGCCCTGAACAAAATTTAACAGGTGCACTTGAGCATTGTGCTCACACCAATTAGAACTGGAGTCAATAAATACCCACAACTGCTGCTGAGTCATTTGTTGCAGGGCTGAATGCATACTAAGACTTTTCATATTGATCATGATCTGTCCCTTCCACCTTCTGTCTCCCATTTCATCCAGAGCTGCATGTGTACTTCCAGTTCAAGGCTTCCTTAATGTCTAACATCACATTTTAGAAGGAATCAGTGTCAGGATCACTTTTATTGCCCAAATTTGTGTGCACAGACAAGGAATTTGACTTTGATTTCAAGTTCTCAGAGCGTACAGACATCATGTCGAACTTATTATTATAACACAGTTTAGAAACAACCAGCAGCTGCACCACAATTGATACGTCCTCTTATCATTAGTTACAAGTCATTTAATAAAAAAAATGTGGAAAACACCTACATACTCACAGAAAATAGCACTTTCACTTAGTCAATGTCTCTGTGTAAATGGCATTAAACCAAGTCTCATCAGTATTTCTATAGTAGTAAAGTTCCTTTTTTTTTACATTGAGGAAATAATGTATTTTTGAAAGTGACCCAAGTCAGTGAATGAAGAAAAAATATGACCACTTTAAAATACATATATTCAATGTTCTTTGTCTAGGCACTGTTGCATCCTTTCACTGAGCATGCTGTGCTGATTTGCGTTTTGGTAACGGCATTTGAAAGGCAGATTTGGCAAAGTGACAAAGCTTAGATGAAAAAAAAAAAATCAGGTTGCCCCTAAATGAATGAATGATTACAAAATTGCGCTATGCAAAAGTGCACTGGTTTCTGCACAGACTGCCATCAATGGTTCTAAAAAGCCAGATGTTTTTTTTTTTTTGTAGTATGAAAGTGGTTCACAGTCAGATGGTACAGCCTGCTGAGAATCTGCCTAAAGGCTACCAAATGACCCACAAACCATCAGAAGCAAATTTCTCTGACATGTTGAAACAAAGATTGAACTATTTAGCCAGTTCCCAGCAGCGTGTGTGAAGGAAATCAGATGCTGAGGATCAGCTCATTATTAGAGATGCACCGATCCGATACCAATATCGACATCGGTACCAATATAAAAAAAAAAAAGCCCTTCTGGACGGTATCGGTGACAATGTAACCTATCCATGACTGGGCAGATCTATTCACTCTAATTCTATGCTTTGTGCTCTGAGTGACGTCATGTGCTAGCATACTGACTGAACAAATTAAAGTTGTGTTGTTTTTACATGTTTGTTCAAGCTTGTGAAGCTCTTGGTGTGCTTAAATGTGCTGTTCTGGTGCAGAATTTTCAATAAATTTGTAATTCAGTACATTCATGTCTGCGTTTTAAAAAAAACAAATGTTTTAAGTTAATTCAGCACTGGGTTTGTAAGCTCAAACATCCAGGTAGACAACAAAAATGGCTAAATCATGTCATCTGGAACTGTTTCAGAAATGGGTCCAGATGACATGATTTAGCCATTTTTGTTAATTCAGCACACTTTTTCTGTATCGGATCGATATCGGATCGGTATCGACCGATACCAAGCAACAGCTATCGGTATCGGATCGGAAGTAAAAAAAAAAGTGGATCGGTGCATCCCTACTCATTATTATCACCACCTCTACAGTCAAACTTGGTGATGGCAGCATTATTGTGTTGGATGGAACTCTGCAGCAGGAAGGAGAAATGGAAACGCAAAAGGAATAGGTAACTAGCGGTACACCCATGGCCAATGTCACTAAGGGATTTGAATATTAGGTGGATAAACAGAATGCACTTATATAGCACATTTTTATCTAATCAAGATACTCAAATTGCTTTACTCTACAATCTGTGCCCTCATTTACCCATTCATACAGCACTCTACTAGATCTATACAAAGACTAATCAGAGCTTTATCACATTCATATACTGATGGGACACACATCAGAGGCAATGAGAGGTTCAGTGTCTTGCCCAGGGACACCTCGGCATGTGACTGCTGGTAGAACCAAACCCTCAACTCTTGCATTGGAGGACGACTGCTCTAACCAATCAGCCACAGCTGCCCCATAGTGATTATTTATTACATTTGAGATGAGTGACGGATCCTGGCAAGTGAAGGACACAGTTGTATCCACTGCAAGGTGTAATAGCGGAGCAAGCGGGTGGCCCATTGTGGCCTTGGCCTTCATAGATTAATCTCTGGCCACTCCAATCATTTGAAGAAACTATACTTTAAAACAAAATTAAAACTAGAAAGCATGGTTGCTCAAATAATAGGGGTGGCCGATTTAGATATATTTATAAAACTGTGGCCATTTTAGGTTTTGACGTGACAACCCATTAAAAAAAAAAAAAAACGTTCTTATGTCTAGATGCAGTCACAAACCAAAAAGGAAATTGGCCCATTGCTTATTTTTCAAGCTATTCAGCTCACACTATTTATGTATGTATGGCAATGGCCATCTTGGATTTTGATGTGGTAACTCAAATTTTAAAAGGACCCTTACATAGATGCAGCCACACACCAAAATATCAGTCGGTACCTCATTTATTTTTCAAGTTATGCTCAAAACATGCACAGATAAAATGGTCAGACAGAGGGTATTTCTTATTCCCACTTTTCGCTCTGCAACAAGGGACAAAAAAGAATATAGGTTCAAGGTGACTTTACTGTCATTCGCATCATGGGCTATGTGGTACATGAGGTGGAACAAAATTGTGTACTCAAGTCCCAGTTACACCCAAAAAAAGCAATAATACAGTATGAACTATAAGAATAAAAAGTATACAAAGTTCTAAGTTATAATCTAAACAATAATAATATAATATAATACAGTGTATTAAACAGCAGCCTGAACACGACTGTGTTGTGAGCAGGTTATTTTTCTTAACATTATATAGGCTATATTCCTACAAACAATAGCCATATATGCATACATAGCACTAAAAAAACGGACACATGGCTTCAATCCTGGTGTAAAATATAGTGTTAAAGCAATAATAGTACTAAAAACGAATTATGGAAACTGTATCAAATCATACTTCTCTTAGTAAGTAGAATCTTGGTCATTGTTTTACTACTGATTTGTGTCTTCTGTGTATCGTGGCCGGCTACTTTCTCAACTATTTTAGTTTTTCTTTCATCAATAAAAAATAAAAGCAAGTTCAAAGCTGATCTCAGGCCAGCATCATCACAAAACTAAAGAAATTGGCTATGAAATTCAGTTCCACATTCAAAAAATAAACATTCAATTGGTGAGAAAACATGCTGAAAATGTTGTCGATCTAAAAGAAATAGATTCTGTCATTGACACAAGGTTAAATTAATAATGGTGCTCTGTTGCTTTAAAATGGTCTGGCATGTTGAGCAGGCCTTCTCATACTGACAGAAAAACAAAAACATTTCTGGAATGTAGTTGTGATATGTAAAACTTGTAAAATAAAATGTTAGTATTTGCAAGAATTACATTTAAAGGATGGTTATAAGGGGCAGCACGGTGGTGCAGTTGGTAGAGCTGCTGCCTCTCAGCGAGCAGGTTGCCCTGGTTCAGAACCCGGTTCGGGGACCTTTCTGGGTAGTTTGCATGTTCTCTCCATCCATGCAGAGTTTTTCTTGGGGTACTCCGGTTTCCTCCCACAGACCAAAAACATGCATGTTAGGCTGATTTGGTAACTCTCAATTGTCCTTGGTGTCGTACATGTGGTGGAACGAAATTGTGTACACAGGGGTTGTTGGATGTAACTGGGATCCTGTGTACACAATTTTGTTCCACCACATGTACCACATGTGGTGTGTCTGACAAATAAAGAACCTTGAATCCTTGAATGGTTGTTTGTCTTGTTTGTCTATGAGTCCCTGTGATGGACTGGAGGCCTGTCCAGGATGTCCTCTCACACAGTGATGGCTGGATATGGACACCAGCGACCCGAAAAGGAAGAAGGGGGTAAAGATAATGGATGGATGGTTATAAGTGTTCAATCAAAAATAAGGAAATTACATAATATAATATTAACTAATATAATATTAACTATCACAACTGGTTACTGTAAAATAAAAGAGCTGATGAATAATCTATACTTGGGATTAGATACTTTTATAATCTGTGTTTAAATAATCTTGTTTTTCTTTTAATGTCCAAGACATTTGATACTTGTGAACCCAACATTATTGTAGATACGCACGTTGTCACTGTATCTCTGTGGTTGGCTTCAGCCATTGACTCCGGATGCACACAGGCCGCCACCTCAGAACCCGATTGGCTTTTGAGTTGGGGATTAGGTGAATCAGGAGCCTTAGAAGATTTAAAAATCCTTATTTTTGCATGTTACGGGGACGCAACGTCCTCAGATTCCTGCAATCTGAGAAACGGGCAACCTGCAATTGCATTATTCTTGTTCCTTTATTTCTTCGTGTCCTTTATTTATTTTGTATAATAAATACCACAAAAAAAGACTTGTTTTATTCTTGAGCCAACAATTGTCTTAAAAAATACACAAGTCGTAAAATAAGTCCACTAAAAATAAAACATAGATAACTCAATTATATTTAAACAAACGTACAAATGCAATGGTGTTCAAGAATGTGTCATTTAAGAGATTTATAAATGAAAACTACATATGTGCAAAACATTTAAGACTTCCATACAGGCAGTTTTTCCTGTGACAAGAGAAACAATTGTGTGGTTTTCTACAGCTACCTGACAAACAAAGGGCCTGACTCCAGGGGCAAAGTTGGTAATCCTGTCACATGCTGATTGGTCCAGATTCGTTTGAAGGAAGGGGCTCACCTCATCAGGTATGAGTTCATGTTTGTGTGCAATCCACTGAGTCTGAGTTGCATTCCAAGTAAACTTGATGCTCTTGGAGCTCCAGCTGATGTATTTGCATGCAACACTTACACTGGCCTCCCTATGTTCAACTCGATTGACAAGTATGAAGAGGAAGTATTTTTCCATTCCTTAAACAATGTATTAAGAGTTGCTTCAGTCTCCTTTGTGACTTTAGCATCTTGACATAGCCCATGGCACTCACTGTCATCACCTAGAATTTTTATTTCATGACAGAGATGACCATTTTGCTTTAAACACAATAACTGAAGGAGCTAAGTTGTCACTTCATGCTGTCTGAAGGGTCCTGCAAAATCTGAGTCACTGGAGAACCAAAATACTGACAGATTATCAGCTCACAGATAGTCTTTTGCGGTAAAATTTTGTCTCCTGACATTCATTTGGAGGTTATTTTTATATGTTAACACCTGCCTCAAACAATAGTGTAGAAAAAGCAAAACCCACTCATCCATTTTTCGTCTCTGCTTTGACCTGGTCAGGTTCACCGGGGGCTTAGAGCCAAATCCAGCAGTCATTTAATAAAAACAGAGGTCACTCTGGACAGGCTGTCAGTTTATCTCAGGGCCAGCAACTGAGCATGCTCACAACCAATAAAGACTATTAATGCTGGTTTAGAATCAGCAGTTAACCTAACATGGTTGTTTTTGAACTCTGGAAGGGAACTGGGGTATCCAGAGAAAATAAACCAACCTACAGGACAAGCAAACTCCATAGCAAGAAAACCTGCATGCAGTTGAAATCCACACAGAAGGCCATTTTGCCATGAGGCGACAGGTCTAACTGCCACACCGTGGTGAAGCCTGAAGCACAACCCCTCTGGCAACAGCAGAGGCTTCTCTAGCAAGACCATGTACCACATTTGCACTTTAAAAGAGCCTCAGTAGTGGATCAGGAATATTGAAAGGAGATGTTGATCTTAATTTCAAACCTCTTAGATCTAACTTTCACTGCAACAGAACGAGCTAAAGACTGGATCTAACAGATCTGTTGTCTCACAGGTTACCTGCAAATGTCCTGGATATACTTTAGCAAGTCAGAGACATTTTGAATGGGTAACTATAGATTTTTAGACTGATTTCAGCCAAATTTTTAAATCTTGCCATTATTGTAAATTGTAAGGCTTTAGTTGACTTCAAAAATGAATTATTACAGTATAAAAGATGCTTTCTGGTCTGGACTAAGGGCAGCACGGTGGTGCAACTGGTAGAGCTGCTGCCACTCAGCGAGCAGGTCCCTGCTTCAAATCCCAGCCCGAAGGCCTTTCTGGGTGGAGTTTGTATGTTCTCTCTGTGCATGCGTGGGTTTTCTCAGGGTACTCCAGTTTCCTCCCACAGACTAAAAACATGCATGTTAGGCTGATTGGTAACTCTAAATTGTCCCTAGGTGTGAGTGAGAGAATGAATGGTTGTTTGTCTCGTTTAACTCTATGTGTCCCTGTGATGGACTTGCGACCTGTCCAGGGTGTACCCCGCCCCTCGCACAGGGATTGCTTGACATGGACACCGGCGACCCCCGTGACCCAAAATGGAAGAAGCGGGTAAAAGATAATGGATGGATGGATGGATTGATGGTCTGGACTACATAAATGAAAAAAAAAAAAAAACTGGGTTTACATACTTCTTTATTTTCATTCTTTTATGCATTTTTATCTATAGGGTAGGTGGAAAACAGCAAAAAGCTGCTGTGTCTGTGAAAACAAATAGATTTTCAGCTGACTTCTGTGCAAACATCATGTTCTGTTGGATTTGGTGGAGCAAAGAGGGGGAAATGGAAATACCCTCTGTCTGTCCATCCCATGCATGTCGTGAGCAAGATTACTTGAAAAATATGTGAGGTACGTACCAACTTCCATATTCTTGTGTGGCTACGTCTAGGTTTAAGAACGATTCCTTGGTTTCCAAAAGATTGGGGTGGCATTCCCTCTAAAATTCCAGTCCAGAAAAACATTTATCTCAAATACAGCAAACACTGACAATTCAAATCTCTCAGCAATGGGGAATTTTATTATATATTATTTCTTCATCTTAAAGCAGCTTTTTGACCATCTGTTAGTCTTGTACTTTCTTGAACAGGAAAAAATCACTACCCGTAACACAAACACAAATGTACAGTATAGCCTTTGAGTTATTTCAGATACTTTTGATGGCTCCATCAGAAGGCAGCACAGACTGGAGACTGACTGTAGCAGCAGCATGAAGTGGCTTTAACATCTTTTGCTCCTGACATGATCTTTTCTAGTTCTTGGTGTTTTTGTCAGAAAATAAAACACAATGTTTTAATGACATGAACAGCAGCAACAGCCGCCGCAGCTGCATTTTTAACTTGACAGTATTAATTACTGACATCAGTGGCAGCAAAAATGACATGTTTTAGTAAGGCCAAATCCCATTAAAGACAATAAACTATTAGTAAAAACATTACTTAAAAAAATGTTGCTTTTAATTAAAAAATGTATTTAAAAGATGCCACACGATTATAAGAAGCAAGTATTTTTCTACTCCAATCATAACTATGTGAATGCATGATATAAAATGCTAAAACATTTATTTTTTTAAATAAAATACCAATTACCCAGCAGACCTGTGGAATTTAATATGAAATAAATGAAAACAAGGAGTGATAATCAACAATTTATTTTCTTCAGATGGTTTCTGTCTCATCTTAAACCAATTATGTTTAAATCATTTCCACATCAAAAGAAGACATAATTAATCTTAAAGCTTTTGTTCAGTTAGTCTAAATTAAAATGTTTCTGCGTCGAGAAGTTTTCAACATAAAGAGTTAAACGACTAAGTTGCTCTCTCCTTATCACATTTTCAAATACATACAGTACATATGCTGAACTATAATTGCCTCATTAGCAGTACATCATTCATCACAATTGCACCTTTAATGTGGATCATTTGTAGATATTCTATTCTTGCAGGGACTGTGTTTTACTAGTGCTTGTAGTTTATTTTTAACAATAAAGAAACCATTCAGAAAGTTCAATTAGGTCCCTTGTTTTATGTGCCTGCAACACAAATTCATTTATAGAGCAAAAGGTTATAAGGAATGTTTGCCTTATAATTACGTTTAGTGCAAAAACATTTACAGCAAATGTTCCAGAAAGACAAATCAAAGCCCTGCCACATTACAGTAATATCATATTAGATTAGGATTGCCAGTGATGGTTTCTGATATGGGCGATATACAGCAGCAGCTGCCCAGGGCGGCATTTCATCAAGGGCGGCACGAGCGCCCACCTCCACTTCAAAAAAACAGAACACATTATTTCATAAAGCATGTCTAGCCTACATGTCAACCTATTGCCCACATGCGGGGAGTTGGCGCTTTTCAAGGTTCTTTATTGTCAATGGCATTACATGTGGTACATGAGGTAGAATGAAACTGTGTACTCAAGGTCCCAGTTACACACAAAAATAGCAAAAATATAAAGTATAAAAATAAACAGTATACGAAGATCCAATGCATATGATAAGCAATATTAATGTAATATAAGACAATGTATTAAACAGCAGCCTGAACATGAGTCTGTTGTGAGCAGATGGGCATGAATATGGATAAGCATGAATATAGATATGAATATGGGTAATAAATCAGCAACATGGATAATCAGCAGCACATATAAAGTGACATATCACCAATTAAAGTGGCATTACGGTGATTTTTATGATTAGGAATTCATGAGACTATAACAGCTTCAGGGTAGAAGCTGTTCCTCAGTCTAGTGGTGTCGAGGGAATGTGTATATGCATGCACCATACGCTATATCTTATATTGATTTAGACTTTATGACCTTTTCTGCCCCTTTTCGTTTATTGTGAATGATATTAAATATGAGGCATGCTCTTTCTTCCATATTATAATCATTCTTGATGTGACTATCGGTAAGAAGATGGTGGAGAGGTCATTTTTATCATGCTGGACACTTTTAAATAGATGTGCACTGATAAATTGGCCGGCAGATTTATTGACACCGGTTTTCCTTAAATTTGGGAGATCTGAGATCGGCTGATACCTGAGAAACCGACTTTACTGATTTTTTTTTTTTTTTTTTTGTAGTTTTAACAACAATTGTCTGAACTTCATTTATATTTCAGAGCACTACCTATTGGTCAGTTAAAACAAGTTTGTATTGTTTCTAGGATATTGTTCAAGGGGATATTTTTCAATAAAATAAGATTGGAAAAATGAAGGTGCATTGTGACCTAATAACACCTGACAGTGTCGCTTATAAACCAAAATCAGTATCGGCCAAAATCGGAATCGGCAGGTCAGACTTTTTAAAGATCGGTGATCAGTGCACCCCTAATTTTGAATGTTATGGTAGACACAGTGATTGTTCCTTGTAAGATTCCTTGAGAAATGTTTAGCTCCAGCGGCTCCCTGTGTGCAGCTGCTGGGTTTGGTTCTGAAAACACTAGGACAAGGCGAAGGGGAGGGGCAGGCCCCTGATGAGTTCTCTATAAAACTAACCTTTACAGTTCAGAAAGGGGGAACGGGTCAGAACCTCAGACAGGTGAAGGCATTGATAAGTGTGTACTTGGAAAGGCATTGATTTTCTGTGATTTGTTGACTGTTCTCTAAAGCTTTATGATAAATCTGATGAAATCCACAATTGATCGTTTTGGAATCTCTTTTTTCCCCATGACAGTTTGTGAACGAAGGGGAGGAGGAGGTAAGGGATCCTCTCCTTTCCGTTGCTGGACCAGGAATGCGTATAATCACTAAGTAAACCATTGATTGTTCCTAAACAAAACACATTTAATTTATAACATTGTGAATATAGCCAACAATTCACAGCTTATTTGTGTGAAATCACTGAAAAATATACAAAAATGAATCTGCACACCAAGGAAGGTGAAATAGATTAGGCCTATGTTGTTTTGACTCATGTTGGGGGAGTGCCATGACACACATGGAAGGTGGACAAGAACAGATCAAATCCATCAGGTGCCCAGTTTAGAAAAAAATAAAAAAGATGACAAACAAACAAAAAATAAAGGTATGCAGCTTTGTCATCTCTTTGAGCACGAAAGATGTTATGTCGGCTAAAGACTGTTGTAAGACAGGGTTAATATTAATAACATAAGACGTTAACTGCTGTTTTCGTTTAGCTGCTTAGGATGACATGTTTGGTTTTCAGCAGAAAATATTGTTTTGAAGATTGAAATTATTCTAAAACTAAACTACAACACGTTGAAGTAATATTAGTCTACTACAGTATAATTACTGAATGCAATGATCTTGTGATGTAGCTTGGACCGTGTTACTGCAAATAGCCATTAAATGGAAGATGCACTGATTTGTCTCCTATTCTGAATATTTCACAAACAGGACGTATATGTAGGCCTGTTTGTTTTGTCTTAGTTGTTAGCTGTTTGACAGTCCCTAAAGCACTTCACATTAATTGGTAAAGTTATGTTAGCCTGCTGTAATTACTCAGTATTGCATCAGGACACTTCTCAACAGCAGTTTAATGGTCTAGTAAATAACCATTGTGAGGCATAGAATTATGAATGTTTGATAATGATACACTTGATGCATGATGTATAGGGATGAACATTGCATATCAGTGCATTTAGCTTTTACATAAATATCACACAAGGTCGTACCATTTTAAAAATGTGGATGTTTGTCTTTAAAATCAAGGACCTTATTCTTTGGTTACTTCCTTAAATAGAGCCAGGACAACATTAGGTTTTTTTTTTTTTCTAAAATAGATCAATCAAGAGAGATGAGATGGTCAGAAAGCTCATGCTCAGATTTACACTCCCTCTTCTGCTCTAATAGACTGTAACTGTGTCCTGATGCAATTAGCAAACTCTTGAAACTTAGTGTGGTCCTATTTTACATGTTTAATCAAATTCTTTGCAGGTGCTAGATATGTTCACTTTGAAACACCTCCACACTGCTGGCATAGCTCCTCTTCTACCTCGTGGCTGCTCAACTGAGGTGAACATCATAAAGTAGCAAGGGGTTCTGTGGTGTCGGAAAACTTTTATAAATACGAGTATGTGCACACAGTTTGCTGCATCCATTAATGACACTTTATCAAAACTCTCAGGATGATGGATGCATATATTTATAAGAAAATAAAGTCAGCAGCAAACACTAACTGAGCCGTTTTTGTACCTAAACCTACAACAAATGGCTGGTAATAATAAAACTAAAAAGACAAAAGAAATCATCTTTTTCAAGTGTTAGGACAAAAGCCTTTGGAGTTCCTCAATAATGGCCTGATCTGAAATGTTGTGACTCGTTAAGCTGCATATTTCTGATTTTAGAAAGAGCAGTACTTCATGCTATAAACAGGTGTGTCACAGCAGGAAGCAAAACAACACCTCGGGCTTGGCACCTGTTTATAGCCTAGATTTTAAATTATTGGTATTATCTGAGCCTATAGTAAACTCACCCCTGAGTGATGTGGACACCCTGATCTCTGTGTTTAGTCTTCTTTCATGTGTTTACTCAAGAGTGAAATGCAAATCCTGCTGCACACAACCCTTTGCATTTCTTTTGTATTTGTGCTTTCCCACATTTTATTAATTCACACTATTGTGGTGTGTTAGTGCCATCAATTTTACCCACAGTGGTTTGGAGTAAAGAGTAATGTGATTTTTTTTTTTTTCAACCAAAAATGTAGAAAGCACCGACTCACAGCAGGTTTTTTATTCAAACATGTCCTGGAGTAATAGCTGTTTTCTGATATTCTAGTGGTGGACGGTAGACTGCTGTGACAGCTGCCTGTTAGGTGTAAGGGCTAAATATTTGTCTTGTTTTTGTCATTTAGATGCATCTTTAATGACTCATTTCAATATGCTGTATGAGCATAATGTGTAAATAATTTGAAATCTGAAAAAAGATAAAGAAGAATAAAGTCAAATCTGTTTTATTTTGGGGCATTTTTAAAAGTGCATGTCTTACACACAACAGAAGGTGTAAAAACATGGAATATTATGAACAATAAAGCAATAAATACTTCAGTAATATACATAAAAAATAATAGTCAAGAAAAAAGTTAATAATAAAAGTTCCAACAGTCTGATTTAAATGCTTAGGAATAAAACTTGTTTTTTTAAAGTGTACTTTGAAGGTATCAAGTGTTGAAAATTTACAAATTTAAAAGGCAGAATGATCCAATGTATCGACAAACCATCACTAAAAATCCCACCACCTCCTGGTTTTAATCTGCTCCACAGTACTTTTATAAAAACCTGACCTCTGACCCTTTAAGAGGGAAGGGGGGTGCTAGGGCACCGCCCCACCACACACAACACTCCCCATATTGCATCAAAGACTTAAAAAAATGTAAATAAAAATTAAATAGTAAAATAAAAAATATTTCAAAATATATTTATTTATTTCCCTGTTATGGACTTGCGACCAGTCCAGGGTGTACCCCACCCCTCGCACAGTGATTGCTGGATAAGGGCACCGGCGACCCCCATGAGCCAAAACGGAAGAAGCAGGTAAAAGATAATGGATGGATTGATGGATATTTTTATATATATTTTGTTGTTTAAGATAAATATTTTATAGTTAATGATGAGTAAAGTTGTTTCTTTCATAAACATTGTCTCTGATTGGTGACATATTTCTGCCCTGGGGGCACAAAAACCTTTGCCCATAGACTCTCGTTAAAAGTTGTTCATGCACAGTTAGCTCCTCTTCATTACAAGAGATAGGAAGTTTTTGGGCGCACCACTCCAGCGCCCTGAATACGGTCGCATGGTACGGAGCATGGTTCTGGAACAGATTTTTTTTTAATAACATTTTATAATCATATTTTTATTTATTCTTATATATATATATATATACTGTA
>NC_056499.1:9953625-10013226 GCF_014905685.2 Nematolebias whitei | reverse complement strand
AGACGTGTGCTCTACACACACATGTGTGTGTGTGTGTATGTGTATGTGTGTGTCTGTCTAGTTTGGAGTTATAGACCCACCTGGAGAAAACTCCACCAGCCGCCACTGCTGACGAGTAAGAAAGTGTATTCTGTGATTACTAATACTGAATCTCAAAATTGGCTTCAAAAAGGAACAGAAAGCCAGTGCAAAAATAAATAAATAAATAAAATAATAATAATAATAAAAAAAGACAGCTGAGATGTGGTCCTGGTTGGGCTGCAGTGTTTTGGAAAAGTTGCAAAAGAAATTGCTGGGATGGATTAAAATCAAAGACTGTGGACAGTCTAGATTAAATCAAATAATGAAATTGTTTTTGTAAATATAAAAAAAATAATAATAATAATAATTTACAGCAAGAGTTGCTATCAGGATTTATGTGTTTGTCCAAAAAAGAATAAATAACTGTTTGAAATGTACTTTTCACGTTAAACAAGTTACAATTAATTTTAAATTTCAAACAGCCCAAGATTATTGCTGTGGGAGGTGCGGTTCAAAAATATAACATTTTATTCACATTAACACAGAATATTTAACTATCGATGGAAAACAGCTGTACTTTTTATTATGTTTTATTTTATTTTTCAGTAGTAGGACGTTCCTTGGAAGAACCAGTTTTCCTTAAGGAGACCAAAGCCCAGTGCTAGTAGGAGGCACTTCATTTTTTGGCTTTAGGGGTTTAGTTTATTGCTAAGGTGCAGACTGAGTTTAGATTAGGATTGAACATAAACTGGTAAAGGTTCAGTTCAGGTTGAGGCGTGGGGTTAGGCTATAAACAGGTCAATTTAATGTCCTCACAAGGACAGAAATACCAACTTGTGTTTGTTTGTTTGACCAACAGTGTGAAAAATACTAATTTCTCTTTTGCAGAAATATCAAACTGAAACTTTGTTATGCTTTTTTAAGTACTTAATAGATTTAAATTAATATAATGGCAATTTAATGATGATCATTTTGCTATAATTAGTCAGAACCTGGAGGTTAATTAAAAGGGCTATAAATAACAGCTGTCAGAAATAAAAAAAGTTACTTTAATAAAGGCTTTGCTAACGCTTTAGAAAAAATATATATTTTAACATGTTGACAAAAAAGTCCAGGATTATACTCATCAGGACAACATCATCTGATTTTGAATACAACATACTTTTACATTAATCAACATTAAAAGTGCCAACAATAGTTTATCATTTTGTTTCATATTTAAAATTTTCCATCTTTTGTAATTGTTACCAATGTGCACGGAACTCACAGGAACATGAATCCTGCTTGCAGGTGAGATTTTCAATTTACTGAGGAATTTAATGGAAAATGGGTCAGAGGTGTGATGGTGCAAAGATCAACCACACCTCAAAATCTAAATTTTATCAACAATCTGCATCTTACACATTTACAACCCATAGCAGATAAATGCAGACAGAAAGAAAGGCAAAGAAAACACAAGTCTGTTTTTTTTTTAAGAATTCAGTTGACATGATTGTGTTTAAGCAAGAGGATTCACTTTTAATCATATTCCTTTTTGACAAATAAATGTTTCTTTAAAAAAAAATTGTTTCTAGCCTAAAACCATCAATACAGAAGGTAAAAATTTAATACAAAAAAAAAAACAATATAATAAAAAATTTCCAAAGGCAGGGTCGGAGCGGGACTCATTTTCAGCCTTTGAGTTTCATGCCTCAGACCGGCCCACTTTAGATCACGACCTATTATTATCAAAATCATGTAATTATAAGCTTGCATGTTAAGTCTTCAATAGTGCACTGTTTTTTAAAGCCTTGTAATTCTGTGTATTTTTCTAAAATTCAGTGAAAGTAAGGGTTGCTTCACAAGGTTGGTTTATTTCAACATGATTGCACAACTCCAACATTCTTATCTACAACATATCCTTTTCAACAATATTAGAATCTATATTTTTTCATATACTGTATTCAAACCTTAAAAATGAAATAAAAGTATAAAATTAAAATATTAAATTAAAAAATAAAACAAGGTTTTTCACTTTCTAATAACAACATCCTCTCTTTTTCCTCTGCAAGGAAACGGTTCCATCACAGCTTAAATTTAACAAATAGGAGAACATGAGTTAAAGGGCAATTCCAACTCGTTTTTCTTTACATCAGAACTTCATTTTCTACTACGAGCTCTAGAATTGCACCGCTCAAGGTGGCTGCACGTTGGAGCAGATGTCACATTCATTCTGAGATGTTGCTTTTGAAAACTTTCATGCCTCGTTTTTCTCTATTTAAAGTGATGTTTTTCGGATGATTATTTAATTGGAGTCAGAAGCATCTGTAGTGTGGGAGGACACATTGTTGTCCTCTTCCAGAAAATTGTGAATAAAATAGATGTTATTCTCTGCTTTCTGGTGTATTTTAACTGGTTGTTAAACATCTACATTTCCATACGTAAACACCTGAGTCAATAACTATTTTACAGCGCTCAGCACAAAATGCTTCATTTTTAGTTTATTGATTACAATGAGGTGATGGAAGTTTTTGTGTTGCTTTTACCAAACTTGTAGTGAAAATATTTGTGTTTTTGACGAACAAATGTTGATTTTTGACAGTTAAAGGGCATTTATTAAGGTTGCAATGACTGCATGAGCATGAATCTTATAAATGTAATTCCCTGTGAGTGAGATAAAGTCATTTTAAGAATGAAATCCTGTTTCACTGTTAAATTATGAGCCATAATCGATTTTTGTCTATAAAAACTGCATATCTACGGTAATTTCTATCCATCCGTTATATTTATCCACTTCTTCCTTATGATGTGGAAATGTCTTCCTATGCTATAGTTTGGGATATAACAAAGTTATATAATGTAACAATCTCAGTTATGTGGTGTCACATCATAAACTATAAATAGTATGTTATGTGCCACAATGCCACACGACACAATTCATTGACTTGATAATTAATTAACTTGAACGGTGGTTTGAAGGCAAAGTTCAATATCTTTTATTACCCGTTTCATCATCCTCATTTAATGTTACAAACCGCGAGCACGTTTTAGTGAAAAAGGTGCCAATTTTTGCACATTTAGCTGCGTCTGTTTCCAGAGCTTTCCTATTTTTAATTCGTCGTCTCCGCATCAACCTCACTTTTTCTGCTTTCCATCTTTCACACACCACTGACCGAGTGCATTGATGTTTTACGTCAGGGGGTGCATCTGCAAAAAACAAAACGAGAGCTGCCAGTGGAGGCGGAGCCAACTCTGGGTGGAGGTGGAACCGGCCCTGGGTGGAGGCGGAGCCGGCTCTGGTGCAGCTGTAGCGGTGATAAACCCAAGGCCGTGACTGAGCCCTGTGGCCAGACATCAGACTGGCCCACCTGGGAAATGTCCCGGTCCTCCCGGTTAGCCACTCTGGGCCTGGCTAAAGGTTAAATAGCAAAGAAGTAGCTAAAAGCTAAAGTTAGTAGATGCCACAGAGGCTATAATTAGCTAAACGGTAACTAGAAGCTAAAATAAAGCGCCTCTGTATTTTATAAAAACACAAAGCTTTTGTAATTAATAGAGTTCTGAACCTATTTCAATTGGAAGATTTGAAAATAACGTGACATATTAAATAAGTTATAGAACAAGTTGTAAATGTAAGGTTTTAAACAATCAGAACATTTTGATTTATGACGTAAAATAGCAGAAAATATTTTGAAGTATTTGGCCTAAGACGTATTGAAGACGAAAAAAAAAAGGAAAACAGATTGAATACTGAGTCAGCATTCACACAACGAGAGATAAAAAGTAAAATAAAGTGAACAAATGTCTGTCTCTCTTGTATTAAGAAAGTTCAGCAGCAGTTTGGGTATTGAAATATTATTTTGACATATATAAACAACCCCACTCCACTCTCTCCTCACATTAATCCACTGAGCTTGTGCCTGACACGAATAGCAACTCTGTACAAGGTGCTTATATTAAACAGCTTGTTACCCAGTCAAAACAATTAGGACTGTGTGTATTACACAAGTCGTATCCAAGCGACTGCGTTTGACAATCCATAAATAAAGAGAGACAGAGGAGACCCATAAACCCTGCCATAACTGATTTTTTTTTTCTAAATCTGACTTTGTGACTGTCAGTGCACTTATTTATTTAGGCATCAGTGTTGTCTGCAGTGCTGTGAGGATGTGGTAACTTTGTGATGAGACGATTTGTCAAAGTTCCAAGCAGAGCCACCGCTGAGAGTCCAACCCACAGGCTGTTCATGCAGCCACGCAGCGCTGCAGGGACTCGCTATAGAAGATAATTTTGACAGTAGCTCCAAGGCTTTTAGCTACAGTTATCAAGTATTTCCAAAATATAGGAGTGTTTCTGTGTGTCCTCCTTCTCTCCAAACCTCCCATGCATGCAGCCACACAGACAAATGAACAAACACATAAGCTCACACTGACACTAAATATCATGAGCTTCTCTTTTGATGAGGAATGTGCCCTTGACGATGAAGTGCAATTACTCTGCATACTTTGCAAAACTATTTACTTACCATGCTGCATGACTGAAAGTTTAAAAACCACTCAGACTTGCTCATGATTGATCATTTAATTTAATTTTATAGAAATGATTTGATCACTGTCATGGGAAAATGCTGCATTTAAAAAAAAAAAACATGTAAGATGGGAAACAAAATACATCAATCCTTTGAGTCCTTCTGAGAGTTTTTTGTCAGCTCGCACTAAACATACAGACATGGAAATATCTGTTTGTACTCTTTCGTTAAAGAAATAAAACAATTCACTTATTGTTGAAATACCTTGAAACTGACAAAAAATATTAATGAGATTTTTTTTTACTCAAAATTAACTAATGAAAATTAGTTGTTACTTTTGAATTTTGCATCAACAGAATTGTTAAAGTGATCTCTGACTACTTTCACATATTGACCTGAACATGTGACATGCGAAAACTAAGTATGAACAAAATGACATGTTTATTACATTTCTCACCTAAGAATGTTGCTATTGTTTTACCAGTGGAAACAGTCTGGGGCCATGACGTACAGCACATCAGACAGAGGACATTCAAATGCAAGGAGTCAAGGATAAAACAGTTAAAATGTGACAACAAAGTTACATTTTGTATCTGTCCTTATGCACAATATATGGGTTGAAACAACCAAACCTGATTAACTTGTGATGTTTAATTGATTTGCTCTGGAGCTATTGTCCTATAGGCTCAGGAGCTAAAGCTATTAGGTCTGGAGCTAATGTTATAAATATTAGCTCTAGAGCTAATGTTATATATCTCCGGAGCTTTCACCATAAAAAATTAGCTCCAGAGCTAACGTCATATATCGTGTTTTTCAGAATATAAGGTGAACCGGATTATAAAGTGCATTAAGCGAAACTACAACATTTTGACTGATTTTTGAGTGCCGTGTACCAAATAAAATCAGTTCGAGTTCAGTAAGCACAACCAGAATCAATACATAAGGCGCACCGGATTCCATGGACTGCCACCTTACCGTGGTGGAGGGGTTTGAGTTTCCCATTGATCCTAGAAGCTATGCTGTCAGGGGCTTCATGCCCTTATTAGGGTCACCCAAGGCAGACAGGTCCTAGGTGAGGGACCAGACAAAGTGCAGCCCACAGACCCCCATGATGAGCAAAAATGAATGGAATCAGTGTTCCCTCGCCCGGACGTGGGTCACCGGGGCCTCACTCTGGAGCCGGGCCTGGAGGTGGTCATGTATGATTCTTGTGTATGTTCCTTTGTACTGAAACTCTGGCACAACAATTTCCTGTAGGATCAACAAAGTTATATCTTATCTTATCTTATCTTATCTTATCTTATCTTATCTTATCTTATAAGGTCCAACTAGTATGAGCTCCATTAAAAGTAATTTCTGTAACTCTCTTTGAGACTTCTACACCCGTCTACAGGTACTTGGGTCTCCTCAGGAGTAAACTGCTCCAGCTGTGTCAGGTTGAAAGGCTTCCTTTTCCAGATGTTTTAGCTCCTTCCACAGATGTTCCAAGTGATTTAGATGATGGCTCAGAAGGACACTTTAAAATAGTCCAGTGTTCTGTTCTGAGTCATTCTTGGGTGGTTTTAGTTGTGTTTTGAGTAACTATCCTGCTGAAGGACTCATGACATGCGACTGAGACCAAGCTTTCTGACATTGGGCAGCACTTTTTCCTTTAAAATGTCTTGATAGTCTTAAGATTTCATTGTATCCTGCACAGGTTCAAGGTACCCTGTGTCATACCAAAGCTGCTCCATTATCTGTCTCTTCAGTTTAACTCTTGCATACATGTCCAGGGAGGTTGTTTCCAGTCCTGTGGACCTTAACTTTCTGACCTGTGCAGCTGAGTTACAGGAATATTAAGCTGCTTGGAGATGGTTTTATAGCCTTTAACGCTAAAATGCTTTTTCGCAATGTTCTGTTTAAGCTACTGAGATAATTCTGTTTTCAGCTTTCTGTGGCCCATTTTGAGTGTGGGACACACCATAACACCAAACAGCCCAGTGACTACCCTTTCACCCTTTAAATAGGCAGACTGACTGATTAAAAAATTAAAGACAAGGTCAAGTTCATTACTTCCTTTTTAAATCAAATTCAAAAGCAATAACTGATTTTCATTATATTTTCCAGATATTATTACTTTTGTCAGTTTCAAGTTATTCCAGTGACCATTGTGTTGTTTTTCCTTAATTTCTCCATGTCTCTAAACAACATTCTGCCCTTTAGGCTAAACAAACACTATCTGCTCAGCATGAACAATTTATCTAACATGATAAATAACACAAATAGATGGAAAGCTCATGAAATGGAAGAAGAAGTGCATGCTAAACAACATTATTTGGTCATTATTTAGGCCCTTCTTGTGTTCTCACCTTTACCAAAGGGTTACAATAGATTAGATTTATATTAGGAGGTTAATGGGCAATGTCTTTATTGCCAAGCTAAATGAAAACACATTAGAAATGACACCCACAGATGTAATGGTGCAAACGCACTCAACATGTGTATAGAAACTCGTATGCACGCCACTTTAAGATCCACGTTGTTAGCCACAGCAGTGGAAGCTTGGGATGAGTTGTCACCCACTCTGCCGCCTCCACCTTGCTCCACTCAAGGCTGCGAGGCCAGAGATGGTGAGAGCAGTAATGCACTATGCTAACAGCTAAGCAGAACATAAGGTGACATTGACACAGTCATCGCTTCGGTTCTGCCCATGATGTCAGCGTCCTTCGAAACGCAGCACACGGGACACGGTCGAGCTTAATCATGTGACTGGCCATCCCTGTCTCTATCTGTCAGCAGCTCAGCTGTAACGCTCCTACCTGTGAGCTGAGAAGAGGGGTCGATGCATGATGCACTGCGTTCCACATGTACCTTTTAGAGAGAGGTGAGGCACAGGTTTAAAAAAATCTGTTTTGTTGGATATAGAGAGGATGTTTGTGGAGTTTTGTTATAGTCTATCACCAAAATGAGTGATGTGTGTTTTTGCTTATGTGTCTGTGTTCACTTTGTAAGAAATATCAAAATGTCCTATGTTTTAGTGTACAGTAGTCCCTCGTTTATCACGTGGGTTCCGTTCGCTGCCGGCCCCCGTGAACTGCTTCAAGAGCATAAGAACTACTAGTTCATATGCTATTATATTATCCTATAATATATCCTGTATTAATAATTAGTCAGAAAGAAACAAGCCATAACCAAACAGAACCTAGCTCAGTAAACCAGTCAACTACTGAACAATGTTGACATTCAGCTTTTGTAATAAAGGTTAATAAAAGTTGAATGAATATACTTCATTAGAATCAGACTTTTTAAAGAGCAATCTTTCATTGTTCAGTTCAAACTTTCCAAGTATTTGTCACTGGATATTGCACCTAATAAATGCTGTTTTGGAAATTCTAACCATTTACTTTTACTTAATACTCTTACTTTAAGTACATTTCAGAAGATAAATTTACTTTTGATTTAAGTATATTAAATGTCCGATACTTTAAGACTTTTACTTAATTAATAATTTTAAAGGCGACTTTGACTTTTACCAAAGTAATTTTATGGTAACATATTTGTACTTTCACTGAAGTATCACTTTGAGGTACTTTATACAACACTGCAAAGTAGGGATAGTAGTACATAGTCGTAGTAAGTAGTAGTTTATTTGTGTATGTATATATAAAAGCTTTATAAACTCTGCACACACTCTTGCAATATTCTAAACAAAGTTTCTGTACTCTAAATGCTCTAAAATTGCACAGCATGTCATGATCTCCACTCTCTGCCAAGCCTACTTCTCTGCTACAGTCACACTCATCACCTCCCAATCTCCCTCCTTCTGTGTAAATAAACAATTTAAATACTGTAATATTTTAAAATAAACAATCCATGCAGCATAGATTTAAATATATATATATATTACAGTATTTAAATTTAAATTGGAGAGAAGTGCAGCAGAACAGCAAAGGGTTAACCCTTCACGCTGCAGCAGCAAGGAGCAGAAATGCACTTCTTGAGCAATTACACTGTAACAGCTGAACATAGAAGTTCTAAAATAATTAAATATAGCTTAATACCAGTACTTTGGTATTTTGTGATTATGACGATTTTACATTGTGACACTTTGCATTTTAAGTTGGAAGACAAAAGTCGATCGGTGCAGCTGGACAGCAAAGTGTTAACCCTTCACACAGCAGATGCAGCACAGAGGAGAAATGTGGGTGTGGCAGAGAGCCGCAGGTGGCAGCGAGCAGAGATCATGACAAGCTGCAGGAGGGAGCTTCTCCCTGCTCCTAATGATTTAGCAGGGGTTAAATAATTTTAAATGATTTATTTTAAATAAACAATCTATGCCACACGTGCAGCTCATCCATCAATCAGCCAAGTGTGTGCAATGTCCAATCTTACTTTGGAAAACTGCGAAAGAGCGAGTCTGTGAAAGTTGAACCACGAAGTAGCGAGGGACTACTGTATAGATTTGAATGAAACTCTTAGAAATATCCTGATGCATGCTCAATAATCCAGGTAGAAAAATCCAAAAAAGTTTAATCTGGACCTCTGGACCTTTGTCCAGATGACCAGATTAAACTTTTTTGGAAACTCTTAGAAAGTAATAATTGAATGAGCATCTACAACTGACTGAATCCAAAAATCAGTATTATTCAAGACGGTTTCTACATCACACTTGGCAAACTGTAAAATAGTCATAACTTAGAAAATTTTCAGATGTTGAACTCAAATTTGGCTTGGTGCTAGATAAGACTCACCTCCAATATATTATTTAAGAGCTAATTAACCAAACAAGATTTGTTTTTGTGCGGCACGATGGAGCATGTGGTAAAGCTGATGGCTCCCAGATAGAAAGTTACTGGATCAAATCCCAATTTTACAGAAGTTGAGTTTCTATGAAGTGTGGTTGTAGCTGAAAGTGATCTCTGACACAAACTCGGAGCACTGCACAGTACGCACATATAACACATGGGTTATTTCCCTGAAATGGTCTTAAAGTTTGATTTCAACCCCGTTTTTTTGGTTGTTTGTTTGGTTATTAATTTATGTATTTCTAGAACTAAATCAAGTTTGAAACTCCACAAATGAAGAGTCGTCACAGCTTTTTTACCTTTGCCAACACAGAAATGGCTATAATTTACTCTAAAACTATTTTTTTGGGGGGTCAAGTTTATGTGGTAGTAGTTGATAGTAATCTCCATCACACTGTAAGCATTAAAATGGCTCATAAGATATTTTGGTGGTGGCCATCTTGAATTAAGTCCCCCTTTACACGGACACAACCGCGGGAAACGCAGAGATTTTCGGATGTTGATTCAAGGAAAACATCCTCGTTTATGTGACCGCATTCAGTGTTTACATGCGGAGAACCCCCCGCCGCTGTAGTTGGCATGCCAGGCCTTTAGGTGGCGTTGTGAATTTTTTACATTCATCTAATGCACATGCACACTGCCTGGGACATCTGTCAGTAAAGCCATTCCTCTGGGCTGACCAAAGCTCAACTAACAACAAAACTTAAAGTCGGATTTTGGATATGAGTTAACAGATTTGATGCCAAACGGGATTGCTTTGTCTAATAACTCGATACTTAACACTCGACATACACTCACCAAAACTCTTTCTTGAAAGGCAGTGGGCAATATGCATTCAACAAGGCTAATTCCTGAATTATCCATCCAAAAAACATGCATATTTAAGAAAAGACAGCATTTACAGCATACAGTTATGAATGATGTCCATGAGCTAAAGTCTAAATTGGAAGAGGCATGGGAAGCAAAAAAAAAACAAGTGGAGAGAGAAGTCTTGAGTAAGGCAGAGTAATAAAATGTAAAAGATCTAAAGGACAAGAAAAGGACAGAGAAGAAGAAATATGTTATAAAAAGACTGTTAAAGACCTACAGTCTGACGTGAAGTGCAGTGATAAAGGAAGTGGCTAATCAATGATAGTGTCTATAAAGAGGTTAATAGGCAGCATAAGCAAGGACAGAAAAAGGTAAATGAAAAGACAGCACACCTGCAAATTATAATGCAGCTTTACTCCTTAGAGTTAGTATATATTAGCATGAAAACATTCTATCATTTGGCCTGCAATGTACAAAAAATAAATAAAAAAGAGACAAGGCATTACTTTTAAAACGTATGCAATTATTCCCTCATTCAGTGTGATTCATTGGAAACTGCTGAATTGCGCATTATTCCACCATTTCTCTATTTTCACCTGAATCTGGTTGAGTCAAATGCAATGTCAAAGCTAAATGAGTTGCAAAGCCACTTTCACAAGCATTTGCAATCTGGGGTGAAGGCTGAGCTGCTACTATTCTAGTCAATAAAGCTGCATTAAAATGAACACATCATAATAACTGTCTTTATTATCCTTCAAGATCTAGGACAGAGTCGCCCGTTCATAATTGACTGACTAACTGCCCCATATGGGCATGGACAATAGGAATAATTGTCCTTGTCTGTGAGGCTGACATGTAAACAGAACCATATTCAAATACATATCCAACATTTTTCAGTCAGGTCATCTGGACAGTTTCTTTTTTTGTGCTGAAACGTTTTGCCTTCGATCCGGAAGGCTTCATCAGTCAAGGAAATGCACAACAAAACTGATTCTTCCCCCAACAGCTTACTCCAAAGTGGAACAAACCAGTTTTGTTGGTGCTAAGTTCCATCCATCCATCCATCCATTATCTTTACATGTTTCTTCCTTTTCAGGTCACAGGTGTCACTAGTACCTAAGTCCAGCTATCACTGGGTGAGAGGTGGGGACACCCTGGACAGGTCTCCAGTCCATCACAGAGACGCATAGAGTGGAGGATGACAATTTGTCAGGAGTTCTGCGAGTCACGGGATTCCCGCAGGATTCCAGCAGGACAGGAATCAACTTTAATATAACTCACAGGATTGGGATGGGACAGGACGATAGGTTAGCAGGACCAGACAGGAGGGGGAATCAACAAATAGGACAAATAAGAAAAAATAAATAACATTTTGGACAGGTGCCACTATTTTGTAGTTTTCTTTCAATAAGACTTCACTCTGGAATACCAGACCTGCAATGCTCCAGTCTGTAAATGATGCTCTGAAGTCTGGTAAGCTGCACGACATCCTGCTTCACCGAAACGAGCTTGTTACCTCAACCAAATAGACTGTGAACTTCTTGAGGACATCGTCCAATGTATAATAATGCCTTTAAGCATTTTTATTCGATGAGCTCCCTGCTTGGTACATTTTTGTTCTTTTCTTTGTTTAAGCAATTTAAAACACAACAGTAATGTCACTGTTTAAAGGAAACAATTGCTCATTAAGTTAGTGAAATGCAACTTTATATGTTATGCTTGGGTTCATGGTGTGACCTATGTACTGTTGTTGCTTTTTTGTTTTTTTTTTACTGTAACTGACCTGCAAAAGAACAGGGACTCAGCAGCTGATCCTCCATAGAAAAACTATAGGAACAACACATTTCACATTTACATATTAAGAAACTGGTGTGGATGACACGATTTAACCATTTTTGTTGTTATCTACCTGGATTATTGAGCTTACAAACCATTTTTTATATGGACTACAGGCCATGTATTATTTGTTTTGTGCCCTTTAGTGAATATTTTTGTTTGGATTAAGGGAATAAATATCTCTCTATTTCACCACAGATGAACTGTTCCTGTTGCCATAGCATATCATATACCTGTACAGTAAAACTGCAGATCACAAAGTCATTGAAATGGAACGGGTAGTAGAAGATCAAATCAAATTCAATGTATCTCCTAAATACTAAATGGAAGAGAGAAAAAAAAAAACAGGAGTGGTACAGCAGTGGGAGACATTCTGAATGGGAGCAGGAGTCATGTTACCAGGAGTGGGACAGGACATGATTTTTTTCTGTGGGACCAGGACAGGAGTGAAACCACTCCTGTGTCATCCTCTAACATAGAGACAAACGAGACAAACGAGACAAACAACCAGTCACTCTCTCACTCACACCTAGAGATGATTTAGTAGAGTTACCAATCAGCCTAACATGTATGTTTTTGGTCTGTGGGAGGAAACCGGAGTACCCGGAGAACACCTCTGCACCTCCACGGATGAGGAGCAAAACGTCTTTTGTTACAAATAAAGTCCAGTTGCTTTTGGATTGAATGTTTTTTTTTTAACTCCTCTTGAATAACTAAATGGTGGGTAGCTAAACTACCTTAACTAGTTGTCCCTTTCTCACTCATTCTAATTTTTTGTACACTCCATATCCCCACCCCCCCACACACACACTTTCTGTTTTTCTTGTTCTATTTAAACAGACATACTGTTGGAGGAGTTCTTCTAGTCTAGTTTCCATGTCTTCTGCCTAATTGTTATAATATACCGCAGCATGTGTTACCACCTACTGCAGTAGTGAAGCAGGTTATCAAAGGACCACTTTGTGTTTGACATCATTTCACAAACTCTTTGACATTCTTGTAGATATCTTAATTATTGCTTTGTGTAGTTAACAAAAACACAATAAGGTTTGAGGACCAAAGCCCTAAAATGGAGTAAGTTGTAGGAACTGAAGCAAAAAAAGTATCACGGTCATACCTCTTCTTCTATATTTGATGTATAATATAGTTTAGCTTTTTAGTTCTTACGCTAGTAACGGGGTGGTTAGTGCTGCGGTCTTGTAATCTGGAAGCCATGGGGTTAAGTCCCGTTTGGGTCAGGAAGGGCATCCAGCGTAAAACAACTGCTCAATCCTTTATGTATGTTTGATCGCTGTGGAGACTCCTGCAAAGGGAGAATCCAAAAAAGGAGAATAAAAAGTTGTTGTTGTTGTTTTTTTCTTTTTTTCTTATTCAATGCTATTTTAATGTTCATCAACCTTGTCTGCTTAATAAAGTATTACAGTAAAAATTGATTTTTCTGTAATTGACCAATTAGTAGGTCTCATTATTAGGGTCAAATACTGAATAGGAGGATATTGCTGTGGAAAAGTTGTGTTTATGGAATTTATTACTTTGGAGGCAAATTTGAACCAAAACCAAAAAAAAAAAAGATCAGCAGCTCCTAATATTCCAATTTCAACTGAACACGAGGCTAATAGAAAAAAAAAACTAACACAAAACTGTGAGTATACAAAAAAACACCAATTCCATGTGGACAGAGCCTGGGTATTGTTTTGGGGTGTTTACATTAAAAAAATATGTAAAAATATCAATAAATCTCAATCCTCTCACACTTTTGACAAACAACCCAAAAAGTGAACTTTTTCGGATGTGGCATTTGACAATAATCTTGCCGCATGTGTAAGCTGCTCAAGCAGATCAGATTTATTCACCGTCTTAACTTCGCGAGCGGTTCTGGCTTAGATTCGACACTCCTGTTGCCACACACACCTACACACACACAGACACACAAAGAAGGGGATTAGGAGCCTAATGCTTTTAGAACAAAGCGAAGCGGCCAGGCTGCTGTGAGCTTTGACACAATGCCGCTTTAAATCTGCAGAAATGAAGAGCTTACAGAGGTAAGGATGTAGTAATTCTCTCATCTCCTAAAGGACTTAGCAGTCCTCGTGATGAAGGAGGGAAAATGAAACTTTGATTAATAGTTTGGATAGGGCTATGCACAGATGTAGATACCATCTTCTAATCTCTTCTGACGTGTTACTCCCCCATTCTTTTGTTCAATTCTGTGTATGAAAAGTCATGATGGATCGACGTATGTTTGTACATAGATTGTTTTGGAAATGCCCTGAATGACTTACTCTGATCAGACTCCAGTGTTTGCCACAAAAAAAAAAAAGTTCAATCCCTTATATTCTCTAGTTTCTAAAAAGATTAACGTTTCTTGATTTTGACTGTTCCTTCCTGTCTTTACTTCAAAAACAATCTTCCTTTGAATTTTTTTTATCTCCAGTCGTTGACCTTTTAAAGATTAAACTTGTTTCTGTAATTTATTATCCTTTCGGTGACCGCGCTTGAGTAATTCTTAAACATTAATGTACAAAAACTTGGCTGAATGTTCCTTCAACTTAAGAAAGCTTTAGATAATCTTTGGATACAATCAAGCAAAAGGGGAGAATGACATTTCCAAATCCAGTTTTCCTTTCAAACAGAAGAATTTGTAAAAACTTCTGATCATGCTGAACAATTGCTTTAATCGTTTCAAAAGCAAGCAAAAGCTTTTTTCTCTACATGGTTAATTTTTTTATTAACATTTTGAAGAAATTAAACCACAACAAATTGTTAAAACTGTTTATTTGAGCTGTTTTATTAAACTTTTTTGCAGGAAGTGTAGCCAGAATGACTTCTGTTGCTGTTTTTTTTTTTTATTGTTCACCACACAGCACCTGCCACTCACTGTTCTCTTTGTTTTCCCTTTTAGATCTCTGGTGCCATTACGTAAAAGTTTCAAACAGAGCTCAAGTGAAGGTTTTTTTAAAGGTAGAATTGGGTAATTTTCTAATTAAATGGGCAACTTAAGCTCCACACCTACATATAAACATCTTAATTACTGTTTTTTTCCTGATAAACAAGCAACATTTCTCTGCTCTGTTTTGACTGATGGTTATTTTGCTGCAGATGTGTGAGCTCAAGTTCACTTTTAGTCATGTGACAATGACTTGAACAGGTTTTTTTTAGGTGATCTTAATTTGTGTCTGTAGAAAAGGCAAAGGAGGTGTTGATTTGTGTGTGGAGGATGCAATGTGATAGAAGCCGGTCAGCTGCGTGATCATCTAATTACTTTTCCAGACTAAGATGAAGATGGAGCCAGGTATCAAAGCACACAGAGCAGAAATGTACTTCTTGATCAATTATACTTCAACAACTGAACATAGAAGTTCTAAAATAATTAAAAATAACTTGCAACACTTTTATATTTTGTGATTATGATGATTTTACAATGTGACATACTTTGAGTTGGAAGGCATAAGGTGATCGGAGCATTTGGACAGCAAAGGGTTAACCCTTCACAAGCCGCAGCTGGAGAAATGTGTGTGAGTGGCAGAGAAGGAGATCAGCTGATCAGCTGCAGGAGGAAGCTTTCTCTTGCACTTGTGGGCTGCACACATGGTGCAAAATCATTTAAAATAATTTATTTTAAATAAACAACCCATGGCTCATCCATCCATCAGCCAATTGTGTCATGTCCGATGTTATTTTTGAAAAACTGCAATATAGCGAATCCGCGAAAAACGAATCGTGAAGTAGCGAGGGACTACTGTAGTTTTATTCCATCCATTCATCCATCCATCCATCCATCCATCCATCCATCCATCCATCCATCCATCATCTTTACCTGCTTCTTCTTTTTTGGGTCACGGGGGTCACTGGTGCCCATGTCCAGCAGTCACTGTGCGAGAGGCGGGGGGCACCCTGAACAGGTCTCCATTCAATCACAAGGACACAGAGACAAATAAGACAAACAACCATTCACTCTCTCACGCTCACCTAGGGATAATTAGTTACCAATCAGCCCAACATGCACAGTTCAAGGATCAAGCAGCTTAGATAAGAGTCAGCTCCTTTAAATCTGAAGCCATTGTTCTGCTGCTCTACCATCTGTGCCACCATGCTGCTGAATGCAATTCTTGTAATTTCATATTTTATTCAGAGTGGAACATAGTTACCATATCAATGACTTTGTTGTTTTTTTTTTGTTGTTTTTTTTTACTTTAGAATTAAAAAGTGTTAATTATAAAATCCATGGCAACAACATTTCAAAAAAAGAATTGTTACAGGAGCATGTTTCTCCACTGTGAAGCATCCCCTCTTCTTCTAACAACACTCTGTAAATGATGAAGAACTGAGGAGACCAGCTGTTTGAACTTTTGAAGACAAAAGTTGTCCCATTCTTGTATGATGAAGGATTCTAGTCCTTCAACAGTCCTGGCTCCTCTTTTCTGGATATTTTGCTGGATGAGAGCCCATGTTCAAAAACCTGCATATACTGTTTTGCATTGACGGTATCATTCCAAATGTGTCAGCTGCCCATGTCACTGGAACTAATGCACCCTCATACAATCAGAGAGACAGGCTTTTGAACTGTGCACTGATAACAGGCTGAATGGTCCCTCTCCTGTGTGGAGGATGTGGTGCTTGTGTCCAAAAATAATGTTAAACTTTTATTTCTCGGACCACAGAACTGTGAATGTGCCGTTTTCTTTCAGTGCTTTGTTTTCCTCCTATTATCAATGAACATACCTGTTGGGTTCATTCGTATTTTAAGTGGCAAATAGACTGTACTTATATAGCACCTTTCTATCTTATCAAGATACTCAAAGCGCTTTCCACTACGATCTGTGCCCTCAATTACCCATTCATACAGCACTATACTAGATCTATACAAAGACTAATCAGAGCTTTATCGCATACATACACTGATGGAAGATACATTGGAGGCAATGAGAGGTTCATTGTCTTGCCCAGGGACACTTCAGCATGTGACTGCTGGTGGATTCAAACCCCCAACTCTCACATTGGAGGATGACTACTCAAACCACTCAGCCACAGCCGCCCCTACAAAATGATCATAAGTAGGTGCGTATGGAGCGGGGTGGGGTGTTTGCATACATGGTTTATTATCTTGGTCCTGTGATGGACTGGCAGTTTCTTCAGGGTGTAACCCTCGTCTCACTCCTAACTGCTGACACACTTTTTTGTGTGTTAATCGCTAGATTTTCCAGCACTGAGGATTTCCTAAAAGTTATTTGCCACAAAATATTTGAACTAAACATTTCCTGAAATGTTAAAATATAAAACATTAAAATATGGAACAATCACAGACATTGAGAACATTAATATAAAATTCAATAATGTCACTTTCTTAAATGGTTTTACTCTAAGTACAGAAATCTGTACTATCACAACATGCTATTAAAAAAAGATCCCATTTAGTCTGTGACTAATTTAATTAATCAAGAAACCAGACGCAATAAGTTGTCCAGAACTTACACCCTGGTGTCAAGAATATTCTAAAACCTTTTTTTTTTCCTAATCACCATTAGAAATAAGATGGAAAGCTGATCCACTTCACTGGAATCATTTTGCAGCAGTCATGTCACAACAACCCCCCGGGTATATGGTGATTTGTAAATTGTAATTACAAGAATTGATTAAAATGACCCTGCTGGGTTACAATGAAAACTAGAAAAAAAAATTAAATTGTTAAAGATGTCAACTGTCAGACTGAGCCTCTGCAGAGAATATCAGGGACAGAAAGACACATAACTTTTATACAGAGGTCAGGGGTTCTGGAAATACTGTCTCATGGGCAAAACAGATGTCATCACCCTCAAAGGTAAAAAAAAAATACTATAAAAAATTAAATCCCTTCTCTACTTCTGCCTTATCAATAGGAATAAGTAAAAAAAAGGGAAATCTCTAGTTTGGAAAAAGTTGGGCTGCTGTGTAAATAGTAAACAAAAACTGGATTCATTGATTTGCAAATCTTAAAAAAAAAAACCCACATTTTATTTACAAGAAAACATATCCAATGTTGAAAATGTACATTTGTTTTTGAAAAACAAGAGAATTTAAAATTTAATGGTGGCAAAAATAATCTCAAAAACTTTGGGCAAAGGTCAACAAAACACTAAAAGCAAGTAGTACAAGTAAGAAACAGGTGCAGGAACTTGTGTTCCTTGTAGAGTAACATTTTAGAGACTGAATTTCTCAGAAGTAATGATGGGCAGAGGTTTGTCAATATTTTAAATAAACGTGTCTAAAACTAGAGGAACAATTTAAAATGAATGTTCCTTGATGGACAATTGGGAAGATTTTAAACCTATAGAAATATCTGAGCTCAAAGAACAAGGCTGAAAGTCAATATATCATTAAAAACAGGTCTGATTCTGTTCTTGACATTACTGCAAGCCTCAGGAACACTTCCACAAGTGAAGAAGAAGCGGCCATAAGTGAACACCATCCAGAAATGCTGTTGTCTTCGCTGAGCTGAAGCTCATTTAAATTTGACTTAAGCTAAGTGGAGAAGGGAGAACATGCACATTAAGTCTCTAACCAAGACACAAATCCAGGGCCTTCATTTTGTAAATGGTATAATAGACTGCACTCATATAACACTTTTCTATCTTTTCCAGATACTCAAAGCATACAGCATTCTACTAGATCTCTACAAAGACTCGCTCTAGAAATTGAATCTCTAAAGAATCTCTCTAAACTTACTTTCAAAAGGATTAATCCTCACAAAGCAACTGGCCCAGACAACATCTCTGGGAAGGTGTTGAAAGACTGTGCCGATCAGCTCTGCGAGGTAGGGGCTGACATCTTTAACTCCTCACTCACCCTGGCAACAGTTTCCACCTGCCTGAAGACCACCATTATCATCCTAGTCCCAAAGAGGTCTATAGTGAATGGTCTGAATGACTATCGGCCAGTAGCCCTCACCCCGATAGTCGCTAAATGCTTCGAAAGACTGGTCATGACCCACATCAAAATAACCATCAACATCAGCAAGGACCCTCACCAATATGCATACCGCAAGAATTGATCAACATAAGATGCCATCTCCTCTGTGGTCCACACTGCTCTTACCCATTTGGAAAAGGACTCCTACGTCTGTAGGCTCTTTGTAGAGTTCACGTCTGCCTTGAATACCATGAACCCCCAAACCCTGATGGGCAAACTACTCTCACTAGGACTAAGCACCTCCTATTTGCAACTGGGTCCTAGACTTCTTCACAAGCATACTGCAGTCTGTGAGGATTCACAACTTCTTCTCCTCCACCATAACCCTCAGCACTGGCTCCCCTCAGGGCTGTGTGCTAAGCCCATTTCTGTTCATTCTGCTCACATATGACTGTGCACCTACCATCCAGGCTTTCATATTGTAAACTTTGCAGACGATAAAGCGGTGATGGGATGCATCACAAACAACGATGAGTCCAGCTACAGGCAGGAGGTGGAAAATCTGGAGAGCTGGTGCAGGAAGAAGAAAGTTCACATCAATGTGAAGAAGACGAAGGAGATGATCATTGACTTAATTCTGAATAAACACACACACACACACACAGCAAGCCCTCGAACATAGGAGGATCTGTGGTGGAAGTGGTCTCCAGCTACAAGTAAATGGACTGTACTTATATAACACCTTTTTATCTTATCAATTCAATTCAATTCAATTCAAAAAGACTTTATTAATCCCAAAGGGAAATTATTAGTTGTTGTAACTTGTTATCCTCATTTCATTAAGAGATGTTATAGATACTGATAGCTGTAGACAGGAAGGATCTTTTATGAAGGTCCATCCCACAGTGGATCCTAAGAAATTGGCTGCAGATGCCGTCCGATTCGTCCACACAGACTCGACTGGCCTCTCAGTTCCCCCGGGCTGTAGGACCGCCCGAATGCTGGGCTGAACTCCTCCCAGAGCGATGGCCACTCTTCCCAGCAGCCCGTTGAGCTCCTTGTTGCTGTGGACAGCCAACTGTAGGTGCCGAGGGACAATCTCAGTGGTCAGGCACTCGAGCACAGCAGGCAGGTAGATGAGAAAGCGTCCACAGAACATCCTTTCAACACATTTGAAATTTGGGGCTGTAGTTGAGATATTTGAGCTTTTGAGATGTTAATAAGCTGCTGTTGGTCATAGAAAACTGCCTTGTTGCCATGGTTACGCATCATAACAAATGTCCAAAACTAAAAAAGTATCAGTAAAAACCCTTCCAGCTGCACAGCATCCAATATCAAGACACTCAAAGCGCTTTACACTACAATCTGTGCTCTCATTTACCCATTCATAAAGCACTCTACTATAACTATACAAAGCTAATTGAACAAATCATTATAAAGAGACTAATCAGAGCTTTATCACATTAATACACTGATGGGACACACATTGGAGGCAATGAGGGGTTTAGTGTCTTGCCCAAGGACACTTTGGCATGTGACTGCTGGTGGAATCGAACCCCCATCTCTTGCATTGGAGGACAACTGCTCTAACCACTCAGTCACAGCCACCCCAGCACAAATGTGAAGCACAAATGCTAACCACCAGCATACTGTATCACCAAAGTCTTTCTTGTCTCATATTTGATGCTCAAATCTGCATAAACTTTCCAAAGCAGGAATTTGATCACTATATGAAAACATTTTAGGATTGTTTGTTTCATTAAAATAACAACAAATATTTCATCAAAGTTCATTCTCAACAATACAGGTCAAAAAATCAAACAAAGTTCAGTCAGGTCATCTGGACCATCTGGCGCTGAATTAAAAATTGGTTTGTTGTTTTTATCCAGCAGTTTTTAAGGTGCAATCATTTAAAGAATAACTCAAAACTGTGAAAGTTATGTTCATATGTCTGAAGCAGGCTCGGGAGAAGCAATTACCATCCATTTTCAGAAGGTTTATTTCACACACATACGGTACAAAATCAACACCTATAGAAACCCTGTCCTACATCATGTGACTAGTTCTCCACCAATGATACCTCGCCATCTTCTGTTCAAAATGGACGTTGCGTGGCTGTTGGGATTTGTAGGCGTGGAATTAAAACTACATTCCCTCCCGAAAACAAAACCGAAATCATATCTGCCTTCTTTTAACACAACATCATACTATAAACTTCTAATACAAATATTCACACATTTCAGCAAGCTAATATATCATTCTGATAAAAATATACATCGACTGCAAAATGTTCACTGAACTCATTGCAACTGAGTGACCTGTAGTTGTGTAACTGCATGTAGAGCTGCCCATTTTTAAAAATGTGCCTATTTTTGTGTACAGTACAGCTTGCAACACTACAGTACGTGTGGCTGTGAACATTTAGGTATACAATCCAACAATTTTCAGTCAGGTCTTTCTTTTTTTTTTTTTGTGCTGAAACATTTCACCTTCCATCCAGAAGGCTTCATCAGTCAAGGCACAACACAAAACTGATTCTTCCCCCAACAGCTTACTCCAAAGTGGAACAAACCAGTTATTTTGGTTCAACTGGTTCAAAACCAACAAACAAACAACAAGAAACAGACAAAATAAACAACAGTAAAAGAAAATGTCCAGATGACCTGACTGAAAATTGCTGGATTATTTTGCATTCCACCTCCATCCACATCCACCTCACTAAGCGCCGCCATGTTTAGGATTTAATCTGATGGAGTTTACTTTTTAAATGACGATAAACAGAGTTGGATTTTTATTTTTATTTTCATTTTTATCATTTATCATCAGACCTGGACATTTGCCTCGGATGTTTTCTGTCGGTGACAGCTTCTGTGCGGGTGTCAAAACGCGACTCTAGTGTTCTTCTGCTCTTCTTCAACCCCATGAAAATCCTCATGTTCCTCATGGTTACTGTCTGTTGTATGTCTGATTAAACAACACACTTTTTGAGAACAGTGTGCAGCAACTAAAGACATTTAGTTCGTCTCACGTTGGAGATGTTTGTCGGCTGCTTTGACAAACAAGTACCACTGTAGAAATGGCTACCACAAATCTAACAGGCAGGTATGACATGCAGAGGTCAAGTGAGTGTAGGATTGCCTGCACAGCTGAAGGCCAAAAGAAATTCATCTTTCGGCTTTTCTCAGTCTGCCCTCTCTCTAGTTATGTCTGTGATAGAAGCAGTTATTTCTCCTGCGTTCGCTCTTTTGTTCAAATTTTTATCTACCACTCCTTAGCCTCTCTCCCCTGTGCAACTTCCTTTTTAATCCCTTTACTGGACTCAGCTTTATTTTCCGAATGTCTCGTCGACAGCTTCAGAGAATATAATTCTGCTGTCAAGACAACAGCTCATCTGTTGTCTCTCTCATATCCCCTACTCATCTCCTTCTCTCCTTCCTCCTGCTGCTCCATCTCTCCCATTTCTGTGCTGACAGAAGCCCATTTTAGATGGAGTGTCCTTTTGCGTCACGTACCTTTCTCATCAGCGAGAACAACCTTTTTTTCACATATCCTACAAGGCCCTCTCACCCTCAGATTTATTGTCAGTGTGGAGGCTGAAGTTGAATGCTTCCTTTCTGTGATGTATTTTCATTGATGCCCTGACACTCTAGAGTGTGAGATGAGCTTTTACCATCAATAACACACTTTTGTTGGTGTAGACATACAGGTAGATCAATGGCCGCAACAAAACAGGTTCAGAATTAAGCGAACATGTGAAGTTTAGTGCAGTGAAGGTGGTTAGCATATACCCAGACATAATTCAGTGCACATTTCATCTAATATTTTAATAAGTTTTCAATTTCAGGACCATTCTCTTTGCACATCCTCATCTTTCCTCCTTCATCCTTGGCTTGTTCTCTACTTACCTCTCCTCCTGCAACACTTTACCACCATCTGTCATCATCGTCTGCCTCTTTCAGCTGTCTTCCTCATACAATTTGATGGCTGTGTCCTTCACCTTGCCCTCATCTGTGGAGAAGATCAATAGAGGCTGAGCGAGGCCAAGCATTACTCTTTCAGTGATTTTCTCTTTCCCCCAGATTTGGTTGCATGAGCGTGTACAGATTCCTGCACTCGGATGAATTTGTCTGGCAAAGTCCCGTAATTTAAAACCAAATACAAGAAATTACTATAGTCAGACTTCTTTGTACACAAGTGTTTCAAAGAATTAATTGTTCAGAAAAGGAAAAAAAATAATAATAATCTGGGCTTGAATTAATTCCCATCGGTGTATTAATGTGAGCCTTTGGCTTCTTCAGCTTTAGTTAGCTTTTGCTACTTCTAAATGAACTGTGCTTATATAACGCCTTTCTGCCTTATCAAGATACTCAAAGTGCTTTACAACACAATCTGTGTCCTCATTTACTCATTCATACAGCACTCTACTAGATCTGTACAGAGAATAATCAGAGCTTTATCATATTCATACACCGATGGGACACACATTGAAGGAAATGAAGGGTTCAGTGTCTTGCCCAGGGACACTTCAGCACGTGACTGCTGGTGGAATCGAACCCCCAGCTCTGGCATTGGAGGACGACTGTTCTAGCCACTCAGCCACAGCTGCCCCAGCCGTTTAGACACCAAGTAGACACCAATGAAACCCAGACTGGGTGTGGAAACCACAACGCCAGATTGCCAGACTGTAGTGAGGTGAAGACTTCTGTCTTTTAGACACAGATTTGCACCTTTTATCTTTTAGTTTAGCATTTTTTGTGTGTTCGGTTTCCTTACGCTTTTAACTTCAGCAAATTAAAAAATAAAAATCTTTAATTACTCAGAATTTACAATGTAGTTTGACCAAAAAGCTGTTTTTTCTCTTCTTTTTTTTTTACTTCTGACAATCTTGATTTATTTTTTATATTTTAAATTAGGATCAGACATTGTTATGAATACCCAATTTATATTAGGAACCATTAAAACAAATTATGACTAATGTAGGAAAACCAGTCCAGCTTTCAGGACACGTCTCCCCGAGTGAACCCAATTATTGCTGCTATGTTGATGGATAATAGATCAATTATTAGAATAGCTTTGATCAGGGATGACATCACAAGAATTGTGGGGAATCATGTCTTGTAAACAAAGCAGTAGACCACCTGCATAATGGCTACCTCCAATGCTTTTTGTCCATGTAAACTTAAACAAAGACGACATGTCACCGTCCAAAATCGACTTGGAATGAATTGAAGGATACACACAGCTCAAGTGTTGGCTGCAATGCAGGGGACTAGCAGTGTCTGGCAACCGGGCCGAATTGATAAAGAGGTACATGTGGCGTTCCCAGTGTTTCCATGTTGATTTCTACTGTTTTGCCACAGTGAAAAAGAGCACGGTTGACAGAAGATTTCATGCATGATGCATGTCATTGATTCACCATGTGTTTGCATAGGTTTTCAATGGCAGGATGAAGAATTAAAGTAGTAATCCAAATTCCAAAGAAAATCCAAAAACCTTGAATGGTAACAGATTAAGGTAGAGTGCACAGTATTAAAAAAAGAACAATTAAGCCGAGGAATGCAGACGAGACACACAAGTTACACAGAGGAACTAATAACTAAAGGAAAGAGAGTAGATTTAATATGCAAATTAAAACATAAGGTGCAGAATTGGATGTGAGACAAATGAGCAAAGCAAAACCACCAGAGACACGTGCGGTAAATTAATTTAAATAAGTAGGGTAGAACAACACGGACTTACAAATTCTAATCAGCCACAACATTATAACCCCTGACAGGTAAAATGACTAACACAGTTTGCCTTCTTGCAATGCAACAGTTTGCTCAAAAAAATTCAATCCCTCAACAATTTTTCAGAGCAGTCAGATCCCTACACTTTAATATTATCATATTAACATTTGAGCTTCCCTTCAGTAAGAAAACATTCTTCTCTACCAAAATAACATTTAGGAATGGTTAGAAGAACATGACAAAGACTAAAGACATCTAAGTTCAAATCCGTACTCCCCAAACACAACTCTCAAATCAGAGCTGGAATCATGTCCAGTCAATGAACCACAGAGCCACTGATCTACTCCCTTGTCTGGCTTTATGTTCCTTTCAAGATCCAGTTTAAATATTTACTGCTTGTTTTGAAAGTCCTAAATGAACTTCTGCATCAGCACACTCCAGCCAAAGCTTTCACCATTTGGGTGTTCCCAGATCCAAACATAAAAGTAGAAGTGACATATCTTTTTTAGAACAGTCTACTTAATTTACAGTATACAATATATCTTAAGACTGGTTACTCTAAATTGTCCCCAGGTGTGAGAGAGAGAGTGAATAGTTGTATGTCTTGTTTGTCTCTTTGTGGCCCTGTGATGGACTTGTAACCTGTCCAGGGTGTACCCCACCCCCCGCACAGTGATTGCTGGACATGGGCACCGGTGACCCTTGTGACCCAAAATGGAAGAAGCGGGTAAAAGATAATGGATGGATGGATGGATTGTGCTTGATTTAAAAAAATGCCATCATTTATAACGTTCTCTTCTTTCTACCCAACTTTCTGGGGACGAGACTCAAACTTGAGCAACCAGTCAGCACAGATTAGTGAACAGTTTGATAACAGCTTTACAACGACAACGTCATTAGGCTATGATGTGCACGACCTGGAGGACAGTTTGGAAGCCATGCACACAAAAAGATGGACATTTTCAAAAATCGGTAGCAAATAGCTCACTGATCATTTGGTCACAAACTAGCAGAATTTAATGAGTCTGCAGCTGATGATTTGTGTATTTTCGACCAATATTTACCGTACTTGCCGTCATACACGTCGCACCATGTATAAAGAGCATCAGTCCAAAAATGTCTAATAAAGTGGGGAAAAAAAAAACATAAATATGTCGCTTTGCTGTATAAATTGCGTCTATTTTTTATCACTGTTGACGCGTCGCATTTGTTGGGTGTCACCGCTGACAACCTGGAGATGTGGGCCGGTGTTGTGCCAAACATCGATTGGCTGCCAAATGGCGGCCACGGGAGCATGCACAGGAGAACTTTAACAAGAATATAACAAGATTAACACTTAAAAACAATTATTTGTTTGCTCGAAATTATAGCAAAGGCGTGTCTCAGTTCAACTTTTCTTTAATAAATGCTCGTTGACGGTCAAAT
The DNA here is from genome assembly GCF_014905685.2 of Nematolebias whitei. NCBI lineage: Eukaryota > Metazoa > Chordata > Actinopteri > Cyprinodontiformes > Rivulidae > Nematolebias > Nematolebias whitei. Next base: position 9,987,232 of record NC_056499.1, on the reverse strand, counting down.
CAGCTGCATTTTGCGTGAGCAGCGTGGTGAAATGCAGCTGATTTGACGTTTGCTCCAGGATTTCCGGAGCGAGACGAAGGTAGCTTTGTATGGCAAGCCAAATGTCTCATTAATAGCCACTTTTAACAATTAATGTGACACTCGGCTTGCCATATTAGCCGAGGGCCCTCTAGTGGCTGAAAATGTAGTGTTCAATATTTTCCATGTCAGAATGAATGAAATCGTCAGATCTCAGCCAAAAATTGGGCTATAAATATGGGGGGGGGGGAACACAAATATGTTGCTTCCCTGTATAGGTCGCAGGCATGCTAATTTATGCAAAAAACTGCAACGTAAACAGCAAAAATTATGGTAGTCAAGTTTGAGTTACGGAACTAGTCTTCAACAGTCACAGCCCCAGTAAGATGAGACCATCAGGTGGTGATTTTTTAACTCTTATTGAGCTAGTTATATTTATTTATTTTCATATAAATAAATGTGATGTGATTTATACTCACGGGTAGGATGGCCTGGTCTGGTAGCCCGAAGGAACTCCCATTGATTAACTTTTAGTTTCAAGGCTCCTTGGATTCCTGCCGGCCTACATTTGCACTGCAACTGCACCGAGAAATGTTGACTCATAGTTTTGGATCTCACGATTTGCTGCTTCTTTCGGTCCCTTTTGCTCGGACAGAATTGGGTAAGAAGGTTTTCGTTCACTCTGCTCCCTCTTCTTAGAATTTGCTACAAGAATCTCTGAGATTGACTGAATTCATCTCATTCAGTGCTTTATATATATATATATATATATCATTCAACATTGAGAATGGGGTTAATTCAAAATAAAATGCTGGAAGTAAACAAAAAGCCATATCTTTTCCATTTTCTGTCTGCAAATAACACACACACACACACACACAAATATACACTCCAATCAAGATGCAATGTAAATACTGTATTATTATATTAAACTTGATGTGCTATTATTCAGGAATATGGTAATTTATTTTAATATATAATATGTCTGTTTCCTTTACTGGTAATATTTTGCTTTCGGGGGTAAAAATCAAACATTTAATTCAAAATGGCAGGTTTGCCAACTAATCAGTGATCTTTATTCATGAGTTAAACATCCATCTGGACACAAACGCTAACCTCTCCATCGCATCACCTCCAGCTGAGTTCAAGCACAAGTTTCTCATTTCTATCATTTTCGAAAAATGTTTATATCTTCAAGCTATTTTTCCTATGAACATAAACAAACAAGTATTTGTTTCAACATGAATTGTGTTAACTGGTAATAGGAGTGAAGGTTAGGAAGTGGGAGTTTCCAGAGATGAAGAACATGAGCAGCGGGTCACAGTTAAGAGTTTCAGATAGATGTGTGTTCCTTTTCATGCTAGACAAAATTATTATTATTATTTTTTTTCACTATTGGAAAGATTTAAAATAAACTGATCACAATAAGAAGGCGTTCAAGTTTCACCTGCAGGGAAAGTTTGCTACTTGTGGTAATGTTTAACACTAAACTGGTTAGAATGAAAACAAAAAACAACATGAAAAAAAAATGCACAATTTAATTTGTGCAACAAAACATTTGAAAAATAAAAGTCTACCATTCCTTGAATTATTACACACAAGCTACTTTTTGTGTTAGGGATTTACACTAAAGTCATCTCATACAGAGAAGCGATGGAATTGAAAGTGATGGTTAAACTTTCTAAATTTCTAAACTTTTCTAAATGTCATGCATGCACGGAGAGAACATACAAACTCCACACAGAGGGGTACGTGAAATTCAATCCAGCAACCTTCTCGTTGAGAGGCTGCAGCTCTACAAACTGCTCCACCGTGCCGCCCCTTTGTGTTACTTCTTACAGCCTTTTTTTGGTTGGCTAATGTCGCCTAGCTGTGGCAGCCATCTTGAATGGCATTGATTCCAAAACATAATACATTTTATATACATTTACACACAACGATTCCTGAAAGTCTTAATAAAATCAGAAGGTTGAAACATTTTTTCTCAAATTAAGTTCATGTGATAATGTTTTGTTTTTTTCCATTGATTTAGCTTTGTTCTGGTCAAAGAAGTGCCACTGTAGATTTAAATGTCAGTACTTGTGCGTGCTACATGAATTGATTTTGTTTTTCTGACCAGTAATAACAGCACTATTTATGTTCATAAGAACTGAAAGAAAACCATTATTAAAGAAACTAATTTTGGATGGAAAAGGGTTAAGAGATTATCATCAACAAAATTTGGATTAAATTATTTTAAAAACAATGATTTCCTCATTATTGTCTCAGCTGTGATTTATAGTTAATTTAATTTTGAAGACATGGATATGAATAGCTCCTGCCTCTTGGGGCGTCTGTGGCTGAGTGGTTAGAGCATTCGTCTTCCAATGCAAGAGTTTGGGGTTCGATTCCACCAGCAGTCACATGCCGAAGTGTCCCTGGGCAAGAAACTGAACCCCTCATTGCCTCTGATGTGTGTCCCATCAGTGTGTGAGTGTGATAAAGCTCTGATTATTCTTTGTACAGATCTAGTAGAGTGCTGTATGAATGGGTGAATGAAGGCACAGATTGTGTTGTAAAGCACTTTGAGTATCTTGATAAGACAGAAAAGTGCTATATAAGTACAGTTCATTCATCTTATGGATCTTTCTCCTGTCCTCCCTCACCTCCTCATCATATCCATCCATTGACTGCGCAGCCAGTTACTGCGTTTCACACTTTTACTGTGACAAACTTTTATGAAAAGGAAACAAGTCGTAAAGCAAAAGTTCAACTCATGTAGTGCGTTCTCAGCTGAAAGGATGAAGACGACTGAGAGGAGATCTGTGTGTGCTGGTTTTGGCTGTTCCTGCATTTTAAAAAAAAGGTACAGTTACACTGTACCCCCCCCCCCCCCCCCACAACACACACACAAACACACAACAATAGATAAAAAGGTTTATATCCTTTGGCAGTGGGGCGATAAAAGTATGAGCCTGAACGTTTTTAGTGTGTATCCATCCAGATAGATATACATTGTTGTTTTGAGTGTGTGTGTGTGTGTGTGGTTATTTTCATTTTACAATGAAAATGTTTAAAAGAACCATAAAATAAGAAGTTGGCAAACTATTCATGAACTTTCTTGTTAAAAATGTGTCAAAACTAACAACGGTCTTCTTTAAATGAGTTAATAGTCATCGTGAGCAGCACTGGGAGAAGCTGCGTGTCATTTTAACCTCTGCAACAATGGAGCTGTGTGTTTTTCCGATGATGAGAGACTCATTAAACAAACGCAGCTTCGCTCTGAGCTCCTGAACACGAACAGCTTACCGTGAGCAGGAGGCTTGCACCTCAACACAAATGATTTGAATAAGATTTATAACGGCGTCACGTTTCTGTTGTGGCTATTTATGTGGCTGAGGGTAATTAATTATTATTATTATTTGAGCAGGCTGTAAGAAGTGGGACTTGATAAAATTTTAATGATCCTAGCAGAGTTTTTCATCACCCCTCTGGAACAATATTTAAAAAGGGTGACCTTGCCCCCGGATTATACGTTACTGAAATAATAAATGCTGTATTTGTACCTTAAGGCCATGGTGAGTTTTAATGTCTGAGCTGCTACATAAAGCAGCTAAGGCTTAGAAATCAATGTGTATTTATACATTAAATATGTGCATATTAGATATATTTTAGTAGTTTTACATTCAGCAATACTTTTGTGATCTTTTCCTTTCCTTTTTGATTTACTTGTGTTTTTTTCAGTAATTGTTTGAGAAATAAAATAATTGTTTATTATTACCTGCTTCCATGAAAAGTTTGTCTTTTTTTCTTCCTGTTTTTGTCATTCTGTTAGCAAAATATCTTATGGATTACTGAACAGGTTTTAGTTAAACTCAAAAGGTTAATCTCTGGGTGTGCATCTAAAAGATGAACTTTAAATATTCATATTGTTTTTTTAGGCGCACCTTTTCAGCTGAGCTTAAACATTTGGTGATTACGTCGACTCTTACGTTTTATTAACTCAGATATTGAATTTTGATACCTCTTTTAAAAGTTGTGATGTGTGTTTCTGTTTTAAAGAGTGACAGCCTGTCCTCATTTTTATTTCATCTTAGTAATTATAAAATATGCAAACCAAAGCTCAAGAGATGCTCCAGACTGAAAATGTGTGAGATAAATGCAAATATGAAGGTGTCATAGACCCCCCCCCCCAAAAAAAAAAAAAAAAAAAAAAAATAAAATCACTGAAATACAAAGACTTCCTTTTAAAATAGGTTCAGAAAAATCATAATGACTTTGTTAAAATATTTTATTAGACTTTTTGTAACATATGGTGATATTTTAACCGTTGTTTTGTCTTTTCGGAGGGAAAAAAAAATCAGCCACACATTTATTTTTGTTCGTTTTTTTTATCATTATTATTTATTGTTTTGGGTGCAGTCAATAAACAACTTTTTTTTTTTCTGACAAAGCCTATAGTTCCTTCTACCCTTTTTCTTTTAATTAGTCAGAACTTGTTCAAATGCTTTCATATCTTCACAATAATTTTACTGCACTCTCGTGTTCCTTAGGGATAAAAGTATCCACATTAAATAACACTGTAAATACAATTTTCAATCCCATATGCATCTTTTCATAAAATAATGCAGTAATTGTTTTTTTTTTGTTGTTGTTGTTTTACCTCTGTCCCTATACAGTAGTCCCTGGTTTATCGTGGGGTTTAGGGACCACCACCCTGTGAAAAACTGCAAAGTAGTGATAGTAGTACAAATAGTTTTAGTAGTAAGTAGCAGCTTATTTTAGTATTTATATGAATAACGTCTTTTTAAACCCTTCCCACACTCTTGCAATATTCTAAACAATATTTCTATACTCTAAATGCTCTAAGAGCACAGAATATCATGATCTCGGCTCTTTGCCACCTGCCACTCTCTGCCAAGCCTACTTCTCTGCTGCAATCACTGTGATATTTTAAATAAGCAATCCATGCAGCACAACTTCTTTATTTAAAATATTACAGTATTTAAATTTAAATTGCAGAGAAGAGAAGTGCAGAAGTACAGCAAAGGGTTAACCCTTCACGCAGCAGCAGCAACATGGAGCAGAAATATACTTCTTGATCAATACACTGAAACAACTGAACATAGAAGTTCTAAAATAACTAAAAATAACAACACTTTTATGTTGTGATTATGACGTTTTTACAATGTGACATACTTTGTTGGAAGACAAAAGTTGATCGGTGCAGCTGGACAGCAAAGGGTTAACCCTTCACGCAGCAGATGCAGCACAGTGGAGAAATGTGGGCGTGGCAGAGAGCCGCCAGTGGCAGCAAGTGGAGATCATGACAGGCTGCAGGAGGGAGCTTCTCCCTGCACCTAATGGTTTAGAAGGTGCTAAATCATTAAATATAATGTATTTTAAATAAACAATACATGCGGCTTATCCGTCAATGAGCCAGTTGTGTGTCATGTCCAATCTTACTTTGAAAAAACACAAAAGAGCAAGTCTACAAAAGTTGAACTGCAAAGAAGCGAGGGACTACTGTACTTCCACATTTTACATTAGCCCAATAAGTAGTGCTAATAAAAGAGAGTGTCAGTAAAAATCTCCAACAGGTCGCTTCAACCAACCCCGGAAACAGTTTACATCCTCTAGCTAGACGTCACTGCAAAGTCACGCCTCTCATCCCGCCCAACAAAATTGTTTCAGTTTGGACATAAAAAGCGAAAACACACTTGCATGTCGCACAAGTGTACATTAAGTACAATAAAGCTGTTTCAGCTGCAAGTACGCTGCAAAATCCAATGTTCCACGGCTGACAACAACACTGGTTTCACCAAAGCAGGATATCATTAGCCAGTGCACCATACCACAGCTCACTACTATATCTGGGTCGGTAAAATCAAAATACAAAACAGGACAATTAGAGTTCAATAAATTTAAAAAAAAAAAGATTAGACAACTAAGTAATTACCCCTCCATGTCCAAACACCAGGAGACATAGGTACAGTAAGTTTGACTGAAAAGAAGCCCTCATATTTGATTCCTGTATCTGAAGGAGTCCGGTGGACTGGAGGTTCTTCACAAAACACCAGACTGGAATAAAAGTAAAAATAAATTGAGGCAGACTAATGGAGAAAGGATGTCTTATTTTTATTGCTATAGATATTTTGTCAATACATTTTTCTAAATATCAACTTTATCAAATTAAAAGCCTTTATAAATAAATTTTAAAAAGTAAAAAATTGTTTAAATGTGATGTTTATTTTAAACTAATATGAATAATGTGTGGGTGTATATAGATAGACAGACTGTTAGTTGTTTTTAAGCAGTTTAGGTGGTTCATTTGTTCCCTAAAGAACATAAATGGTCATAAAGTTAAAGAACAATAAAAGGGTTAATTTAATAATTTCCTTTTTTTTTTTTCCACTACTCCCCCCTGCAGGGATCAAGTGAGCGAACGTGCACGAATGATTTGCATTTGTTTTTCACCAGGTGCTCTTCCTGATGCACCCTCAGGATTACCAGACCACAATGCTGACCTCTGAGCTCCTGCTGCAGCTCCGGGTGGCGTTTTATTAAAAAGGCTAGTCTGGATGTGGCTGTTCTCCTGCATCCAAACTGCAAACTGCAGCATGGATCTACTTTTATGCAAGAATTAGATTTTATGAGAGAAAAAAAAAAATGATGCAATGATGGATGATTGCAAAATAAAACTCAAAAGATTAAATATCAAAGGCTGTGGCTGTTTGGAATGGCTTCAGACAACACTTTGGTTTTTCTTAAAAGTATAGCCTCCGGGCTTCTCCTTAACTCTTTCGGGTAGGTACTGATCCCATTTCAGTTTTCTCAGACTTCGAGATGTGAGTGGGCTGTGAGCCTAACCTAGGGTACTTCCCTTCAAATGTTTTCCTACTTTTTCTCATTGCATCATCCTTAATATGATGAATATTTCATCAGTATATTTTTATTTATTGACCTCCCTGAACTTTTTTCCTCAGACTGTTAAATCACATACAAAGTTATTTTGACAACATTATGATAACATAATAATCTCTTAACAGACACCCAGAAATATGCGCCTCTTCTCTTGTGAAATTGGTTATTTAATACAATGTGCTTTTTTTCTCCAAATGCAGTACTCCCACACTCCCACTCACATTAATGCAACCCACATACTGTAGTGGACGAATGCTGGTAGGAGTCACGATAACAATGATTAATGTGTTCATGCTCTTACATCTCCTCCTCACTGAGTGGACTGATAATTGCTTGTTGCTGATACTGCCCTTCTTCAAACCTCAACACGGTTAGATGCACAATCCAAATGACAAAAGAGGCCCTTGTCTTTGAAAAATAGAAAATATGACCAAGAATTTTAAATACAAATACGCCTCTCTCGATACAACTTTACTGCCCTTAGTCTGTGCAGGTATTCTGATGGAGGCAAACAAATATAAAAATGAAGAACTTGAAACCACAATAAATATATTTTATTTTTGATGATGAATGTATGTTCTATTTTTTCTATTCAGAACTTTCATATGTACAGTAGTCCCTCGATTATCACAGAGGTTACGTCCCAGACATCACCAAGATAGGTAAAAAACTGCAAAGTAAGAACACTATATTTATTTTAGTATTTATTTATAGTTCAAGGTTTTATAAACCCTTTCCACAATCTTGCAATGTTCTTAACAATTTTCTAAACATGTGTAATTTTAACAACATATGCCTATGTACTGTACCGTACATAATTTTAACGCTCGGACAATGTTAGCCATAAACTGTTTACACTGGCATTCAAACATATTCACCCCTTTTGGTATTCTGTCTATTTTGCTTCCATACAACCTGGGTTTTATTTGGATTTTTAATTTGGTGCACTAAAACACATGGACTGAGTAACAGACCAGATAAAAGTGCATTAATAAGAGAAACAACCAGGAAGCCTCAGATAATCCTGGTGGAGCTGGTCATCTCATCTGCAGAGACAGGAGGATCTGTCCGTAGGACCACTATATGCTGCACCTAGCTGGCTTCATGGATGAGTGGGTTTTTGTCCTGTTGAGCTCTCTGAATTGTCAAAATAGCTCCATCCAAACCATCCACATGTCTGATCCCATCCCAACCAGACTGTTTAAAGAGATATTTTCCCTAATTAATATCCCCATTTTGGATCTGCTTAATTTGTCTTTAATGAATGATCCAGGTATACAATCCAACAATTTTCATTCAGGTCATCTAGACAATTTTTGGGTTTTTTTTGGGTGCTAAAACATTTCACCTTCCATCCAGCCTTCTGGATGGATGGTGAAACGTTTCAGCACAATAAAAAAAAAAACTGTCCAGATGACCTAACTGAAAATTGTTGGATTATATACATGGATTACTGCTCATGGACTTTGTTGTTTTGAACCAGTGTGACATGACTGTCGACGAGGGAGAGGGCGTGCCCCAGAGACCATTTTAGCACCAGCATAAGTGTTTTTTTGTTTTTTTTTTACTTTCCACTAGTGATCTCTTCCTCCTCATCCTTTGACGTCATGACTGAAATTATGAGAAATTTGTCACGAGACAATTAAAATCAGGCCTGGCGTGGCAGCGGGAGTGTCTGGAGATTTCCCGGTCGTTCAATTTGATGTGTGGGCTGCAGGACCAGCACTCCATTATGCTTTTTTTTTTTCAGAACTTTTTATTAACAACACATAAGCACAGAACACGGCTGCCGCTGTTCCTAGGCTGCCAGCTGCCTCTACCCAGGGCTGCCAGCAGCTCTCGATTATTTATTTTGTTTTTGCAACATGTCAATCAATCCAGTAGGCGTGTCAGCAAATGACCAATCAGCGACCTCAATTTGTCCTGAAGGTAAACACCCTTTGCCTGCGGAGCTGGGGTGCAGCCCATCAGGGTGTATGGTCGAGTATGAAGTCTCAACCGTCTGCAGACAGTGCGTGCAGTGTCCGTGTGGCTCACGGAGTACACCCAGTGTGCCTGAGTATGTGGGAGCCTTAAATTGTATCTAGGTGTGAATGAAAATATGAATCGTTGTTTGTCTCTATGTGGCATTGTGAGGGACTTGCGATGTGTCCAGGCTGTACCCCACCTCTCACACAGTGACAGCTGGACTTGGAAACCAGTGACCCACGCAACCCAGACAGGAAGAAAGAGATAAAGATAATGGATGGATGAATATTCTAAAGTATTTTTATATTAATATTGTTTTTAATCTAAATAAATTCAAGGCTGAAATGCAGCAAAACAAAGATTACCCAGGTGGATGAATACTTTTGCAGATAACTGTATTTTCTTATCCCTCTGTTCCATCTCACAATATTCACACACCAGTAGGAGGATTCCTGCATAAATGTGCATTTGTTTATGTCGACTCCGAACCGACTACCGTACTTCAAGAGAGTTGAGTTCTGCACTTCATCTAAACAGGAACCTTTGGTATAGACAAGTAAAACTAGTGTACATTTTAGGTCATCTATCAAGTTATTATAATTTCAAAGAAATAAGGACAGCTGTAATATATATATATTTTTAAATTTTGATGTTATAAATCTTTTCAACTTTTCTGCTTAGTGTATTATCATCTCACTCCTATAGGAACAGAGCTATAACTGTACCTGTACTGTAGTTATAATTTACCTTTGAGCCTATTATTCAGCTCCACCTTCATCAAACTTAAGGACTGGATGAAAAAGTGATGTTACATTGTAAAAAAAAAAAAAAAAAAAGCCTTTTGGTATTTGCCAGCCTTCACTCAACATTTCCATATAATCTGAGAGCATGTCATTATAATCTTGGGACTTTTCTTCTGCAATTTTCTCCTTTCCTTTCCTACTTTATTTTGCTTTGTCTTCATCATCTTTTGCTGTATTTTTGTGATTATATCCCCAATGGTCATGCGCTTTGTAATGCCTGCTAATCACAAACTCCATTGTAGAAAATTCATCTTGAACTGCCATCTTAATTCCTTTCTGTCCATTGACTTTCATGTGACATTCATCCCTCCGGCTATCCTCTAATACGATCGTGGCATGACTGTGCTGTGACAAACTACGAAGCAGGGGTGGGAGGAGGTTAAATGACTTGCCTCTGAGACAACGAGTTCATCATTGCATCTGCTCTGTAATGAAGGTAGGGAATGGCTGGCCTATTCACCTCCAGGGAAAGAATAATTAGCACCTTCTAAGCGTTCTGCCATTTCAGGAAAAGCAACTCAGTACAGTGTGATCCCTAGAGCTTTAGAGAAATATTCTTATGATCTGATAAGGGAGAATATTAGTGTTTGCTTATGGAATTCAAATTGGCCTAACTTTAGGAAAAAAAAGTGGTACATTGATGTCCCCTGTCGCTGAGGGATTTCAGTAGTGAATGTTTTTGATAGGAGTGTTTTTATGGATTGGAATTGAACAGGATATGCAAGTAAATCTTGACGTTTTTGGTGCAAGATATTCAAGGGTGTATGAATAACACTGTGCATAAAATCAGAGGTACTTTTGTAGCTTGTCTGAGGCAGGACAGAGTAACAGATCCTGGTGAGTGGAGGGCACAAGTTTATCCACCACTAGGTGCAATGGTAGACAAAGGGGGTGACCAACAGTCCCTTAATTGCTCAGGACCTTATTAACAGGTCCCTCTTGTAAATGAGTCCTCGTGGCTCAATGAGACTAGCCTGTATAAATAAAGGTTGAATGAAACAACAATTAAAAAAAAAAATGGTGACCTTGGCCAACATAGATTAATCTGTGTCTACTCCATTCAATAGATGAAACCATTATTTAAAGCAATGTACAAACTAGAAAGCATAGTTTCCTCGAATGATGAGAAGGTGGGAGGATATATAATAATAATAATAATAATGTCATCACAATGTCAGCACTGTATGTTTCCATACAATGGCGAAATTAGTCTCTGCATTTAACCCATCCACCACCAGGTGGTGCAGTGGGCAGCTATTGAAAGCGCCCGGGGGACATTTTTGGGGATTAGACGTGCTGCCCAGAGACGCCACGTGATGTGCAGTGACTGGGGATCGAACCTGGGACTCTCGGGTCCCAAGCCGGCTGCCCTGCCTCTACACCATCTCGGCCCCATATGTGTATGTATATGTACATGAGTACATATGTACTGTATATATGATGGTAGCCATCTTGGATTTTGATGTGGCAACACAATTCTATTAAATAATCTTTCTTACACCTAGATGCATCTTATAATCTACCTGTTTGTTTTTTTGCTACTTTTTCCTTTTGACTGTCCTTTTGGTTGCCATTTTATTTTAATTTGCAAAATAAATAAATAAAATACATTTGTATGCCTCTTTTACGACTGTCTATTGTTGTCGTTGTTATCCACTGTTGTCATCATCCATCCATCCATCCATCCATTATCTTTACCTGCTTATTCCATTTTGGGTCACGGGGGTCGCTGGTGCCCATGTCCAGCAATCACTGTGCGAGGGGCGGGGTACACCCTGGACGGGTCGCAAGTCCATCGCAGCTGTTGTCATCACGCTTTGTTAAAGAAGTCAGGTCTCTCTTGTAAATGAGTCCCCGAGGCTGAATGTGATTAAACTGTCTAAATAAAGGTTGAATGAATCTACACACCAAAAATGAAGTTACTTTCCAAGTTTTGGCACTTGTAAATGGACTGTACTTTCTGTATATAGAACCTTTCTATCAAATCAAGATACTCAAAGCTCTTTACTCTACTATCTGTGTCCTCATTTACCCATTCATACAGCACTCTACTAGATCTATACAAACAATAATCAGTGCTTTATCACACTCACACACTGATGGGACACACATCAGAGGCAATGAGGGGTTCAGTTTCTTGCCCAAGGACACTTCAGCATGTGACTGCTGGTGGAATCGAACCCCCAACTCTCCCATTGGAGGCTCTAACCACTCAGCCACAGCCGCTTGTGACATTCACGGATGGACGGACGAAGGGCATTTCCAATTAAACCCTTTTGATCTGCAACAGGGGACAATTAAACAGCACATATTCATACAACCAGACCCAGAAGTGAGAAAAAAATATTATGGTTAGACTCTTTCTAAAAAGCCAGTTAGATTCTATTTGCAAGACAAATTCTAGAAGGTTAAAAGTGAACATTTATGGCTATCGCTGCATGACAATAAACTATATTTATAAACAACCCATAATCATAGTTTTGCAGCAGAAACAATTTGTCTCCAAAGGCATCTCAGCAACCATCCATTGCTCCAGTGTCTCTTGTTGGCATTACATATATTAAGCTTACTAATGTTTGTCAGGAAAACATTTCCACTTCAGGCTTGGGAAAGTTAGCTACAGAATTTTAATAGCACAAAACAATGTCACTTTTAGCACTTATTTGCATTTCACAGTGAAGTTATAGAACTTATTGCAGCATAAATACACTGTATACGACTGTGAGTTTAACATTACTGCAACAATATTCACCACGACAACAGAGCAAGCTTCTTTATCATACTATGTATTCAATATTTGGCACTCTTAAATGTCCATCATTTCAAATTACCCAACCAACACTACAAAGAAAAGTAAATAATATATTATATAGGAATCTTTAATATGCCTCCAGCTTTATTCAAAATAAAAAGTAATTGCATATTATGTTTAAAATGAATAATAGTGACATTATCGAGGAGGCTATCAGCATTTTAAAATGAGTCTGATCATATCTTATAAATAAAAATCTAATGAAACTGATGGTAATATCTAGAGGAATAGCAGTCTTTCATGAATGCTGGTTTCTAAAAGGACCAGCCATTTTGTTTTCTCGTGTCCTAAAATCATGAATCTTTTTTTTTAGCTACAATTAAAAACAATACTTATTATTTCTTATTATTATTTTCTTATTTACTATTTAATTTGTGGGTGTAAAAAGGGCTGAGTTATGAATGATGGATGGTGAGTAGAAGCAGCACCCAAACGCAGGTAGACTTGGGGAAAATCATTGAAATCACAACTAAAATAAAACAAATAAGGCAAAGTGGCAAGATCATGTAACTTCCAGGTCAGGTTTGTAAATGATAACTGGTTCTCAAACATTTCACCTGGTAAACAAAAGGTAAAATAAATAAGGTGAGGTATCACAGACTATTAAGAATAAAACAGTAAGTCTAAGTCACATTTTGGTATTACAAAAAAAGAAAAACAATACGTAGTTTGTTTTTTTCAAACAGATTATTATTTTTTATTTTATTTATAAGTTTATTCATTTTTTTTAAACAAAACAATCCAATATACAATAAGAAATACAATCACAAATAAAATGAAAGGCAGCAAAAAGAAGAAAAAAATCTTATATCTGCCACTTTTTAGGAGATTATAACTCTTCCAGAAGCAGAAACAGAAACAACAAAAGCACCCCTGTCAGTGGTAAAGGTCCAAGTTCGCCCGTAATACACTACAATGAAGAATTTGTCAACAAATAACTTCAATATAAAATGTAAAACATCATATTGAACTGTATTCATGCAGTCTGCAGTGTAAACCGTGTCTTGCAGGCCGTGTGTCAAACAAACGGTTTGATACATTTTACAAAAGTTGATCCCTCAGATTAATTTTTTTTTTTGCTGAATAAATAAATAAATCTATCAAGGAAAAATTACGAGTCTTTGCTTTGGGTGATCAAAACTAGATTTAATGCAAAATTAAACAATACAAAATGGAATAACATCCACAAGTTTGAATATACAAAGTTAATAAAATGTGAAACATTCACTTCAGCCAGCAGAGTGCGAGTGGGAAAGTGATTCTTAATGCTTGCCTTAGAGAATTATATGGGACACGTCCTGCCATACTTAACCTCTCTCCTCCCTCTGCTGTAAGGTGACCAGATTTCTGACATTAAATCTGGGGACATTTCCAGCTTGGAGACAAAAAAATAAAATAAAATGTTATTAAGATGAATTAAGAAATGGGGACGGTTACGGTTTCATGTATTTTTACATGTTAATTTTAAAACAATAAAAATCAAATGTAGCAGCAGAAATGTGCCTCTCCATACATATTTCCTGAGTAATAAAACAAATAAAGTAATAAATGGTGTCAGAAACATTTGTAATGTGTGGGGACACACTGGTGGGGAGTATGGGGATCCCCCCCAGAAAATTTTGAATAAAGTAACAGTCACCTCCTGTATTCTGGTGTATTTTAACAAATAGTTTATTTATAAAAACAGCTGAACATCCGTAAGAAAAAAAAAAGGGCTAAGATGCCCAAGTATCAAGTTACATTTCATGATTCTTAAAAAAAAAATCTGTTTTCATTATTGTGTACCTTTTTCTTTACTATAAATGCTATCTTAAAAAAATCCTACACACATGCACAGAAAGTATTCCTCCACTTCACCAGTTTTGCAAAGAGCAGGATTTACCAACACACTTCTTCTTCCATTAATAAATGCTAAACGAAGCGTTAAGTGTCAGGAGGACACAGGGAACGTGAATGCAGTATTATACATGTAACATCACAAGGCAGCACAGTGTTTGACAACTTCATTCAATAACCTAACTACATAAAAGTAAAACTAAAAAACATGAACAGATAGAGACAGGAGCACAGGGCGCCTCATCTGTCAAACTGCACAAATCATTTTCATTAAGTTACTTATCAGCCGTGAATTGTCAGCCTACTGAGAAACCTCACATTCAAAAGATGTTTAATTTATTTCAGGAAGTTTGTTTATCTTTGTAATAAGGTTCATAGATGTATTTAAAAAGTTTATCGTTAATAATTACTTGATCATGCCTAAACATGTATTCAGCATCTTTATGTTTAAGTGGTGAATGGTTCACACTCATGTGCTTATTTCACATTTTAACCTTGCTTTAGATTCAAGGAAGAGATTTATATCTCTCACAGAAAAAATAAATAAATAAAATTAAATTTATATATTTATACATATATATATATATATATATATAGCGACACAGTGTTTTTTCTGTATATATATATATATATATATACAGACAGACAGACAGACAGACAGACAGACAGATAGATAGATCTCTTTAAGACCAAACCAACCTCCTGGACACTACAAGGTTCATATAGAAAGGACAGTGCTTATTTGGTTAATAAATAACTTTATATTGTGACACAAGAAAAAAAATCATGAATTATTGTTGTTGAATATTAGACTCATATTTGTCACAAGTTGTGTCCACCTGTTTATACGGTCTCCATTCAGGTTGCTTTCAGCCAATTTTTTTGAATTTCTTTCTGGGATCAATAATCTGTCTGTACTGTAGTTATCAGGTCAGCATGCATTTGAACAGTTGTATACTTTTATAAATGTCTGCAGGTTAAATGTCACATTTGTTTGACAGAGCTTTCGTATTTAAATAAATCCACCTCGTCAATGCTGAGGCATTATAGGGCCAGGCATGAGAATGAAGTCCCAGATACATCCAGGGTAAACTCAGGTGTACAGCCATTCTACAACTTTCTCACAGTTGCTTTATTGATAATTAAACCCTACTAATTTATCCTTTAACCATCAAGTTTCCAGGAAGCAGATGCTAGATGAGGCTCTGCTGATTTTCATCTGGAAGGACTGCCAGCACCTCAGCTTATTTTTATTTATACCTTTTTTTTTTATTATAAAAAATTGTAAAAAAAAAAAAATCCCAGTCCACAAGCATCCTCATTCACAACACGTTTCACTTATATGTTCACGTTATGATACATGTTCACCTGTAATGGACTTGCGACCTGTCCAGGGTGTACCCCGCCCCTCACACAGTGATTGCTGGATATGGGCACCGGCGACACCCGTGACCCAAAACGGAAGAAGTTGGTGAAAGATAATGGATGGATGGATGCATGTTCACATTACTGACTGTATCTAAAAATACCAAATATATTTTAAATTTAAATGAATATATGAAATAATGCATTATAAAATACAATGACTTAAATTATATTATTGTATATACTAGGTCATCAAATCAGTGTCAGTTGAGTCTGTCAACTAGGTTGCCTGTAGGGATTTTTAAGTTCCACCAGGTGTCAGTATTCATGCCACAGTATCGACACAGTATCAATACAGTTTGGCAATGTGTTGAAACACTTCATGACACCTCATCTACCCATCACTACCAGTTTGGTTTTCAACTTAGGTTCACAACATCCCAACAGTTTTAAATGCAATTCAGCCCAATCCTGTCATCAAGCTAAACCAAGTAAAACTCAGAACTCCAGTCTGGGACTTACCTCTGAGGAGAACCATTGTCTCAGTCATTCAAAACTGTTTCTCCGTTCAAAGAACTGAAGGAACCAAGGGAACAATCTTTTGTCCTAGGTAGCTTCCACTTTAAGATGGAGAGAGTAAGTTTTTAACATTGTCACCAGCCAGCCTACCAATTGTGCTACTCACAAAGTAGCTCACCAACACTGAGGTCCCTTCTTCTTCTTCTTCAGTTTTATTTGGCAGTTGACAAACAACTTATGGTGTGCATTACTGCCACCAACTGGTATGGAGTGTGGGTCAGAATGCCACTAACTGGTATGGATGGAGTGTGGGTCAGAATGCCACTAACTGGTATGAAGTGTGTGTCAGAATGCCACCAACTGGTATGGAGTGTGGGTCAAAATGCCACCAACTGGTATGGAGTGTGGGTCAGAATGCCACCAACTGGTATGAAGTGTGGGTCAGAATGCCACTAACTGCTATGAAGTGTGGGTCAGAATGCCACTAACTGCTATGAAGTGTGGGTCAGAATGCCACCAACTGGTATGAAGTATGGGTCAGAATGCCACTAACTGCTATGAAGTGTGGGTCAGAATGCCACCAACTGATATGGAGTGTGGGTCAGAATGCCACCAACTGGTATGAAGTGTGGGTCAGAATGCCACTAACTGGTATGAAGTGTGGGTCAGAATGCCACCAACTAGTATGGAGTGTGGGTCAGAATGCCACCAACTGGTATGAAGTGTGCGTCAGAATGCCACCAACTGGTATGGAGTGTGGGTCAAAATGCCACTAACTGGTATGAAGTGTGGGTCAGAATGCCACCAACTGGTATGAAGTGTTGGTCAGAATGCCACCAACTGGTATGGAGTGTTGGTCAGAATGCCACCAACTGGTATGGAGTGTTGGTCAGAGTGCCTATTTATCTATTTACATGTGTATATGTTTTTCTTAATTATCCTATTTATTATCCTGTTAATCAGCTTTGTTTGAAGAACTTTTTACACTTTTACTTTGTACTTCCTGACTCTTTTTGTAGTATGTTTGTGGCATTAAATGTTTATTTAATCTTTCTAAATTTCTCCAAGTATCTTCTCTCTCTCTCTCATATCTCTGACAAACTAAAATGGAGTGCTCTATTGTTTCAGTCTCTCCACAACATTGACAACTTCCCGTTTCATGTTGTTGTATTCTGAATAGTGTGATGTTCAGTCCAGTGTGTCCAAATCTCAGTCTTGTTAATAATCTCTCTTCTCTTCTGTCTCTCCTTCCTGTTCTCATCTCTCCCACTTTTCTTTGGATCTTATACCATCTTCCTTTGTTTTCTGCATTCCATTTTTTCTGCCACTTTTCCTTCAGTTTTTGTTTAATGATGCTTCTTGCTTCTGATCTGCTTGTAGTTATTATAAAGTTAACTAGTTGTGTCGTTGCCCTCTTTGCTACCCTGCCTGCTGCTTTGTTTCCTTCAATCCCAACGTGTGTTGGTACCCACAGAAGAAATGTGACTTCCAAACCCATCTTCATTATTCTGAATAATGATTGCTGTATTTCTAATAAAATGTCTGGTCTGCTGTTTAAATGGCTGTGCGGGAAACTTGTATGTGATGAACTTGAATCTGAACAAAACTATTGTTCTGAGGTTCTTTTTGTTATTTACTTCCTGTTTTGACACGTTTGTTGTGGGTGTGGTGGCGACTCCCAGAAGGCTTTGATTAAAGGATGTGGCATAGCTGTAGGCTTTCAAGCAGGTGCCATGTTAATGATAGAAACTTTGCTTTGGTGCATTAACTACATTCAGTGTCATGGTCTTCTAAATAAAATATCTCGGGAGAGAGGAGAAAATACTTTAAAGTATTTGTTGTTTTAAAGATTCAGACCTATTTACCTTGTGGACCTTTTCTGATACAATGTCTTATTTCTATTATTCAAAACCCATAACGGTGTGGTAATTAATTCTTCTAAGCCGTAAAATAAGTTTAAAAAAGGTAAAGAAATATACAACAATGGCATTCTAAAAACAATAAATGAAAATAAAATTTTAAAATGTTTAAACTTTTTAATTATCACACTGTGGTATTAAACTGAAAAGAAAAGGGTTTGACCAACCTTTTCAATAATAATAATAATAATAATAATAATAATAATAATAATAATAATAATAATAATAATAATAATAATAATAATACATTTAGTTATAAAGCTCCAACCGCAGCACGGTGGCGCAACTGGTAGAGCTGCTGCCTCTCAGCGAGCAGGTCCTTGGTTCAAACCCCGGTCCAGGGGCCTTTCTGGGTGGAGTTTGCATGTTCTCTCCGTGCATGCGTGGGTTTTCTCCGGGTACTCCGGTTTCCTCCCACAGACCAAAAACATGCATGTTAGGCTGATTGGTAACTCTAAATTGTCCCTAGGTGTGAGTGAGAGAGTGAATGGTTGTTTGTCTCGTTTGTCTCTATGTGGCCCTGTGATGGACTTGCGACCCGTCCAGGGTGTACCCCGCCCCTCGCACAGTGATTGCTGGACATGGGCATCGGCGACCCCCGTGACCCAAAATGGAATAAACGGGTAAAGAAAATGGATGGATGGATGGATAAAGCTCCAACCACAGCTGCAAAAAAGTGATGTACATGTAAATTCAAAAACATTTAAAAGCATAAAAAGAATAAAAAAAACAGTAAAAAAATTAAAATAAAAGCTGCAGTGCAGAGCAGGTCTCAGGCTATGCCAAAAACAAGGGAATAAAAATGTATTTTAAAAAATCTTTTAAAAATAGACTGTGAAAGGGCTCATCTGATGTGATACATATTACCTATTTTGACAAAATTTAAGGCATTTTCACATTTCTTTCTGCTCTTTTCTAGACTAATGTATTAATATTATACATTAGTCCATTATCACCATCATTTTGTAGTAATTGGGCTTGTGCCATCATTTGCTACAAGCTTTCATCTTCAAAGGCAGTAAATTACAATTTACATATTATAATAAATTTGAAACACTGTTTGAATTATGTTAAGTGCAAAAGAAAAGGCTGCAATGCAACATAGGTATTTTCAAAGGCAATATGTAGTTTACAGCTGGTGTGTTGCTGCAGCGCTAAGAGCAAAAAGGCTAGTGGTGGTCGGATGGAAATGAAAAGGTTTGGTGATTAATGAATTCACTCTTAGCCCACAGCAGCACTGATCTCATCACTTTCAAATGGTTATGTCAATCAGTAAAGCATGAGAGAAACCCAAGAAGTAGAAAAAGACCTTGAAGGAAAATAGCATGCATTAAATACACAATGATGCAAATTGTTATATAAAGCTGAAGTTTACTTAATTTAACTTGTGCAACACTGAATAGTATAATTTACATCATACGAAGTTGATTTAAAAGGGTTGTTGACAAAGATGGGTACATAAGTCTGTCAGTCCAAGCTGTTTCAGTTGTATGCCTCCTGCAAACCTTTTCATAAACAATCACACATGACTGTAAGATGACACAACAGCAATGACACACGGGCTCGATGAGCTGTTTCAATCTGTCGTTTCTCACAAAAGCGAACGCCGAGTCGTTCTGTGCTGGTCTGATCCATGTAACATGGATCAAGTTCTGTCCTTTCACCTTGTCACATGTTGCTAATGAGACATTTGAGCACAGCTTTATGTTTAAACAAGTCTGTTGGGGATTTGATCAACAGGAGGAGACGCTTTTCATCTTCTTCATCAGAAGTGGATGCAGAATCTATGCTTTGTCGCTGCTAAACATTTGCACAAAAATGAAGGAGCTTCAGGTTCATGTTGCACAACACGCAGACGTGATTTTTAATATGTCTATTTTCATACGCCCTTAAAAAATTCAACATAAAAACATATATAGTGCTATCTAAATTAAAGGAAGCTCCTGCACTCTTTGCTTTGCACCAAGAATATCACAAATTTCCAAGGTTAGAAAACTGCAAAAACTTTGAATACGCTTGCATTCATCATGCCACGGCTACAGAATTACTGTGAGGCTGGAGATGTTTGTCCTCATATTTCACACACCGTACGACAAAAGGGCTTCACTTGGAGCAGGCGTGAAATGCAAAAGAAGTGGAAAATAATCTGGAAAAAAAAAAAGAGCTTGTGTGAATTCAAAAAAGGGAAGCATCCTGTCTCGTATTTCTAAACAAGGCTGACGGAATTAGTGTGCATGAACATTTCCGAACTGCAAATTAACTTCATGAATTATTTAGCCTGCTCGCTAGCCTTGAGCAGTAAAATCAGTCCCGCTGAAGCTCTACACCTGAATAAACCTGAACTGCCATTACATTTCTGTGTAATATAAAAAAGGCTAAATGACCTGACATCAGAACAACGAGACTAGAAACAAATGGAGACAGCCACTCGGGGGGGTCATGTAAATCAGCGCTCCTGTAGAGGCAAAGCTGAATCCTGCTTAACGAGACAAAATAAGAAGTGTTTTAATCTCATTATTTAGAGCGGAATGTGATATTAGATCAATTTATCAAAATGTCTGCTAGTAATCCTTAAGACGTTTGTTTTCAATTGTCCGCTGCAATTTTTTTCACCCCAGTCTGAAGCATTGAAGGTGACTTCTTGAATTGTATGAATGGGATCTTTAGTGGCAGCAAGCGGCCATAGAACGACATGCCGTTTCTCGTTTGAAACCATTTTCACTGAAGCCTTTGTTGGGAAACATCCAGCGAACAGAAAGGGATGTTGATTACACTCAGCACATCCAATTATATTGTTCAGCTATCTGTCTCCTAATGATGAGACTAAATACTGAGCTGTTTTGTACAACTGATCTGGCTCCTTATTAGTGTCGTGCCCAGTTCAAGTGTTCCTAATGGATTAAGGAAGGGAGCTTCTCTTATATCCTAATTATTTAATCACTGACCTAATTTATAGGCAACAAGACTTGTCTAATAGGGTGCCCATGTTTTATGTATTTAATTATTACACAGTTTGTATGTAGAAACGTGTAAAATATATATGTATATATATGTAAAGGTTGCAGTCATGAGCCCTTTGGACTCATGTCTGTCAACTGCTTGATAATGGGCTAATCTGTGCAGGGCAGTGCACAAAATCTAACATTTTATTTACATACTTTAGCATAGTATGGTTTATGTAAATAAACTGTCAAGGTTTGGTGGGTTATGTCTCATGGCAAAGTATTAAATACAGGTGCATCTAAAAAAAATAGAATATTGTGAAAAAGTTTAATTTCAGAAAGTAAAACTCATATCTTACATAGATTCATTACACATAGAGAGAAATATTTCAAGCCTTTATTTCTTGTGGTTTTGATCATTATGGCTTACAAATAATGAAAAACTAAAAGTTACTGTGTCAGACAGATGATTAGAATATTCCACAGCCAGCTTTTGGTACCTTTGTCAGTGTGGGCTGGTGCCGAGTCCTGCTGGAAAATGAAACGAGCATCTCCATAAAGCTCGTCACCAGAAGAAGCATGAAGTCTCCAAAATGTCCTGGTAGATGCTGTGTTGACTGTGGACTTCAGAAAACACAGTGGAGCAACACCAGCAGAGGACATGGACCCAAACCATCACTGACTGTGGAAACTTCACACCGGACTTCAAGCATCGTGGATTCTGGACCTCGTCACTTTTCCTCCAGACTCTGGGACCTTGATTTACAAATGACATCAAAAATTACTTTCATCTGAAAAAAGGACATTGAACCACTGAGAGACAGTCCAGTTCTTTGTCTCCTCAGCAGGTAAGACTCTTCTGACGTTGTATCTGGTTCAGGAGTGGTTTGACTTGAGGAATGAGACATTCATAGATCATGTTAATCAGCTGATCAGGGTGAGACACCAGGAGTTGACAATATTGAACCTCTTCACACTATTCTAATTTTCTGAGACACTGAATTTTGATTTTTAATTATTTGTAAACCATATTACAAGAAATAAAGGTGTGGAATATTTCACGCTCTGTGTAATGAATCTATATAAAATATGAGTTTCACTTTCTGTGATCTAACTATTGTAAAATTGTAATATTATCGTGGGTGTATGTGGTAGTATCCTTGTGGGAACATAGTGATAAGGGTGGAGAAGAGCATCTCAGGGACATCAAAAACAAAAGACAAACCTTTTGCTAAGTTTGTGGCAGCATTCCAAAAGATATTTATGATGCTGCTGAAAAACAGCCATGTTCTGAGAGGTTCTAGTGAGCATGGCTGGGTTGTCATTCAGTGTGAAGGTGGCCTTAAAGTGAAACATTTCCTTTTGTTTACATGTTTTTTATTCTGTTAAAAAGATGTTCTAATTAGTAAAGCTCCAATTCCTAATTCATCTGAAAGCGTTGTACATAAAAGAAACGGGTCCAATTCAAATCCAGTTTAATACATTGCAAGCCAACGGTTTTATCTTCCATTGTGAATAAAGTATAGTTTTATGACATTTGCAAATCATTGCAATTGTTTAACCTTTTACACATTTTATTTTTTCTCAAACTAGACCTTATAAAATAACTTGAATCATTTTAAATTGTCAGGCTAAAGTCTACAGTGCCAACTGTGCTTTTGAACGTTGTAATGTTCTAAAAGTGGGAAGGCCTGGCACAGAACACCCACAGGGTGTTCACTTTAAAGTGATTGCACCAGCTAATTTTCCTGTTAAAGCAACTCCATTTCTATTCAGTTCTTATTTTCATTAGTGCCAAATCACAACTTAATCACCCTGTAACGCGGTAAGGTCAGAACCTCCCAGTGATGTGGGATAAAACGCAAAGAAATCCACCTTCAGCAAGAATTTGACATCATGGAGCAGAATGATTCCTTGTCTGACAGATCCAGGGTCAGAGTGGGTGTCCATCTGCTTTGACCTGTTGAGGTGAGACAAGTAGGGATGAACTTTTAGAAAACTGAGCAGAATGGTGGAGGATGTCACTCCCCGATCGAGTCGATGCCTGAAAGGATGTGCTCATTCACAAACACGGTGAGGCAGCATGGATTTAAACTTATCATACTCCTTAAGTCTTGGCGATTAGATTACTCTTTGGATGTGTTGGGATGGGAGATGTGCATCATGGATGTGCAGATGTCTGATAAATCTAGAGCAAAAACATGATGCTAGGGAGGTGTCCAGGGAGCATCCTTACCAGATGCCTGAACCACCTCAACTGACTTCTTGATGTGGAGGAGCAGTGGTTCTGCTCCGAGTCTTTTCCAGATAACTGAACTTCTCACCCTATCTCTAAGAGTCCAGCTACCCTGCATAGGAAAGTCATTTCAGCCACCTGTATCTGCAGTCTCATTCTTTCGGTCACTACCCAGAGTTCCTGACCATAGGTGAGGGTAGGAACGCAGACCGACCAGTAAACAGAGAGCTTTGCCTTATAGCTCAGCTCTCTCGTCACAACAACGGACGAGTACAGAGTCCGTAATACTGCAGAAGCTGCAATCTCACGCTTCATTCTTCCCTCACTCGTGAACAAAACCCTGAGATACTTGAACTCCTCCACTGGAGGCAGAACCTCGTCCTCGACCTGAAGAGAGCAATCCTCCTTTTTCCAATTGAGGACCATGACCTCAGATTTGGAGGTGCTGATTCTCATCCCAGTCGCTTCACACTCGGCTACAAACTGCTCCAGTGAGAGCTGAAGGTCATGGCACGATGACGCCAACAGGACCGCATCATCTGCAAAGAGCAGAGATGACACTGAATATGTATCTCGTAAATACCTGGGCATTGTAACAAATGTGTGGGCATTTGCTCTGAACACATGGAGCACTAAGGTGCATTTTAAATGTTCCTAATCACCATTACCAACTATATACTTGGGTTGGATGGCCGTTTGTGTGTATATTGGCATGCAGTTATTCATTTAAGACAAATCTTGGCTTCCATTATATCTTTAGACCTACATTATTCAGAAATGCATGGAATGATATTACCTTTGTTCTCAATGTTTGTTTCTTCTGTCTGTCCCTAAAGCTAGCTGCACTCCCACCTAGTCACTGTTTAGTTACCAGTTATCCTAACAGGCGTATTTTTGGTCTGTGGGAAGAAACTAGAGTCCCTGGCGAAAACCCACACAAGTCCAAAGAGAATATGCAAACTCCGCCGAAAGATGCAAGGTGGGATGCAAACCTGCAGCCTTCTTGCTGTGAGGCGACAGCTCTGACCACTAAACCGCCCTCTTATGTTTCATTAAGATTATCTTCATTGTTTTTTGTTCTAATGTTTTAAAACTGAAACTGTTTTTTGTACTGCTGCCAGTCTTGACTAGGACTCTCTCGGTACTAAGATCTTAAATCTCATTGAGTGTTTCCTGGTTAAAAAATACTCAAATAAAAAAAAGATCTTATTCTGTAATACCTTTTACTCATTCTACACAGCACACCAATAGATGAAACATAATTAGAGATCATGCAGAGCTTTGGAATGGAATTTTTTTAAACAAAACGGGTTGATCATAAGCAAACTTTAGCAAAATATAAAATAATTATTTACAGTGCATCCTTCTGTTAACCTCTATTTATTTTTACCCTGATTGTTTGCCCTTATACTTTTGCGTTAGGAAGCTTCACCTGGTTACCATGTTCAGCATTTCATCCAGTATAAGTCATTTTGGTCACTGTGATTACAGCGCAATTGTTTTTAAGTACGTTCTTTTTGCTCCGCTTACTGAACTCATTTGTTTCCCGAGGTTTCACTCTTTCTGTATCTTCACTTGACTGCATCATCAGTTCATCAGCCTGCTCGGTTTCCATCTGCCCAACACAAACACCAAATTTTGACAACCTGCCAGGCTCCATTATATCTCCACCTAGTGCATCTCTGCCTACAGGCTAAGTCTCCCCAGTCAGTTCAGCAACCACTAACCTCAGCAGCTCCATCATAAGATGATCTTTTTGTAATAAACCTCTGACTTCGAGTCTAAGTCACTACTGCTGGGTTCAGTTTCTGCTGAAAGTTAACACCTGTGGTACGTAGCCCCTTTAACGAAAATGGACTGATCAGATTAAATGGAAATGTGTTAAATGAGGATAAAACATCCTCGAGTTACGAAGTGATTGGGTCTAAAAAATCCTGCTGATGAAGTTAACTCAGAGAGTGGAAGCAATCTTAAAACAAGATCAGTCCTAGAGCTGTTTTTGTGAGCTGCTGGAATTGACAATCCATCTACAACTCCTGTAAAAATCGTGATTAATTATTTTTTCTCCACTTTCATTTAATAGAAACTTGTTAAGTCAGGGTTACGAGGCACAAGACACCCTGTTAGTCGATAAATGCTGAAAAAGAAATTAAATGATGAATAATTAGTAGTTTCTTGCTTTAGTAATTGTTTTGAAGGCACTCATTGCAAAGAAATGAAGACCAGGTAAAAACACCATAAAATAAGAACATCTGCACAATATTATTAATATAAAATATAGCTCAGGATAACTTTTTAATGTTTGACTTCATACTTTGCTATGAGTATGTTTAAAATTAAATACTGCCATTTTTGTGAAAGTTGTAAAAGCTTTGCCGACAGATGTCTCCTTTTACCCCCCATAGTGGAGCAAAAAGGGAAATTGGAAGTAGTCTCTGTTCGTCTATTCATCCATCTATGGATGTTTTGAGCACGACAACTTGAAGAACAAGTGACTTCCATTTTAGAGTGTGGCTACAGGCTTAAGAAAAAATGCCTTTCAAAAATTGGTTGGCCATGGTAAAATCCAAGATGGTCGCCTCCATATGTTCATGTATATATGTTAACCTTGTAAGCTGGACAGCTAGAGAAATAAGCACTGTGTTGACAGCCATTTTGGTGTGTGGCTACATCTAGGAAAACAATAGATTAATTTCAAAAATTGGGTTGCCAAGTTAAAATTCAAGATAGCTGCCACCATGTATGTGTAAACCAGCCAACCCAATTTGCCCATATGCTTTCTAAAACTAGAAAAAAATCTACTTGGTTCTTATTCAGGAGTGTAACTCCTGCCCACTTGACTACAAAGTATATTGCACCAAAAACATTGAAGTTTACTTGCAATTCCAGTCCAGAAAAGCACTCGCCTCAAAAACTACAAACATTCACCATTAAAATCCCTCAGCGATGGAGGGACATCTGTGTTTGTTCACACTTCTTTTGATGAAACCTAGTAAAACATTTGAACAAATCTAGACTAGATCTAAACCTATGGTCAAACACACGACATGTAAACGGAGGAGAGACTTTAAGGTTAAGACTGAACGAAGGACACAGAATGGCAAATATCTCTTTCCATATGGGCACATAACTTATTTACACAGACTTGTGTTGTGCTTTGAACTGTTTGTGTTGGAAATAGACTGAGCGTGATTGATTATAATTTCATAAAGGTTATACACTTCATTTGGAAGGCTAGTCAGTCTCCCTGACAAATGTCACACAAAGCCTTTCACACAGAGAGGTGGCAGCATTTGGACTCTCACTATAGTCATTCAAAGTCCCCTCACACAAAAAAACTTCAATAAAAGGTTGTCTCGAAGTATTTACATTATTTATCCATGGGCTGTCACCTGTGAGGTTGATTATTTTTCAGGCCCTGAGGCCATAGCTGAGGATTTCATTCATTTCAGCTCAAGGTGCATTGCTGATAAAGTTGCAGTATACTACCTATATCTTAGACTGTCAGTGTTTCGTGCTCCAATATCAATGGAGAAGAGTGGTTCATTTATACCCTTACTATCAACTTAAAGCAAGGGAGAGCTTCACTGTTGTCTGGCTAAGTGACTTGAATTGTTTAGGTTTGTGTAAAAGGCCCATCAGGCCATGTTCATGTGGATTTTAAAGATTTATAATGAATGATATTGAGCTAAAGAAGACAGCAAAACTGTTTGTTAAAAAGTATTTTTCCAACTAATTTAACAAAAGTGCACTGTCTTGTAAAGTGTGAATGCTAAACATTCCAGTTTGAATCAAAAAGTAAATAGGATGCTCGTGTTTTGCTGCCGCTGCAGCCTTGACGAAATGATTCAAGACTCCGTCTCTGCAGTGAGCAGTTCTGCAGTTGTGGCATCTTATTTTCAAGTAAGGTAAGGTAAGTTACATCTTTCACATTTTTTAAATCACAAATTATAAATGACTACAGACACTTCGTTAGCTTGTTTTCTACAGAAATATGCTGCAAGTATGAGCTGTAGCTCATATGTGTTACTAAACATGAACTAATTTTTCAAGCTCACAGATAGTTAATACAAATTATTGCATGTGGATCAGCATTCACAAAATGCTCATTCAGGAGAAGGGTGCTATGATTTTTGTCACTTTTATAATTTTCAAAATATTTCACAACTTCCCTCATAGAAATACATAAAAGCTTTTAAATTTATTTAAAAAAAAAAGGTTCAGTTTGAAACCTTAGTTGCTCTTTGTCTTCTTAAAATAATTAAACAATTTTCAAGAGTTTATTACTTTTAGCTTATACCAAGCAAGTTTCATCTTTCATTTGGTACCAAAGGGACCAAATGATTTTCAGTCCATTTACCTTTTAGAAAAGGAGACGTTCATAAGGATAGTTTATGATGCGAGTCATCCTTCAGTGTAAGCTAAAGGCAAAGCTAACAATGACTTGTTTTATTTGTTTTGTTTTTATTAGTGTTTTTTTCAGCATTGGAAATGATTGGATCACCATTAGGAACGGTTGGAGATGCATCAGTTGCGATGACGTCAGAGGGCAGGGAGGTTTGAAGGTACAGCCAGATCATATGATACGCGAGTATAACCTGGAAGGTCCAACAAACAGTCCTTTCAGCTTGTGGAGCTTGGTTCCAGGAACACAAGTCGGGGGTCTGATATTATGGTCAAAATGCAGGTATGGGCATAAAAGGCAATGGGCTAATTATCAGAGGGGTTTAACGAGAATCCGTGGTCAGAAGGTAGAATGAGAGTCAAGGTCCAGATATCTGATGGGCAGAAGTCTCCATCATGGGCAAGGCAAAAACATGAGGAGTCCATGGTCATGAAGTGGGTCAATAACAAGAGCAGGAAAAGAACACTGGATACTTCAGGCATGAGGTGATCAGATAATCTGGCAGGGAGACGGAGACTGAGGAGCGCTTAAGAAGCGCAGGGCACAGGTGCAGCAGAAGGAAGATTGGGGGTGGTACAGGTGAGCTGAACAAAGCTGGTACAGGTGAGCTGAACAAAGCTGATACAGGTGAGCTGAGCGAAGCTGATGAGTGGAGTTTAGCACGGCAAGCAGAAACTATATATACATATACATAGGCCTGGCTTAACATGAATCATTACATCAGACCTACACTTGCCCCATCAATCATGAATAAGAACTACAGAAAGAGGTTAAAAAGGTAAATTGCAAACTGAAAACTCAAATGATTTTATTTTATAGATTTTTGTTTTATGCATTTATCACATTTGCAGTATAGTTTAACTCCCAGAGCAGAGGAACTGAAAACATGAGTCAACAACTCAGTAAAAGGTGCTATTTATTTACAGTGATGACTTGACAGGAAACACAGGACAGATCTGTAGTGGATGGAGAAGGGCGAGTATGGAACCCAGAGGGTATTATTAGGATATTCGTTAGCAATATTTCAGTCCTTACAGGTTATTTGGTTCAGCGGAGCAGAGAGGAGGATGGCAGAGCCCAGGTAAGTGTGGCTGAGAAGGTGGTGATCCAGGGTATACATATACTTGTAGCACATAAGTGGGTAGGTGGCAGGAGTGTCAGGACAGACACAGGCAGGATGTAAATCTTACTGGGAGACATGTAAGGAAACAGGAAATCCAAAGTAGGCCTTCCAAGGACCAGGAGTACACAGGAGAGAAAAAAAAGTAGTACTACTAGTACTAGTAGTAGTAGTAGTAGTAGTAGTAGTAGTAGTAGTAGTAGTAGTAGTACTGGTACACAGAGCTGTCACACAATACCGGTTGGTACCCAAATGTTCCAGTGATCAGAAGTACAAATCCTCAGGCCTTCATACCCCAGGACCTCATCAGTGGAATGGGCCACAGCTGCCGCTCGTTGATGCCCCCCTGCCTCTCAGGAAGCTGCAGAGGATGAAAACACTGGAATTCCCACAGTACTGTACGAGCTGAGCATCAAATGCCAGCTGAAGTGTTGCAGCATTATTAGTACGTAAAATACGAGTACTTAATTATTCCCATTGTTTGCTCAGGTGAGCATTATTTTTCTGCAAATCTTTAAAAAAAGAAGTTCTTCATGAGTTTAAACTTTGTTATTTGATACAATTTAAGAAGAAAATTTGCTCAATTTACAGGTAGTTTGTTTAAGTTTTACTCTTTGGTTCAATTAAGGCAACAAAACGGTTAGAAATGTCTAAAACCATCTATCCTGCAGATCAGTTAGTCCTGGTTTGTAGTGACTGCACAAATACTGACCCCCTAGCAGCGTCTTACTGAAACTATGAAGAAGCAGTATCCTGATGCATGCTCAAAAATCCAGGTAGAAAAATCTAACAAAGTTATGAAGAAAGAGCTGATCTTGTTCAAAGTACCATTAAATAGTAGAGATTTAAGTAACAATTACATAAAAAGCACATTTTGTCATTAATTAGCTTAATTTGCTGTGAATGTGCCATTACATCATACTGTTCTGATCTGTAATCAAATGTGTTTAACATAATCTTAAAAAGATAAGAGAGATGAGAACATTTACTGCATCTAAAGTCAAAACATTTAGTATTTAGGCACAGGAAACTAAAAACTGTTATTCGATTTCTTTAATGCTCTAAAAGGCGGAAGATTATTTATTTTATCTTTGTATCTGTGGAACTCCCAGAGGCACAGAGCGCACATAGGCAACTTTTTATTCCTTGGAAAAGTACGGGGTTCCCATCGATACCACACACACACAACGGGGGATTAAAGGCGTTGATTAATACCCTTAACATTTGTTTCATAAAATACTTCTGCAATTGTTTTCCAAATGTGGGGCTGAACGTTCTGTGTACCAAAAGGTGTAGCGAGAGCTTTAAAAGAACTGAAGCAGAATATATTGCCATAAGAAACTTTTATTTGAGCCTTACAGTTCATTATACCAACAGTGGCTTAACTACAAATTGCATTTTCGCCCCAAGAGTGCAACGGAGAAGCGATTAAACTGAGAGAGGGTTGGTGCAGACTGTACAGCAGGATGGTCTGCATTAATGGTTTGGCCATTTGCTTGTCAACCAATGTGAAGGCCTTATTTAGTAAACAAGGCGAGTTATTCCCACATAGACAGGAGTGCACACAACTTTGTTTAGTGGGCTCCTCAGGTGAGTACCCGGAGATGGTGTTTGGTACTCACCCCATATGCAGCTTTGTCTTAATAAGTGCCACCTTCCTCGTTGTCCTCTGCAGTGTCACTTCCACTGTCCTCTTCTTCAGCTTCCTGCATGGTAGATGATGAAGATGCTGCAAATGTACCTCCTTGTACGTGGTATTTTTTCCCTTTCATTATTTTGTGAAACCCCCTATTTTGTGAAATGTAGTTATGACACCCTTCACGAGTTTGTATTTGTATCTTGTTGCATTGTTCTGTTTTGTGTTGTTAATAAAGTTCTAGAAAAAAAAACTGATGGGCTGCATACAGTATATCTGCAGGTAAGGGGCATTAATCTTCGGGACAAATTGAGGTCGTCGATTAGTCAGTAGCTGACACACCTACTGGATTGATTGACAGGTTGCATCGCAGAGCCGACTCGTGCAGCAACAAAACAAAAACAAACAAACAAACAAAAAAGAAAATTGCTGCTGCTGCCTGCCGTCCTTTGGTGGAGGCGGGGTGGCCCCGGTGCAGTGGTAGCTGTGTTTTTAAGTTTTAATTTGATTAATATGAGCTCTTCCGGTAGAAAATATAGAGTCCCAAAAATTAATTGAACCATTTTAAATATCATTGTGTGCCCACCTCCATCAAAATTTTAAATAGATAAAATGTTGAGGCCTGGAAGGTGTGCAAGAACTTTGGTGTCCTCTGTTGTTGTTGTTGTTGTTGTTTTTTTCTGTTGTGCTTGTAGTCTTCATTTTTAACTTGTTATATGAATTGTATTTGTATGAATTGTGTATTTACTGACTGTTTGGGCAGCTGCTACTGTGCTATATACACCCCCGAGTCCATGACAAATTTCCCCTAGGGGACAATATATTCTATTCTATTCTATTCTATTCTATAATAAAAACTTATTGAAAAAAAACAGGGAGTGACAGCCCTGCAGCCCACACCTCAGATCGGCCCACCCGGAAATATTGTGTTGATAACTTGACTGGCAAGTACGCAAAATTGTGTGGTAACACAGGTGATGCTACGCATTCCTGATTTTTGTTGCCCATTCGTACCTGCGTACCAGTTATGTGCACCCCAGCACATAGAAGTTTGTTTACCCACTATTCATAATAATTAGTTCTGTGAAAATGCATAATAGGTCTGTGTAAGTAATGTAAATCTATTTTAATGCAAATCTGTGGCAAATTACCACAAAAATCGGGGTTCGTATTTGCATAAATACAAAAACAATAAGGTAGGATGGCTACATTGATATGTTGTTTGTTTTCTTTTGTACAGCACTTTGGTTGGCCTTGTTGCTGTTTTAAGTGCTCTATAAATAAATTGGTATGGTATGTTGTATAAGCACGTTGGTTAGCTGAACAAACGCGTCACATGACCAGCTTTACTTTTATCAACAACTTGTATTCCAGGGAATATTCAAACATCTCTTTCTGATGTACTTTGAATTTTCTGACATGTTGAGGAATAAACCTAAATATTGACAGATTTGTACATAGTGTGAGTTATTGATTTATATTACAGGTTTGCCTTTGCTATTTTAACTTGTAATTTTGCTGTTTAAATTTTCAGCTATGCTTTTGCTCTTTTTATTTATCATATTGTTCTTTACGTTTTTAGTAACTGTGTTAACTTCTGTCTTATGTTTAGAATTTCATTACTTTAAGAGTTTTAGTTTTTATATACGTTTTAAGTTAACATTTAGGAATTTGCTGCTTTAATTTCAAAATAGATTTCTTCAATTTTTCCATATATTTTTGGTACTTTCAGCTGTTAGCGACTTTTTTCTGCTCTCAGCTAGTGCTCTGCTTCTCATAACATTAATAACTCTATTTTAGTCTCTTCTCTAAATTTCAGCAGTCGTTCAGCTCTCAGTGTTTGCACAACATTTTGTAAATGCAGTGTGCGCTGTATTCAGTTGAATTTATATGTTTTGAATGACAGTTTGGGAGTAGCTGCAAATCTCTCCAACACATAATCCAAGTGTTACATGTTTGAGTTAAAATGTATTAACTGTTGGAGTTCGCCTGGTTTCTCTGTTAGCAAAATTTAACAAAGGTCCTAGAAAATAATCAATGGATGTTGATCTACAACTGATCAATGGGACTAACCTGCATAAATAAAGGTTGAATGAATCATATTTTAGAGTCAACCTGTATCAAGACAGCTGCCAATATTGTGAATAAAACAGCTCCATCATTTCTGGACAGCAGATGATTTTAGTTTTGAAGAGCTACAATTTTCATTCTTCAAGCCGTGAAATGGAATGCTTCAGTTCTTTTAAAGTTCTCGCTACACCTTTTTGGTACACAGAACGTTCAGCCCCACATTTGGGAAACAATTGCAGAAGTATTTTATGAAACAACTGTATTAATCAACGCCTTTAAGCCCCCGTTGTGTGTGTGGTATCGATGGGAACCCCGTCTTTTTTCCAAGGTACAAAAAGTTGCCTATGTGCGCTTTGTGCCTCTGGGAGTTTCACAGATATGAAGATAAAATAAATAGTTTATCTTCTGTCTTTTAGAGCATTGAACATATGTAAAGAAATTGAATAACAGTTTTTCGTTTCCTGTGCCTAAATACCAAATGTTTTGACTTTAGATGCAGTAAATGTTCTCATCTCTATATCTTTGTAAGATGTTATACACATTTGATTACAGATCAGAACAGCATGATTCAATGGCACATTCACAGCAAAGTAAGCTAATTAATGGAAAAGTGTGCTTTTCATGTAATCATTATTTAAATCTCTATTTATTTAAAGTCACTTTGAACAAGACCAGCTCCTTCTTTTTTTATTTTCTTCATAACTTTGTTAGATTTTTCTACCTGGATTATTGAGCATGCATCAGAATACTCCTCACAGTTTCAGTAAGACGCTGCTAGGGGGTCAGTATTTGTATAGTCACTGCAAACCAGGACTAACTCATCTGCAGTATATGGTTTTAGACATTTTTAACTTGTTTTGTTGGCATGAATGACAATTTTGTTAAGAAATACAGTACATTTAATTTATTATTTTTTTTAATCTAAATGAATGAAACAATAAAAAACAAGCTAAAAACTAATTACTGGAAGTAATTCTGAATAATGTTGTCATTTTTATTCTTTCCAATTATATATATATATATATATATATATATATATATGGGGGAGTGGTGGC
>NC_056499.1:9918019-9953525 GCF_014905685.2 Nematolebias whitei | reverse complement strand
GCCCCGACAACATCAAAATTGTGGGTGGGGTAGGTGAAACACCCACACTTGCCCCCACCCTAATTCGCCCCACCCTGGGCCCATGAGCAAGGCCCTTAACCCCCACCATGTGCTCCCTAAACAGGTCTCTCTTGAAAATGAGTTCTCGTGGCTCAATGAGACTAATCTGGATAAATAAAGGGTAAATGAAAAAAAAAATAAAAAAAAAATATATATATATATATATATATATATATATATTTTACAAGTATCAAAATTAGGACAGTTAAGTATTTATATCATTTCATTTGAAGGAGTTGCAAAAGAAGTGTTAAAACTTTAATTGGCAGTGCCACAGTTTTTGGGGCTGACTGTGTCCAAGCCAATTCCATTTTTCCTGCATGTAGTAATAATGTCTAAGAATCGGTTTCACTGTGTGTGTTTCGTGTGTGTCTTTATGAGAAAGTCTGGGGTGTCTGTATGCGTTCGAGCACACTAATATTGGAAACTGTTCCTTCTGGAAAGCTGCCAGTGGAGAGAGCAGCCAACGCCGAGCGGGAATTATAGAAGAACAAAGTAAACCGGGTACACTGGAGAGAATTATGATGCTTGAGTAGCATTAGAACATAAACTCAGCTACAAAACACACACAAACATAAATACACAAATACTCATGCATGCATCCTCCCTTCTACAAACACATGTTCCCATAACAAGCGCATTTTTTCTTACACGTCGTGCTCTTTCATTGTTTCTCCTACACATATAGGGGGAGATTTATTATCGCTGCAGAGCTGTTTCAAAGAGCCCAACTTTTGATTCGTTGCTATTTCATCTTTTGAAAAACAGAACTTATAAACTCACAGGCACGAGCGACTTAAGTGAAAATAAATGAGCTTATTTCGATGGATAATCGGGACAGCTGTAAATGAGAGGAGCCTGCCTCGTGGACTGACAACGCTCCAAAAGCTTTCTACATGTGTAAATAACTGCAAACAAACAGCCTTGATTGCTATAATAAGAGCACATGCCAACCTTTAAATGGGTTTCAAACACTTCTAAAGAACTGAAGCACAGCTAGCAGCCAACAGATGGATGCGAGTTGTCAGCAGATGTACAGAGACGAAGTACCAGAACACGATGAGAGCATAAATAGACTTCTACATACACCTAAACTCAGACACATGATGAAAGGTGTAAATATTGGATGCAACCAGGCAATATGACAACCAGGGCAGGATTAGGGAAGGTGTGGGCCCCTGGGCTAGAGCTTCTTCTGGGGTCTACTGACATATTTTACAAGTTATAATACTGATTATGTGCACATTCATTTCAAGTGTTCACAAAATGAGGAGCGCTCTTCCAAAATCTGAAGACCTGAAAAACCCAAAGAAAGAGAAAGTCCATTCTGTCACATTTTATTTCTTCACTTATCTATTGCTGCAAAAAACTCAAGTGGATCTGAACTGTTTCTCTGTTTAAACTAAAATATGATGCATATTTTTTTTTATAAGCCACATTATTCTAAAGAGCTGTGATAATAATAATAATAATAAAAAAAAATCAAAATAAAGAATATCAGCAAACCAAAGAAGAGGCAACACTTCAATAACATTAAAGCAGCATGAACACATTATCTTAATGTCTTGAGATTATAGGGCCAAGTAAGTTGCACTTAGAGTTTTAGTTAATAAACATAAAAAAAAATCTAAGATTAAAAAAGGCGTATCGTATTTTTCAGACTATAAAGCACACCAGATTATAAGGCGCATTAAGTGAAACAAAACAGTCAGATAAGTCAAACTTTATTCAACGCATTCATAATAACCACATAAAATCGGTTTGAGGTCAGTAAACACAACCAGAATTAATACATAAGGCGCAGCAGATTATAAGGCTCACTGTTGATTTTTGAGAAAATTAAGTGATTTTAAGTGCGTCTTATAGTCTGAAAAATACAGTACCTAATTTCAGACAATAAAAAACAAGTTGTGTGGCTGAATTTACATCCATAAAAAAGCTTCTGCTGTGTGGATCTCAAGATGAAGTCAGAAATAGAGAATATTTACAAAAAACGAGAGTCCTATGAGAGTCTTTTAAAAAGCTAAAAGAACCAGCTCAAACATTCACTGATTAAAGTCAGTGTGCAAAACTAGTAAAACTGTACTGAATCTAAAATTTAAAACATTAAGTAAATTGAACAGAAACCATTAGACAGTTGTTCATTTATGTATGATTTTATTTATTAATTGTTAATTGTTATTAATAATAATAATTATTATTTATTATGATTTATTAATTATTTAGTAATGTAGCAGTTTTTTTTGGGGGGGGGTTGCTACTTTTCCTTTTGGTTGCCATTTTATTATTTATTATTAATAAATTATTTATTAATCTAGCTGTTTTTTTGGGGGGGGGTTGTTGCTAGTTTTCCTCTTGATTGTCCTTTTGGTTGCCGTTTTAGTATTTATTCTTTATTATTAATAAATCATTTATTAATCTAACAGTTTTTTCGCTACTTTTCCTTTTGATTGTACTTTTGGTTGCCTTTTTTTAAATTATTAATAAAATATTTATTAATCTAGCTGTTTTTTCGCTAATTTTCCTTTTGATTGTCAACAAAAGTCAGGTCATCCTTTTGGTTGCCATTTTATTTTAACTTGTTAAAAATAATAATAATAATAATAATTTGATGCATCTTTTATGATTGCCTATGTTGTCTTTGTTGTCCACTGTTGTCATCACTCTTTGTTAAAAAAAGTCAGGTCTCTCTTATAAATGAGTCCCCGAGGCTCAATGGCATTAACCTGGATAAATAAAGGTTAAATGAAACATTTCCAGTAATGTGGGGTTTTACCTCATTGGAAAGAGGTAAAACATGAAAATGTATTTATATATTCAAGAGTTCCACAAAAGGTGGTGGTGGAGGGCAAAGATACTGTAGGGAATCCAGATTCAGTCTGACAAACAGGTGATAACTAACCAACCGGACATTGTGGTGGTTAAAAAACTACAGAAGAAAGCAGTGGTGATAGATGTAGCAATCCCAAGTGACCGTAGCATCAAGAAGAAGGAGGATGTGACGCTTGAGAAACACCAAGGGCTGAAAGAGGAAATGCAGAAGTTATAAAAAGTCAAGGCCTTATGGTCTCAGTGGTCCTTGGAGCACTTGGTGCTGTAACCCCCAGACTGGAACAACAGCTCCAACAGATCCCAGGAACAACCTCAGAGATCTCTGTCCAGAAGAGTCCAGTCCTAGGAACAGCTAAGATACTGAACTGAACCCTCAAACTCCCAGACCTGGTAGATCTGGCAGAGGACCCGAGTTTGAACCGTCCAAGTGGAAGAGTAGGGTGAGCTAAAAGTATATATACTGCATCTATATGTGTGTGTGTCTGTGTGTAAGAAACATTATGAGATATACTGAATAAAGCCAGTGCTGAACCTGAGGATAACCAGCAGGGCAGATGCAACAATAAAATAATATAAGGGTGAAAGATGTGGTGAAGGATTCAACGTTCAGATTGTATTCTGCTGTTCCAAACTATACCCTCTGTCCAGGAGACAGCTCAGTTAATAATTCAACACAGTCTCTTCACAGACATCGTCTTTGACCAAATATTTTTTCTGTTTTCCTTTTGACAGTTTTGGGAATCATCCTGTTTTCTTGAGCTTGTTCTGCCTCCTCAAAAGCAAGTCAGAACTGCAATGGTCAGACATGTTTCATCACATGGCTTTAGGAGAGCTCTTTCGCAATCGCACTCTGTTAATGATTTATTGTGCATTCCTACATGTAATACAGACGTTATTTTAATATGTTTTGCTACAAGATTTCAGAGTTAAATGGAAACAACCAAGTGTGGAGAAGAGGGGGGGTTGTATTTTCATTTTCTTCAAATTCAACATTGATTGTGTCCCTCCTTAGCAACCCGTCTTTCTCCTCTAATTGGTGCTCGAGCATCATCTTTTCTCTGTCCGTAGCACCTGATAATATCCCTGTGACAGTTTGCAGCTTGATTTCTATGAATTACTTCACATTGATTGACAGTTTGACAGAGACTGTAATTGGGTGCCTTGATCTGTTCAATCACCATGTACAAAATTGTGATGTTGATGGGAGACGTGCTTTTCATCGCTTTTCTTTCTGGAAACATATATCTTTATCATTTATACTGTTTCTTTTATATTCCATCCTTAGTTTGATTATTCTATTTTTAAAGACTTGTTAAAAGGGTCTGACTGTTGAAACCAGCTTGTCAATGTCATCATGTCAGTCAGTGCCAGCTGTGCGTCCATTTGTTTAAAATTTAAATCTGACTTCATTTAAAAACCATCTGATGCAATTTGCTGTTGCGCAAAGTGAGATGTGTGCGAAGCAATACACTGAATAAGGTGAAAGATTAAAAACACATGTACAAGCCTTAATCCAAAAATCCAAAAGAAGTTCAGATGTTGTGTAAAATGTCAATAAAAAAATAAACAACGATTCGCAAAATTCATAAACACAAGTTCATCATAAACTGTTTAAACCTATCAAATGTTGAAACTAAGAAATTCTACCTATTTTTAAAAAAAAAAAAAAAGAAAGATCTTGATGGCAGCAACATTTCTCTAATAAGTTGGGACTGTGGCAAGAAAAGGCTGTAAAGACTTTAAATATCTCATTCCATCTTGTCATTTGAGCTCAAATAAATCTATGAGCTCAAAGGATATGACTGAAAGTCAATACTGATTTTCAGGCTCTCGGGGGCCACTGCATTAAAAACAAATCTGATTCTGTTCTGGACATCACATCTACCAGATAAAGTTCTTTTAAAATGGACTGAAGCTAAGTGGAAAACTGTGCTGTGGTCAGACAAATACAAATTTAAAATTGTTGGGAAAAAAAGTAATGTTCTCCCTACGAAAGAATAGAGGGACCATTCTGACACCTCACAGTTCAAAAGCCTGCCTCTCTGATTGTATGGGGGTGCATTAATGGCTCTTGGAAAGGCGGCTTACACATATAGAATGGCACTAATATTGCAGAAAGTGCATATAAGCAAGGTTTAGACCAATAAATGTTCTATCAAAAATAATATCCTGGACTGCTGAACAGTTTGAATCCTGGAGCAGACCAGAATCGGACCCTTCAAAACATTCCAGCAACTGGACTCCCCTGTTCTCAGGCATTTACAAACTTGTTGAAGAAGAGTGAATCCTCACATTAGTAAATGTAGCCCCCTGCCCCAACTTTTTAAAAAAGTGTTGGGTAAAATTATCAATTTCTCCAGAGATTGGTGCAATTTCTGCATTTTTCAATTCATTAAAATCTTCTTTTTTTTTTTTTTTACACATTGCTTTAACCTTTTTGGAATTCAGTTTGTTTATATAGTTTTTTGTTTTTTTTTACATATAAGTTATCAATTTTTCCACATTCTGTTTGAAGACTAAATGATTGCTGTTTATAGAGCCAGAAAAATCCTATTAGAGAAATCAAAACAAAACATGTTTTACAGCTGAGAGTGTGTAGTACTAGTTTACTCTTTGTTTGTACTTTGAATTTTGAATATCTGAGCTGTTTTATGTTGTCTTCTTCATCATCTACAGTAAGTTTTCATCCTCAGAGTCAAAGAACAGGTCAGCCTTTCAGTTCAAATCTACACTTTTCACTAAAAGAAGCTTGGCTACCCTTCAAAACACATGAGCTCAGCTGAAAATATGACTCCTACATATTGTTTTTTGGAGTATATCCAAAATATGAACAGAATGCTATTTTTCAAGCAACACATCAGTCAAAGAATCACCTTGGAAGTTGCTGTTTTAGTCAAACAATACTGGGCTATTCAGAGCAGTGTTATTAAAATCAGGCAGCTCATTTCCGTTAAAGATGGAGTTAGCTCAGCATGCTGCTTGTCAAAACCAAACTGATGAAGCTGATGAAATGTTTCTGGACTCCAGAGTAACACAGTCTGATGCTAATAATCATCACACTCTAATAATATATTATTTTACCAGGAAACCTGACAACTATTAGTTTGTGCTTTTGCAAATTCTACACTTTGCCCTCATCCCGTCCTCTCATTATCTGCCTCACTTCCCACCACCACCATCAGCTGCTGGTTCTGAAAAGTTCTGCAGATGCGATAAATGATAGGGTTGACTTTTTTTTTTTTTTTTTTACAAAAATCAACTACTTGTTTCTTTTCTGAGTGGTTGATTTGTTCATAATGTATTTAAATAGATACCATTTTTTTTACATGGTTAACATCTGATGTGAAACTTGGAACATGGTGTAAAATGGAATGAAAAAGAAAAAGCAACAATTTGCAAGTTTCTTAACACCATATTTTATTCACAGTAGAACACAATAATCATATAAAATGTCGACTCTAAAAAGTTGTGCAAGTTTTATTAAAATATGGTAATTTTGAATTACAAATAAAAAAAATTCATGGGGCAACAAAAGGCTAAAAAAATACGTAGTGCAATTAAACAGTTTGAGGAGCAATTTGCAACTGTTTTGTAAATTATCAACAGGTCACTAAGAAAACCTGGTATAAAAAGAACATTTTAAAAAAGGCTGGATTTCTCAGATGTAAAGGTGGGCAGGGGTTCACCAGCCTGACTAAAGAGGAGTAGAAAAATTAATTACCAGCACCAAAAAAAACCTCTAAATAAATAAAAAGCCAAAAGGCTACTTCTCCGATGGTATGGGCATGTATTAGCATCTATGGCATGAACATCTTACTTACCAGAAAAAGCACAATTGTTACAGAAAAGCATATACATGTTTTATGACAACATGTCCTCCCATCATGCAAACAACCAGCAAAGACCCAGTTCTGTTGGACAGATAGACTTTTAAATCTTTGCATTCTATATTTACTGACTTTTTCTACAATGTCACAGCTTTTTTATAATTGGGGATGTGGTGTTTGTTTTGTTCCTTTATAGGTATTCTGCCATCTAAGAGGTGAAAAAAGTGGGATTCACTTTTCTTCTTCTTCTTTCAACTTTTCCCTCTTCAGGGGTCTCCACAGTGAGCCATCCGCATCCATCTCACTCTGTCCCCTGCATTCTCTGTCCTCACTCCAACTACCTCCATGTCCTCTCTAACTGCATCCATATATCTCCTCTTTGTCTTTTTCCTGGCAGCTGCATTTCTATCCTTGTACCAATATACCCACTGTCCCTCCTCTGGACATGACCAAACCATTACAGTCTGGTCTCTCTAACTTGATCTCCCAGTTGTTCAACCTGTGCTGTACTTCTGATGATCTCATTCCTAATCTTATCCAGCCTTGTCACTAATAAGGAGAACCTCAACAGCTTCATTTCTGCCACTTCCAGTTCTTTCTCCTGTCTTTTTGTACATGTCACTGTCTCCAGACCATACAACATAGCTGGTCCCACTACTGTTTTGTAAACTTTTCCTTTGACCTTTGCTGACACCCTTTTGTCACGGATCACTCCTGAAACTTTTCTCCATCCACTCCATCCTGTCTAGAATCTCTTTTCACCTCTTTACCACACTCCCTATTTTCCTGGACATTAGACCCCAAGTACTTGAAGCCCTGCACCTTTGTGCCCTCTGCTCCTTGTAGCCTCACTGTTCCACAGACCTCCATCTCATTCACACACATACTCTGCCTTACTACATCTGACTTTTTGTCTTCAAGTGCCTATCTCCACCTCTCTAAGTCCTATTCCACCTGTTCCCTTCTCTCACCACAGATCACAATGTCATCTGCAAACATCATAACCCACGGGGATTCCTGCCTGACCTCAATAGTTAGTCGGTCAATCACCAGAGCAAACAAGAAGGGGCTCAGAGCCGATCCTTGATTCAATCCCACCTTCACCTTGAAGCTATCTGTCACTCCTACAGAACATCTCACCACTGTCCTGCTGTCCTCACACATGTCCTGAACAAGTCTAGCATACTTATCTGCCACCCCAAAGTCTAGACATGTCTAGACTAAACTAGACATGTTTTCCCCCTCCTTCTTAATGACTAATATTCAATATGTGGATTTTTTTAAGAACACAACTAGTTTCAGAATAATTTCCTGCCTTTATATCTTGTTGTTAGAACAGTTATGTTTAAGTGCATATGTGTGTGAAATAAAACAACAACAAACACTTAATTTCATGGTTTATCAAAAGATTTTTTTTTTCTACAATGCCACTAAACAGGAAGGGATTGAGCACAGACAGAGTGAGGGTAATATAGAATATTATTAATGCGTTGGGATGAAAGTGTGAGAAGCGGATCCAATTTCATGGATGTATCCCTCTAAAAATGCTAGGGCATGTGTGGCTGATCATTCTCTATTATTGGACAGCTTTTGAGCCGAAGGGAAATGACTGTATTGCTAATAAAGTCAAATGTGGATTAGACACACTAGAAGAGATCATATTGTGTTGGATTTGGATGAATTAATAGAAATGTAATCATTCGTAGAAAAAGGATGTAAACAGGGATGTTGAGGAGTATTTCCTTGTGGAAGTTGCAAAATAATGCCCTTTTGTCCATTTCAAAATGTCAGCCTTTTTTATAAAAAAAACAGTAACAAAAAAAATGCGCTTGTTAAGTACGGGTAGTTTGTGTGTGGGTGGGGGGGTGGGTGGGGGGGGGGGGGGGTCACAAGTAAGCATCACACAAGAACAAAGACTGCATTAAATAGTATGTCAGGTCATCACATCTTTCATACTTGTAATGGTTCCATATAATTATCTTCATGAATCCAAATGGTTTCATTTGATCATCAGAATCTATCAAACTACTGTGGAAATGGAATTACCTCATATAATACCTTTTTTTTGACAGACAGACCGACAGTATTATATCTATTGATTTTAAGGAATTGAAATTCATGTTAAAAATAGAAAAGAAAAATATGTAATCTTAAAATATCTTCCTCCACCTCTTTTTTAATAACTGCCAAAATGTGTCTTGCTTTATATAGCAATAATTTTTCTGTCACCCACTGACACTCATACTTCCCTTTTTATGTATGCACATGAGTGTTTATACTAATGCACATACATTAAAGTAAAGTAATACTTGCACAAAACCAAAACAAATATACACATAATAAATGCAAAATCTATTCCCCATAATTATTCAATAAGCACAACTAGACATACACTTATATAATACCGTATACATTCAGACCTTCAGCATTAAACTCAAATGTGGCTATCATTATGTTCTAAAATAAATACTACAATCAAAATAAATCTCTAATTAAAACAACAGGAAATAAACAGCGACAAATAGATATTATGTTTTATATGGTGTCTATGTATATAGGTATTATATGAGGTGATTTTCTCATCTGCCTGTATGTTTCTATGATAATCAGGTTTCTCTTGTAAATGAATCTTTGAGGCTCAATGGGAACTAACCTATATAAACAAAGGTCTAATAATAATAAAATAAATGTTTTGCTCACAGAAGTGATCGCTAACATTCTCATTTGTTTGATGAAAGAGGATTAAATCATAGAATCCGTCATGAGAAATTTATAGCCAACCAAATAAATCTTTATTGGTTAAAAAAAAAAATCTATGAGGACAAGGCCTCTGCACAATGTATGCTTCTGCTTTCTTATGCTACGTGTTAATGCTGACACCAATCAGTCATATTTTAATAACCAAGCTTTTTCTTTTCCAACTAAAAAGCTTTATCACTCCGGAAACTAACCAAATAAAGTCAGCATGTGTGCTGCTACAGAGCTGTTCGCTGGGCCCTTTGGATTATTGTGGGATGGGGTCTCTTTGGATTAAACTTACCTTCAGACATAACTCAATAACTGGTGGTTCTAAATTGACTACTAAAGTCAATTTAAAGTAACAAACTACTGTAATGTACATGTTTGAGGTTGTGGGAGAAGCCAGAGAAAATCCACTCATGCACAGAGAGAACATGTTAAATTCACACAGACATTCCCCAACAGAGACTCAAACTGAAGAACATCTGGCTTTGCTAACATTGCTAATGTCTACAGTGCCAACCAGGTTCAGAGTGAAACCCCAGGTTTGTCAAGGGTGTCACTCATTCCAGGGCATTTCTTGCAGCAATCACAGTTGTCCTGCTGGGAAGGGGTGAGGGAGATCAGTATAGTTCAACTAAGTCACTTAGTCCAGTTTGTTTTTTCTAGCATGCTAGAAAACGTCTCTAGGGACAATTTAGAGTTTCCAATTAGTCTATTGTTGTAGTCAAGACCACCTAACCCGAGACCAAGTCAAGACCAAGACCGAGTGTATCGAGACCGAGACAAGACCAAGACTTTTGGGGTCCGAGACCAAGGGAGGGCGAGACCAAGACCTCAAGTCTTTGCGCTCAATCTTTTCATAGGTTATCTGTCTTATACTGTCATGACATAGTGACAGTTTTGAACAAATGTGTAAAAACATATATAATTTCTTTTTTTTTTACAAAAGTTACATACCTGTACTTCAACTTTAAGTTTGCTTTTGAATGAATGTATCAGCTTTTATACATTTTCAAAGCTATAACGAAATCAGACATTCAGTGATTTTTGCACAATGATTGTCATGTAATGTGACCCACTGACACAAAACGTATGTTAAACTACTCTACTAGACCTGACAGACGAGGCAGCCTCATTTATGTATCATTTTAAAGCGTTTTCTAATTTTACATAATGTATTTGTTCAAAAATCATGTTTTTTGCTCAATAACTAATTAGAAAATGCTTTAAAATGAGAAATAAATGATGGTGTCTTGTGTGTCAGGTCTATTAGAGTAGTTTAACATTAGTTTTGTGTCAGTGAGTCAAATGATGTAAAATATATATTTTTTTGTTTCTGGAGAGTGTTTGATTCAGTAATTTGTTGACGGTCCCTAAGCGAACCATTAAGTCTTGGAGGAGGGGCAGGCTGAGCACAGCTGACAGAAATCAGACTGCCTGCTTCTGACTGAAC
The DNA here is from genome assembly GCF_014905685.2 of Nematolebias whitei. NCBI lineage: Eukaryota > Metazoa > Chordata > Actinopteri > Cyprinodontiformes > Rivulidae > Nematolebias > Nematolebias whitei. Next base: position 9,942,611 of record NC_056499.1, on the reverse strand, counting down.
GAGAGGAACACACCGCTGAAGCCACGGAGCTCGAATGTTCAACGTCCAACAAAAAACTAACTTCACCGCGATAGAGAAACGAGGCTCCAGCACAGCACGAACAATTCATAAACAATTTGAAATGAGGGGGAAAAAAGCAATTAATTAACCGATTAAGTCGTGTTTTAGATCGTTCATTGCTAGAGAATCTATTCGGACCCAAAGTGTAGCCATGACTGGTTCTGATTGACGGCTTTACAGCAGACAGCCACTCCTCTCTCTTACTGCGTACCTGCGCAGAGTCTTTTAGCAGTACGCAGTACTGGACTGGACCGGACTGGCTTACTTTCATCCCTGGTTGCGACGTTACATTCTGTTGTCTGTATTGTTCTGTTGGTACAGAACCATGTGCGAGTGAAAGGGGGTGGGCGTGACAGCGGTAACAAAACCATGTATTTAGCAATGAGTCACGTTATCGCTTGAATTTGAATCAGTACGTTTTGCATCCAATAAAAACAAAGATGTTAACTAATAAACTGGACAATATTTTGGCAATTTACTGATACTGTATTTCCACAGTTGTGGTCTTGACTGGTCTTGGAATAAAATGCGGAGTCCTCCATGTCTGAGACTGAGTCAAGACCCAGACTAAATGCGGTCGAGTCCGAGACTAGACCAAGACCATCAAAAAATGGTCTTGAGACCGGTCTCAAAACCAAGACTGGTCTAGAGTACTACAACACTAAATTAGCCTAATATAAATGTTTTTGGTCTGTGGATGAAAATCTGAGTACTCGGAGAAAACCCACATGAGCACAGAGTGAATATGCAAACATCACTCAGAAAGGTTGCAGGCTGGGATTTGATCCTGCAACCTTCTCGCTGAGAGGCAACAGCTCTACAAACTGTGTACCCTCATTCTAAATCTATATTAAAATATTTTTTTAGCCTTTGGTCTCTTTAAACATCAGAAGGAAGCTCTGCTGCTCAAATGAAAAGTGTCCCATCATGTTCAACAGGTCACTGTTAACTGTGTTTGTCTGGCACAAAGAGAAAGACAGGGAAGCACACAGACATGTCAGCCAACCTCCCAGCTGAGTCTGGAAACAATCCTGATAAAAATGTGTGAACCAGAACTGGATTAAACTAAACATTTAACCTCGGTAACAAACCCATTTGGGGATTTTTTCAAAACTAAAAGATGTATGAGAAAACAAAATAGTCCATATGACTGAACACGTCTGCCCATGACTGTAGCATAGAAATAAAATTCCTACAAACACAGATGTTCAGGATTTCACGTTATTTTAGGAGGGGCTTTTCAGAGTAGGTATTCAGGGACACCATTTATTGAATATTGCCATCACTTCGATGGCTGTTTGAAGTCAAAGGGTTGAGTGTTTGAGCAGAAATGAGGCTGAGGTTCAGCTGCTGCCCACTGAGGAATGAATATAAAGTCAGGGCTCATTTGCATTTTTATTATTCAGGAGTAATAAATGAAGCAAAGATGTAAAATTACATCTAAGCCACTTTTAAATGTATTTTTGATGGAAAGACGAGATTTTAAAGACTTAAATTTAACAAGTGGAAAAATAAAAACTATGAACCTAAAGAACAATTGAGGAGATAATTTGCAACCAACCCATCACCATGTCTATTACAGTGATCCATTAAGTATGTTTTTATATAGTAATATCAATCACTGCTAGCCATAGTGTTTTTGCTTGTGTCTTTATGTGGTTGTTTGTATTTAACATTTGTAAAATATCTCATGAACCAGCAGACGGTTTGATTAAAACGCATAGAAAGTAATTATTGGATGTATTTATACAACTGGTTATATTTTGGAGTTAATCCCATACAAGATGGCCACCACAGGTTAATCATCTTTGGCATTAACTGTTATTATCTATCCTGTTTTTAAGCAAAATTTCATGAATTTCAGTTCAATTCATTTTATTTATGTAGCGCCAAGTCACAACAGAAGTTATCGGAGGGCACTGAACAGAAACATCCATCCATCCATCCATCCATCCATCCATCCATCCATCCATCATCTTTACTCGCTTCATCCTTTTTTGGGTTGTGGGTGTTACTGGTGACCATGCCCAACCATCACTGTGTGAGAGGTGGTGTACACCCTGGACAGGTCTCCAGTCCATCACAAGAACACATAGAGACAAACGAGACAAACAACCATTCACTCTCTCACTCACACCTAGGGACAATTTAGAGTTACCAATCAGCCTAACATGCATATTTTTGGTCTGTGGGAGAAAACCAGAGTACCCGGAGAAAACACACACATGCACAGAGAGAACATGCAAACTCCACCCAGAAAGGCCCCTGGACCGAGATTTGAAAAGAGCTAACCCCCTTGCTGAGAGGCAGCAGCTCTACCAACTGCGCCACCGTGTAAGAAACATTCATAGAGTATAGAGAAAATTAACATTATTTATCTGAGGAGCCGACTGCTTTGAATTTAACTCCATCCCAGGACTCTCATCTTGAGCAAGCATGAAAGCAACAGTGGGAAGGAAAAACTTCCTCATGAGGAAGAAACCTTTTGCAAAACCAAGCTCAGGACAAGCGGCCATCTGCTTCGACCAGCTGAGTTTGAGAGGAACAGGAAGGAGGAACAGATACACAATGGCAGGCCAAGAATCACATAGATATAGTATAAAATGAAAACAGTGAAGTGCTCTGTTAGGAAAGTATGGAACAACTAAGGTCTCAAATATAAGATGGAGCTAGGTTGTTGAGGGCTTTGTAGGTTAGAAGTAAGATTTTTAAATTCAATTCTGAATTTGACAGGGAGCCACTGGAGAGAACCAAAAACTAAGACAAATCACTGGACAAATTTTATTGAAACTTTCAGAATGAAATCATTGTATGCACCTGTACAAATAATGCTACATTCACACTGCAGGTCTGAAAGCTCAATTCCAATTTATTTCTCAGATGCATTTTTATTTTTATTTTTTTGCAAGGTTGTTCACTATATCATCAAAATGTGACCTTAATCAGATTTAATTGTGAGCGGTTAACAGTTCTGACACAACATGCAGGCGTTGAAGACAATGTGATTTAGCGCAGTGCGCTATCGTTGAAAGAATATGGATGCTGAACATGTCAGCATGTGTGATTCTGAAGTTGTTGTGCAATCAGAACCAATTAAATTACCTGAAATATTTGTTTCATATAGTGATTATATCTAATCGTTCCTCGACAATCTTCTCCAGTGCAACGTTGATTTCTGGAATGTGAGGGACGTACCAAAGGTAGAAATAAACACATGTATCGATCCCATCACTTTAGTATCGATACTGTCTGACTCAAACATTAGCATCAAAAGTTGCTGTGGATTCTCAGTCATCCAGGACATGGGAAATTAAAGAGTTAAGACAGAGTAACTGGATATTTGTTCTCTAAATGAAGACATACAGTGCTCCAAGATTTAAACTGAATGAGGTTGGAATCATTATTATTATTACTTGATTCATCCACCCCTACCTCACTGATGTAAATGTTAGATGAAATGCGACATGATCGTTCAGACTACAAACATTTTGAAAAACATCTGATAAGTATTTGACTCAATACCAGATTTGAAAAAGACCCGGGTCAGATGAGAAAAAAAAAATGGCTTTGTCACTTTCAGACTGTCATGAAAAAATCTGATAATGGTCATATAGCGGCAAAAATAACTGGATTTGGGTCGTATTTTCCTGCAGTGTGAACATTTGGGTCAACCTAAATCAAGATGGCTGCCTTAGCTAACTCGCCTTTGCCCACATGTAAAATGGCTATACATTACGGTATTTTTCACCGTATAAGTCACACATTTTTGCATAAATTTGCAAGTCCTGCGACTTATGCATCGAAGCGACTAATATATGTTTTTTTTCCCACATATTTATAACCCAATTTTTGGCTGAGCTCTGACGATTTCATTCATTCTGACATGAAAAATACAAAGTATTAAACATTATCATTTGCAGCTGCTAGAGGGCCCTCGAGCCTTATGGCAAGCCAAGTGTCTCATTAATAGGTAAGAGTGGCTATGAATGAGACACTTGGCTTGCCATATAGGAAGCCACCTTCATCTCGCTCTGGAACTCCTGGAGCAAACGTCAAATCAGCTTAAGCAATGTTCAGTCAGGTCATCTGGACAGTTTCTTTTTTTTTTTTTTGGTGCAGAAACGTTTCACCTTCCATCCAGAAGGCTTCATCAGTCAAGGAATCACACAACACAAAACTGATTCTTCCCCCACCAGCTTACTCCAAAGTTGAACAAACCAGTTATGTTGGTGCTAAGATGGACTCTTTGGCATGCCCCCTCCTCTGGTACCGGCCCTCTTCCTCGTCAACAGTCATGTCAAACTGGTTCAAAACCAACAAAGCCCATGCTCAATAATCCAGGTATACAATCCAACAATGTTCAGTCAGGTCATATGGACAGTTTCTTTTTTTTTCTTGTGCTGAAATGTTTCACCTTCCATCCAGAAGGCTTCATCAGTCAAGGACTCACACAACACAAAACTGATTAAAAAACTGATTGTTGTATCAGTTTTGTTTTGTGATTCCTTGACCGATGAAGCCTTCTGGATGGAAGGTAAAACGTTTCTGCACAAAAAAGAAAAAAAAAAAAAAAAGAAACTGTCCGGATGACTTGACTGAACACTGTTGGATTGTATACCTGGATTATTGAGCATGGACTTCGTTGGTCAAATCAGCTTCATTTCACCGCACCGCCCAAGCGAAATGAAGCTGATTTGACCATTAAAGTGCATTTATTAAGGAAAAGTTCAACAGAAACACACCTTTGCTATCATTTCGAGCAAACAAATAATTATTTTTCAGTTTTAATCTTGTTCAATTCTTGTTAAAGTCTTTCCATGCATGCTCCCACAGCCACCTTTTTGGCAGCCAATCATTTTTTGGTACAACATCAGCCCATGTTTTTGGGTGGTTAGCGATGACACAAAGCAAAGGCAATGCGTTAGCGGTGATGCATAATAGAATTGACTTATACAGCGAAGCGATTTATTTATGTTTTTTCCACTTTACTGGACATTTTTGGACTTATGCGACTTATTCAGCGGTGCAACTTGTATGGCGGAAAATACAGTAATCAAAATTATAAACAAAGATGTGAGGTTGCTGTTGCTGACATCTTGATTTAAAACTGTTGTGGAAGGCAGCGTGTGATATGTATTCCTTTAAGACATTCTACATTTTTTATTTGTTCAGTTTTGACAATGAAAACCTAAATATTGCTTTGACTTTAATCCTTAAAGTAAAAGCTAATTTTATGTCGGTGTAAATTTTCAGAATATTTATGTGCTGTGAGTCACAAGAACGCCACAGCACACAACGCAACACAACATACACACAACGCAACACGTGACGAGGCCATCTGGTGATATGAGACGGCCAGCACTGAGAAAATGAAGCACTATGTATCTGCCAAATCCATCCATCAAATCAGACAGCGGGCTTCAAAAATGCTAACAAGGGTGCACGTAGACAACACAGGCGTTTTGAAATGATCTTTTGAAATCGCTATATACAGACAGCATCACATCAAACAGCACCGTGGATGTGGAAATACACACAATTGACGAGTTCTCCTTCCTTGACTTTGCCTTTGCAAACTGGGTTATCAAGACCTGAAAAAGAACTCTCTCAGCAGCTCTGACTCAGCGGGCATCAAAGGAAGTGCCAAAAGCAGTTTCTTACTCTTAGATGTTCTCAGTGAATATTTTATTTGTTTGATTTAAAACTGACCCATCTCCTTCATATTTCTGATACAAGTAAACAAATTTTCATCATTTGATTTAAACTTCTTCTTCCTGTATTTCTGCTTCGTTGTGTTCATGAATGCTGTTCTAATACGCGTTTGGTCTTAGGACCACAAAAAAAATCTCCAATTGCAGCCGTAGTTGCCCAGAAAGCAGCGACACCATTAATCCTTCATTTGCATACTTTGTTCAGCAGGTTGCTTATTGAAGAAAAAGAGCAACCGATCAATTGTTTTCTGTTTTTGTTCATTTTGGAACACATTGCATCGTGAATATGTAATTTCCGCTGCAAAACGGATGTGCAGCTGCAAAATTAACCATTCCCCATCAATTAAAATGGAGTGCATATTGAGTGTTAAGGAGTGGGCATAATTAAAAGCAGCAAAATCTACTTAAAGTCATGCAAATTAAATAAGTGCAATTAAACCCAGGAAAATTATGTATTGATCTGAATCCTAATTTTGTTTCAAGAGTATCTGTACGAGTGTAACTCGCCTCACTGTGCTCCAACTTCCATATGTCTCTGTGATATCAAACGGTACCTTTTATGAACCAGTCATAATTCTTGCTGTCCACAAGAACTCTTGCAGCGTATTCATCGGTGCTTACAGTCCAATTATTTGGATAGAATGTGCTTACGTAGAAACTATGAAAAACGGGCATTCAAGAGCCCAAAAGCTCGTTCTGCAGCAAGAAAATATAGACTTCACCATCAACACTCAAAGTGCAAATGTTTTGGATGATATGAAAACACGGTGAGCCGTTTTGTTCGTTCCTTATCTCTTCTTTTATGCAGAGTAAGATTCATCTTCAACTTGAGTGCTTGAATCGTCACAGCTGACTCACTCAATTATCTGACTCACCAAGCCACTCAGTCTCCAACTGTGGGCAGCATGTGCATCGGACAATTTCTACACACACACACTCATATTTTGTACAGACACACAGAAACCTTGCAGAAGTCCCTCCTCTTTCTGTGTCATGCTTTTGCGTAAAAAGAGCATCTGCTTTTTAGCCCCCAAAATAAAGGTCCCAGAAATAGACACAAGCCTGCTGACCTTGTGGTGCCATCTTTAGAACAACATCGTGCTGTCAGGCCTGTTGGCAGCTTCTTGTCGGAGGGTGAACGAGGTGAGCCGTTTTATTGAACTCATTATCACGGCTGTTCCGTTCACTGAGTGTGGTCATGACCGCGGGGATCTGCAAATGTTTAAAAATGTCTTTAAGTAAAACCAACTTGATGTCTTAGTTTGAGCACCGAGTTAAAGCCTCTAAATTTTTAAGTTTTTGTCTTTTTCGTGTGACCGTCGAAGAAAAACAACACATTTTTAGTGGTTTAAGTTTGTTTTTTCACAGCACAATAAATAATCAACTTGTGTTTATGCTGAATAATTGATTATTTTAAATGTTTTATGAGGTTTTCTTTGTTTTTATTATAAAGCTGTTCTTTATGATTTTGTACTATATTTTTATTCTGTCATGTGACTGCTCTTATGGCTTTTATTTAGTCAGTCTTTGATTTATTGTTCCGTACGGCACTTTGATCCTTTGTAGTTACTCTAAAATACCAAAGTCCATGCTCAATAATCCAGGTAAAAATCCAACAATGTTCACTCAAGTCATCTTGAGGGTTTCTTTTTTTTTGGGGCTGAGAATGTTTCATCCTTCATCCCAAGGACTTCCTCAACCTGAGGAGCAACCAAACAAACTGATTCCCACAAACAGCTCACGCCATAGTGGAAAAAAAACATTCCAAATTACTCCAAAGTACTTTATAAATGAAGTCTAGTGTCATCGGATTGGGATTGTGCATTTACTTTGTACTTGAAAGTCAAAATGTTCCAGTTTCACATGAGAAAAATCCCACGGAATGCCCTCTAAAGTTGGAAATCTGACAAACAGCCAGACATTTTGTGCAGATAAACAAAGCATGTTATCTGCAATAAATATTTTGTATTTCTGCCAGTTTATATTTCATTTAATAGTGCTTCAGATTACCACCTCTATCAGAGAGGATTGTGTTGGAAAGCATAAAATGCAAAGCCAGCTTTTGTTGCATTGCTGTGTTCCCCTTGTCACCAAACCTAAACATTCACAAATCCCATTCATTTTCAGACTTGCAGTAGGAATAAGTTGGATGTGGCATCATTCTAGTTCCATCCTCCAAGGAAACTAGATCATAGCATTTGTCAGCAGCTTGATGTAAAAAGAGCTTTCAGAGCATCATGCATGCACTGTACATATTGTTCTTTTAGTCCCCAGTGATAAACTGCCTGCTGATTGATGATCCTCAGTGATGCTTTCAGAGTACGGTGAACGTTAACTTGTTCTGAATGATTCAGTACAGACAGACTGTTGAGGACAGGAGATGAATAAGATTCTGCTTAGCTGTTAATCTTGCACTACGTGCACTAACTAATATGCACAGCAAATTCTTTAAGATATACACAAGAGGTCCTGAGCTGAACAAAGAGCCAACTCATCACTCTTCTCAAGTTTTACCAGGGACAAGTAAGCATAATGATGTATGTTGCAAAGACTCAATGAATTAGTAAAAGACAGTGACTGTGTGTGCACAGGTTTCTTCTATTTTATTAATTCTGACCCTTTAGTGCCACCATCATAAGAATGATATACGACCAACGGGTATGTCCTATGAAACACAAGATTGTCTGCCAGTGTCTGTAATTAAAATGAGCAGGTACACACAGAAAGCCTGCAGATCTGACAGTATTCCCCTTGAATGGGCTGAGAGGGCCCAGGGACACCATTACCCTAACTGATGAGGGCTATTTCTCATTCCTGGCCAGTCACTTCACAGCCATTAGTGTGTGCATTATCGACCTGTGGAGAGGTCTTTGTGCTCTCGGGGAAACACCTGCAGGTCAAATCATCCCACCTCCCCAACCCCTCCACAGTTCTCTCTAACCCTCATCAGCAGGCATGAGATTAAGGAGACAGAAGAAGAACAGTTTTCCCCATGTGGGAGATGGAATGACAAAAGCTGAAGCAGGAAAGTGAATGTGCGCGCTGTGATATATGGAGCGTGGGTGTGGAAAGATGTACAGTTTGTACCCCAGGTTCATGGCACAAGTGAAAGGGTATAAAAGCAGGAAAGATGGGGGCGGCAACAAAACTGCTTTTCTGTGAAAAAGGTGCAAAAGCAGTCTTGTTTAAAGCAGAACTTATTTAGAAAATTAACAATACTAATTTTAGATATGTTGTACCTTTTGAACGTTTTTAAATATATTTGAAACAGACCGTTCAAGAAATTGTGAATATTTATTAATAATGTTGTTATTTTTGACTTTTCATTTAAACATTTTGGAGAAAAGATAGTGACTGTGCAGCACATGAAGAATAAAACGCATCTTTTTTGTCTGGTTTTGCCAAAGGGCAGGATGAACCCAAAGGATATCCTTTTGTCTGTACTAACCTCTTAAATGAAGAATTAATGCTTAAAATAATCCACACATACAGCATATCGCTCAAGGTCCTGAGACTGAAGCATATTTTAACTAAATCTCCCACAAAGCCCATGAAACAAGTATTGCAAAATATTAGAGAAACGTAAAAACATACTCAAACAGTCAAAAAGCATCTTGTTAGATACCAGTCCACTGATTTAGAGTTTCAAACAAAATTACAACTGGACTTTTATTTTGTAGTTGAAGATGTATTTTTTATTTTTTTTTCCTATCCAGAGCTCTCAATTTAAAACTGGTGAGTGTGGAATTATGAGTTTGACCTGCATGAAATGCTCCAGTATTTCTAAATTCATACACTGATTAATCACTCTCCCCTCCTACTGGAGGATCAGCTTTTTGTTTACCTCATAAGAGAGATATCAAGATCTTCATGCATGAAGGTGTGAATTTGTAGATTAATTTATGAATTGTGAAAAAACTCAAATGATACCTCAGCTACAGCCCCAAATCACAAAAGAGTTGTAAAGGAGGTGCCGTGGATGCATCCCCGTCTACCTGGCGGCAGTGCTCGAGAACCTGACCGCCAAGATCCTGAAGCAGGTGTCACATGTCTCGTGACTAAAAGGAGACCAGGATCATCCCCTGAAACCTGCACCTGGCTGTTTGCAATGACGAGAAGCTCAACAAGCTGCTGGGAAGAACGACCATAACTGAGGGAGGAGTTCTGCCCAAGATTCAGGTGGTCTTGCTACCCAAGAAGACCCAAAAAAACCACCAAGTCCAAGTAGATGGATCAACATCTGCAACCAGTTTCTTCAAATCTGCTCTAAGATGGACTGCTACAACAGATCCTGCCAACAACCATCAGCATCTAGAGCAACTCTAATGAAACCAGGATGATGTTACAACAATATAATTTCCCTTTGGGATTAATAAAGTATTTTTGAATTGAACTGAATTTGAATTATAAGGGAAATGACTGGATGACAGCTTATTCAAGCATTAAACAACGTGTCTCCAACTACAGAAGCAGTCCAAACTACGGAAGTCCAGTTGTTTTTATTACTATTTATGCTTGTAGAAGACTGCAACAATAATGCAGAAGTGACTATGAAAATAAAAGCGATTGCAGTTTTAACCGTTAAAAGTGACAGTCCACAGTTGGATAAGGGAACACAGAGAAGTATCCACAGCTTTTCAGTACAACCCAGTAAGGCCAGGAGCATTTCTGTCAGTTTGGTTTAAGTTCCTGTCGTCACGGGACACTGACATCTGGCAATCACCCTGCATGTGAGGGAGATTCTACCACAACGAGGTGCCTGCAGCAAGGTAAAGACACTCTACTTCTAAAAGGGGCAGGCTTCAATCATTTTTGCTTTCTCACTGTGACCCCACACTGTCTAGCCCCATAAAACTGTTCTTAAAACATAGTTTTTTTTCTTCCTTCAAATAGCCATTTTACTCTTTACTTGTCATTGTTGGAGAAAAAATATTCTAGACTGATTCAAAAACTTACATCAGGCTGAAGAATGTAGAGAAGGCACACATTTATTGCTTCCACCTCCACATTATAGCTGAGGAAAATCTAAATACTCTCTAAATATATTTAGATTTTTGCTTTTTACATTATTTTTACATTATTTTTATGCTGTCCTCAAGTTTCAAGATTCCTAAAGAATTATCAACCAACCTGAACTCCCTCCAGAAATTATCTTATTGTTTATGTGGAATAGCAAACTAGATGACTAATGCGTGTTCCTATCACTGTAACAATTTGTTGCAAACATTGCATCAGGATTTTACTGTAAGATATTTGTTTTCAAAAATCAGACTCACGCTGTGAACATAAATGCATCTACAGAAAGTGGAATTCAATTGGACTGCCAGAGCAAGAGCACAGCTTCACTGTACAGCTCTGCAGATTCATCATGGGAAATAACTGGTCAGGCAGCAAACAACTATGGTGGAACAAGCAGAAGGTGAAAAGATTTTCCTTGGGTAAGTAGGCGGTTCCTTTTGTGTTTGCAATTTGAAGTTTATGCATGTTTGCTTTGGAAACGGCATGATGGTGCAGTTGGTAGAGCTGTTGTCTCTCAGCGAGAAGATCGCCAGATTGAATTCTGTCCGGGGGTCTTTCTGGGTGGAGTTCGCATGTTCTCTCCGTGCATGCGTGGGTTTTCTCCGGGTACTCTGGTTTCCTCCTACAGACCAAAAACATGCATGTTAGGCTGATTGGTAACTCTAAATTGTCCCTAGGTGTGAGTGAGAGAATGAATGGTTGTTTGTCTTGTTTGTCTTTATGTGTCCCTGTGATGGAGTGGAGACCTGTCCAGGGTGTCCCTCGCCTTTCGCACAGTCACTGCTACAACTACAACCCCTACAACTCAAAAATGAAAAAGCGGGTAAAACATAATGTATGTTTGTATGTATGTATGTATGTTTGTATGTATGTATGTATGTATGTATGTATGTATGTATGTATGTATGTATGTATGTATGTATGTATGTATGTATGTATGTATGTAATGTATGGATGGATGGATGGATGGATGGATGGATGGATGGATGGATGGATGGATGGATGGATGGATGATTGCTTTTCAAAGACATCGATCTTCTGTGTCTGAGGCCCAAGTTCACAGCAGTTTATACTCAAAGATGACATCGACTGTTATAATATTGAGAAACCATGTTTTTGATAATACCATTTGGTAATCTACTTTAAGTTATATAAGTAAAACATCCCCAAAATTATTAAAAAATATGAAAATTAATGTGAATAAGTCTATTTTTGGAAGACAGTGCCTCTGAGCAGCTGGTCTGAGCAGTATCTGTGTTTAATACATTTCCGAAGAAGAGAAAAAAGAAGCATCTGTCAGATCTGAGTCCACTCAGTTTGAATGAAAGATGAAAAACTAGTTCTGTGTGTGAAATGTACATGATATGTATTCGGGGTTTGGACAGGTTCAGAACCATGCAAATGTTAACTGGACTTCAAAGCCGTATCCTCGTTGCCATGTTAAACAGTTAACTGCTTTGAAGACAAAAGGCTAATGTAGTGCTTGGCTTGTGCAAGTCTTACTGTGAATGTGAGTCTGAGCTTTCCTTTTTGCAGGCAAAACATTGTCCCTCAGTCACGAACCACTGAACATTTCTCCATCGTTTAACACACACACACCGTCACCACAGTCATGTTCCTACACACAAGAATTAATTTTAACCATGCACATCTGCACACGTCTTTCTTTCTTGTGCTACTTAGTTCCAGAAGGAGCAGACATGTGTTAGCCCCTTGTTAGAGAAGTGCTACCCATTCTCCGTGTGATCAGATCAAAGTCTTAATTCTAGACAGGTACCAGACCTGAATGAAATGCTAATGCTAATCCCGTTAACATTCCAGGCATGCCTTTCTGCCTGCTAATGGCTGGTGCTACAACCAGGATAGAAGTCATCTTATTTGGGGAGATTGAACTGAAGGCATTCATCAGAGCATTGATATAATCACACATTATATGAACAGCTGCATATATTTTTCATATGGTTGACATTATAGGGAGATGCAAGTGTGGCTCCACATAAATCAAAGTGACAATACAATGGGCCTGAAATGGATCAGGGTAAGACAAAGAGGATGCAAGAAATATCATGCATATTACCTTGCATCGCCACTGAGAACCCCCCACACGCGCGCACACACACACACACACACACACACAAGCAGATATTTTTTCTTTTCCTTTTCCTTGCTAAATGCAAATGCTCCATGTTTTCCATGGTTCATTTATCCAGTATGTAATTAGTCTGTTTAATTTCATAAATCAGTGAGTAAGAAATCTTTGACTGGTCTCTGACATCTTATTGTCACACAGAAATATACATTTCATGTCCTTGCAAAGGGAAAAAATACAGTGTATGGTACATGTTAAATACTTTCAGGGATATTATGAGACAGTGCGATTGTATTCAGGGTTCCAACCATTCATTCAACCTTTATTTATGCAGGTTAATCCCATGAAGCCTCAGGGACTCATTTACAAGAGAGACCTAATTTTAACAAAGAGTGATGACAACAGTGGGACAACAAAGAAAACAACAGACAATCATAAAGGACGCGTACAAACTGAGAATTTTTTAACAAGTGAAAATAAAATGGCATTTAAAAGAAAAATGTAACAAAAAACATGCTAAGTTGTAAGACGATGTAGAAAAATAAGAACAAGACCATTTCTGCATTGGTTTTTCCCAGGAACAGCAGATGTTTGAAATCACTTAGAGAGTCATGGTTGAGAGCTTCAGATCTTTTTGCAAGATATTCTAGGAAACAGGAGCGGAGTAGGAGAATACCCTTTTGCCTAGTTCAGTCCTCACTGAGGGAACACTGCAGGTAATAATGTCCTGAGAGCGCACGCTGTAGCTGCACTCACGCAGAGACATGTAGGAGGAGATGCATGAAGGCAGCAGACCAAGAAGTGATTTAAAGATGAAAATGTACCAATGGGAGAATATGTGAAGTTAATGATGACCAGTTAACCAGTGAATACAGGGTTTAATGGTGGGTACGGTAGTTACAGCCAGTTATGAAGTTTAGTGCACCGTGATAGACAGCGTCGAACATCTGCAGGGTGCTTGTAGCGTCCATGTAAATAATGTCACTGTAGTCAGTCATCCATCCTTTTTACCCGCTTTTTTCCTTTTTGGGTCACGGGGGTCACTGGTGCCTATGTCTTCCACTGTGCAAGAGGCAGGGTACACCCTGGACAGGTCTCCAGTCCATCACAGGGACACATAAAATGAGACAAACAACCACTCACTCTCTCACTCACACCTAGGGACAATTTAGAGTTGCCAATCAGCCTAACATGCATGTTTTTGGTCTGTGGGTGGAAAACGCAGTACACAGAGGAAACCCACACATGCACGGAGAGAACATGCAAACTCCACCCAGAAAGGTGAACCAGGGCGACCAGCTCGCTGAGAGGTGGCAGCTCTACAAACTGCGCCACCGTGCCGCCAAGTAGGACTATGAGGACTAAAATTAATTTATTCATTGAACTTATCACTCAATCACCTGTCCTTTTGCACATTTTTAAATCCACTACTCTAGACCTTATGCACTATTTTTTGGTGCAGGCATTTAAAATCTCACTGTAGAGTTTATTCAACATACATTTTGTTTTTTATCAGCAACAGATGATGGCAAGAATCAAAAGCTGTTATGTTTCAACTGTTTTAGGCGCGTGGAGGAGGATGGAACCCTCAACACTGGTGTATAAATGTACAAACACAGACCATTACCTCCTCTCTGACTTGCACAACCCATTGGAACACAAACTGGCCATCATCAAAAGAGTAAATTCACTGCCAACTAAAACACCCACACATCTATTTGCATTCGGGTCTTAAAGTTTTGGAAACCTCTTTCCGTAAGCTGTTGAGGTTTTTAGAGGAAAAGTGTATCACACTCTAACTAGGAGAGTAGATGACTTTCAACTGCCTCAACTTTTTTAACAACTATCTTCATTTTCATGCGCAAGAGCCTAAAATCTCTAAACTCTGAGAGTATTATAAGCATACACAGCTGCTACTCATTTTTCTCCTCCTGCTTATTGATAAAAGTAATAGGCTTTGGCAATGGGCAATACTGGCCTTCAAGGAACGCTAACTTTTATATGGTTATAGTTTGGATTTTATTTGGAGGATTGAATCAAATGGACATTTCAATGCACTACATTTCCTTTTTCAAAGAACATTTTACTGATTAACATCCTCTGCGTAGCTAAAGGAATCAGATTTTTGAGTTCTTTAAAAATGTAATAGAATCAGACTACACTACATTTTAATGTTGCTTCAAGTTGTAATTGAAAAGAATGACCTAAATTAGGCAAAGTGTGATTAAAATTAAATTAAACCTGTTTGTTTTGATGCACAAACTCCTGAGATGTTTATTGTTATCTGGTGTTATTTAAATTATCTGAACTGAATTAAGTAGTTCCTCACTGAGCTCAGAATGTTTGAGACTAATGGATGATTTGAACTGGATGCAGCATTGCCATAAAAATATGTACATTTTCTGCAGCAGTCACGCTCAATGCTTTCTTTTTAATAAGGCCTGTTTTTGTGAACATGTTTTGCACAACTGTTTTTTAGGCCTTGCACATTATTTCATTGCCCACTTTTGCCCACATCATGCACACCTTAGCTTGCGTTGTCCCCACCTCCTCAGCCGCCCCACACAGTGCCTGCTGGATATGGAAACCAGTGACCTCCGTGACCCAAAAAGGAAGAAGCGGGTAAAGATAATGGATAAATGGATGAATAGATGGATGGAGTTTACGGAGCAATACGTTTTTATAGATGAACTTAAGCTCCATCTTCATTCCAGCCCAATAAGCTATCACAAAGGTATTTAAAAAAAATGCCATTATCCTCATGAAGAATATAATTTAGTGTCAACAGTAACCCACAACACATATATTTTGACTCGTTATCTGATGAATTATGTCTTCGGTACACTCATGACATCACCAAAATATTCTAAACACATCAGTCACAAACTCAACATGAAACATCCCACAAGTTAAGCTTTATAAAATTACATTACTGTAATCATGTTTCATGTTGAGCAAGACATATTTCATATATTTGATTAAAATCCCAAGAGTTTGTGTCATCTTATGAACTGCGACTCCAATACGTCTTCTTTAAGCTTTAACGTTGAAATATAAAATGTTATACCACATGAATGAGCACTAAGTGCATTTTGAGCCATTTAGTATAATTCATGCAGGAGAAAAATGTATACATTTGAGATAATTTTCAGGTGCTTAAAAAAGAGAGGCTGTTAAAACTGTCAAATATGGTTAATTTATCTAAGATATGTTACTCTCACACATCCATCTCAGGTATGTAAACAAGACAGGTGGCTAAGTTATTTAATGTGCTAAAACTGCAATTAACTTGTAACAAGCTTGTTTCAATATTTTGCATATGGTGGCTAATGCTCTGTCACTTCAACATAATTACACCTCAGCACACATGCACATCAGTGAATTTGTCCCCTTGGAGTCCTGCAGCTTCCTGGAGGAAATATCAAAAGAATCTCTTTCATAAAAACGTTGCCAAAATCTTAAAACAATTTCTAAAGGAACAACGCTCAATAGTTTTCAAGCCAAGGACACTTTTTTTGTGGAAATTCGTTTGCAGAGCTGTGCTGCTGTACATTTCCAAGAACAATCTATATCATTCACTGTCTACAGCCAAAGAGCCGGGATTTATATAAAGAACAGGCAGACAAGCAGAGAGAAAATAGATGGTGTTTTATTTCCTGTAGGGAGAGTGAGAGGGTGTGTGCAAGATGGAGAGAGTATGGACTACAGTATGTCTCCTGTCTTCTATTCGTTGGAAAACACTTTTGGTGCAGAGGTCATTATTTAGTCTTGAGATCTGGATAGCCAGTGCTGTAGAGGCCTAATGAAAAGTGCCTTAAACCCTTTCCCCATGTGTCACTTTTCGTTAGACATATGATGGATGGTCCATTTTACAGCCTATTTCATCCGCTGTGCTGTTCTAAACTGTATTTTCAGGGTGCTTTTACTTGAAGCATCCATTTTTGTGTGACATGGTTATTCATCAGCGAGGCAGAAAGACACCAACCAAGGCCTGCAAAAAGGTGAAGAAAGAAGTAAATATACTGTGCCACCAGTTTCTCCTCTGTTCTCTGTCACGTTTCATTATTATGCTTAAAAATAGTTCAAATTTGTAGGAACCCATTCAGTCTGCTTTATTTGACTCAAGCTGTAGTGACCTGATGTCCTCAGTTCTTGACCTAATGTCTCCAAAGAGACACATCAGGGGTTTAATAAACACGTATCCACATTTGTCAGTCGTCAAAATAAATTTGCACTTGTGCAATCTCTCTTCCTCTCTCTAAAGCTGTATCTCACTGGCCTGTAACTGCTGATGAGTGGTTTGTGAACTAGTCATCAGGGAGGGAACTCATGAGAGAATGTCCAGAACCTCCTGCAGCGTATGTGCAGCTTCCTCACTGAAATCACAGGAAATCAAAAGTCATTGCTGGTGTTTTAAACCCATCTTATTTTTGTGTCAAGTGTACAACTGCTGTATTTTGACACCTTTACCAGAGCTTCCCTCTGATAAAAAACATGTCTGTGTCCAAAAACATGCCGAGAACAAATGATAATTATTTTGAAAATGGTCTGAATCTGCTTTGATGGTGCATGCTTAGGTGGATAAAATATAATATGAACAAGCTTTATACAATTCTGCTAGCCGTGCACATACAAATAACAGTGATTTCAAATAAAAATGGCAGCAGATAATGTGGCTGTAGTTGGTCGCAATCACTCAGAACTGACGTTGAACATTTGCACCAAGTTCGGATGCAAGTTTGAGTCCCAACAGTCACAGCTCAGTGAGATACTACCTTTAGAGTTCAGTCTCTGCAGCCTAAACAGTCACATAAACTAGTCTGTTTTCTATTGTGACACTCTGAAGGGAGGGTTCGATAATGACGCGGTGTCAGGGAGGATGGTGATAGCTAGTTGGCCACTCACTCCTCCATGTTACTCTAACACAGAGAAGGAACATTAAAAATGAGCCCAGGGACCTCAGGGAGGTTTATGTGGTTATAAGGTCTCATCTGTGTCCAGTTGTGAAAATTATGGCTGTAATTTCCATCCTGCCTGATAAATGGCATCTACAATTTTTACTTGGGTGATTGCCTTCCATAAATCTCCTCAGATTAAACAGTGTACTCTATACTGATAGCACTTAAAAAGCAATCTCCTTCTCTAATAGTGTCCTGCATGCCTTACTTCATAAGCTACAGAACACTCCAAATAGTCAAACGGGCCTCACTCACATCACAGGATTTTAAAGTGAGTCACTAACCACAGTGGTATGTTTTTCCACACGGATATAAAAATGAGTGAGATTCCAGTTTAAAGTTCAGAGAAGAGCTTCTTTGTTTCTACATCTAAAGCCACCAGTACTGTCCCTGCAGAACCATACAGTAGCATACTTGTGTCCTGCCCAAAGGGTAGGTCGTGCCATCCAAGCCTGCAGTTGATGCATCACTGAGGGGTATTCACACATCTGGAGCCCTTCGCCTTGCCCCCTGCTGGTTCCCGTTGGCTGAATAGCCCTTGAAAATGCTTTTGGGCTTGTGTGTGTCATAGCAGCTGGGGACTACAGTTTTTTTCTTACTCCAGCCCTGTCAGCAAAAGGTCAGGATCCAACAACACCAACTGCTATACAGACACACACACACACCATTTCCAGTCATATTCTACTATATTTAAAACATATTTGTGCATTTAATAGCTGCTATTTGTTTTCTTCAAAGCATGTGTTTTGACTAATAACTGCAAAAGAGCAATGTCAACAAGGTCTACACATAATGAGTTATCTTGAACTGTTGCACAAACACATGCACGCGCACACATCGTTGCCCCTCTGTTCCCCTGTGGTGGCTCGACACTAAAGCACCACAGGGGAGATGTTGACCCTGTTTGGGTTGAGTAACCCCTGCATCTGTCTGCAATACCACGACATCAGCAGAACGCTTGCCACAAGGTATAAACCCTGCGAAGTGATTGTGTATGCAGAGCAGTCCTTTAAAAAACACAGACGCTGCAGCTCTAGAGTTAACAGGCTTTCAGCGGTGAGTGGTATGGAGAATGACAGCCCAGTTTCCTACGACGCAAACATGTTTAAAGTTTTTAAATTAAAGGACAAAAGGGTAAGATTTGCTCGTGACGCTTTATTTTCTTTGCGATCAAAATCAATTCAAATATAAACACTTCATTTTTTTTGTTGCCAAGATGAAGATGCAAATTCATTCCTTGTGTCCCTGCAAAGGCATACGGGAAGACACTCTAAACAGGTACAGCCAGGCCCCCCAGCTGGCAGATCTGTAATGATGGATCATTTTTGATAGTTGAGCCTACCAAGCCTGATGCTCTTGAGGTATGAAGTGCATCACTGATTTAAAGGAAGGAAGGAAGGAAAAGACAGATGGAAAAAGGGAAAACAAAACAAAAAATGATTATATTTTTCAAGTTATTGCAGGCTAGCAATTTTCTGATAAGTAATTATAGCATTACATTAGTAAAAGTTAGCCGACTATTATTCAAAAAGCAGTAGCTAATTATAAATATGTGTAGACTTTGCCACAATTTGGTTCAATGTGTTTCAATGTTCACATTTAAATAATATGCAGAGGAG
Source organism: Nematolebias whitei (assembly GCF_014905685.2). NCBI lineage: Eukaryota > Metazoa > Chordata > Actinopteri > Cyprinodontiformes > Rivulidae > Nematolebias > Nematolebias whitei. The sequence continues at coordinate 9,923,155 of NC_056499.1, read as the reverse complement.
CCACATTTAATTTTTGCCATGCTTTTTATATGTTGGTGTTTTTAATCTGTCTGAACACAAGAAATAATAATTCCAAGTCTAAAGCTAAACTTTTACAGGTGAGCAGTTTTATTTAATCTCAAGCTGAGGAATAAAAACAAAATACTTAAACTTTAAAAATCAGTGAACTTGTTAAAAGAAATTCTTAGCTTTTGTTGCTTTGAACTAAACATTTAAAATGCATTTTTTTGTTTGACTGAGGTCAGCCTTTAGCCTCTATATATTTAATTATATGCTTGCTTATCAATTTTTTTGTTGCTTTATAATAAGTAATGGAAGTCTGAAATTCTAATAGCCCTGTGCATAATAAAACATAACAATACTTGCATACATTTATGCACATTGTGGCACAAAACAGACTGAAACAGATTCAGAATAAAAGGCCTTTCATCAAAAGGATTATATGTGTGTATATATATATATATATATATATATATGTACAGTATATATATTTCAGGGAGATTTCTTTCACTATATCAAATTATGTTCTGCCCTGCGATGAATTATTCAGTCACACCATTGCTTATGTTTCAAAGAATGGTTCAGAAATACTCATGGAGACATCTGGCTTTAATGTGATTTACCGAGAGCCTGAGCACGAGCATAATGGAATCTTGTCACTCAAAGGGAGCAAAAATGTAATTAATTCAATTTGTCTCTATGACAATTTGGACTTTAGATTACCAATCGCCTGCTGCCAGTGGCTTTGTGCTAATGCACAGTGTGTGAGTTCAATATACAGTAAAAACAAGGAAATCTCATGGATCATAAGCAGGGGACCTTTACAAAAATGTGGACTAAAAGTGTGACATACCTGGACAATGCTTCAGTATAGAAGTCAAGCTCTTGAAATGTTGTGAATACAATGTTGGTTGAATTGGGAATACATTGTTTTTATAAGAAACAAAAGCTTGATTTTATTACATAAAATTCATAAGTTTTGGCAGCTTTAATGTAAAAATACAGTTTCACTGAGCCAATATTGTTTCAAGGCTGTTGCACATTTTTTTCTTTTTCAAATTCATACGACTCCACCGCCTCCCTCACGGTAATGTGAATAACCTCCAATCATTTACAATGAGCCCTCTGCAAAGAGCTTAGTAACGTGATGATGCTATATATCTGGAACTATGTGGCATAAAACAACAGTGCTGTGTTAAAAAATTGAGCAAGGTGCTCCAAACAGAAACTCAGTTTAGCCATATATCACAGTTTAGATGCAGGACAGGGAAATATGCTGACATCAGGCCTCTATCTGCTTTTCTTACCCTCCATGGACACTTCATAAAACAAACGGCGGGTGTAAATTTAGAGGATGCAGGCGTAAACAATAGGCCACTGGGAAAAGTTTAGAGAGTTCAGCACAGATAACAGTTTAGCCAGGAGAACGTGCTGATGATGAATAGGTTTGTTTGTCACCTTTCTTACCTCTCCAGGGAACAATGATATGGATCACAGAGGCGAAGAGGGAAAGGGGATACAAGAGGGGAGAAAGAAGAACAGCATCCCAAACAGAAGCGTGTTACAGCCAAACACTGAAAATCACTGGTCTGTGAACCTTAAATGGTCATGCTAATATGACATGTCTGATTTGGTTTTTAAACTGTGTCAGTGGGAGCAGTTTTTTAACTTTCATGTTGAGACCCAACAATGTTCAGTCAGGTCATCTGGACAGTTTATTTTTTCTTTCTTTTTTTTTTTTTTTTTGGTGCTGAAATGTTTTGCCCTCCATCCAGAAGGCTTCATCAGTTTGAAGAAACACCAAACAAAACTGACTGTCCCCCAACAGCCTACTCCAAAGTGGAAAAAAAACAGTTATGTTGGTGCTAAGATGGCCTCTGAGTCACGCCCTCTCCTCCGGTGCCCGCTCTCTCCTTTGTCGACAGTCATGTCAAACTGGTTCAAAACACCAAAGTCTATGCTCATTAATCCAGGTATACAATCCAACAATGTTGAGTCAGGTCCTGGATTATTGAGCATGGACTTTGGTGTTTCAAGGATTCAAGGTTCTTTATTTGTCATACGCACCACATGTGGTACATGAGGTGGAACGAAATTATGTACACAGGGTCCCAGTTACATCCAACAATAAAATGTAAAAGAAAATCAGTTATAAGATCTAAGATATGAACTAAGAAAAACATTAACTAAAAATACACTAAGCACTAGTAGCATAAAAACATTATGCCAAACAGCATGAACATGAGTCTGTGTAAGCAGATGAGCACGAATGGACACAGTATCATGAAACAGATCAGCAGCATGATTTTTTTTTTTTTCACAGTGACTATCCTGATTAGAGATTCATGAGTCTAACAGCCTCAGGGTAGAAGCTGTTCCTCAGTCTAGTGGTTCTACACTTAATGCTCCTCAACCTCCTTCCTGAGGGGAGCAGGGCAAAAAGTGTGTGCTGGGTGTGTGGGGTCCTTCATGATGCAAGTAGCCCTCTTCTTACATCTGGAGTTGTAGATGTCTGTGATGGTGGGGAGGCTGACTCCAACAGACTTCTGTGCAGCCTTCACCACTCTCTGCAGAGCTTTTCTTTCTGCAGCTGTGCAGCCTCCATGCCACATGTTGATGCTAGAGCACAGGATTCTCTCCACTACACACCTATAGGAGGTGAGGACTGAGCTTCCCAGACCAGCTCGCCTCAGTCTCCTGAGGATAGAGAATTGAGAATAGAGCTCATATTTTGTTATAACTTCACATGATAAATCAGTATTGAGTGGTTTTCTTAGCTGCTCAGGAAAATAACCCTGAAAGTCTGAGACTGAAATAATGTCCCTTATTCTAGCCATCCAGATACAGCTGAGCATGTGCTGAAATACATACTCATACAAACTACCTGTACTTTTATAATACCCTTACGAGAGCGTACATCTTACAACAAGATAACAAATAAGGTCTCTGGAGGTTTGAAATGTGCTGTTCATTCACTTCAGAGCATGGTGGAGCTTAACAATTGCATCACTGTTTCTTAAAATGAATTACGGTGCCGAAGCATCTGGGTGGGGGGTCGGGATAGATCAGGAGATAGAGAAACTAAGCCTGCGAAAAATGTTGTATATTTCAAAGTACCTCCGGGGAAATGGGGTGTTTTAGATAATGACAGGTCCCTTATATTTGCTGATACCAGGCGCTGCATTATGCTATGAACAAAACCTCGTCAAAATTCTAATCCAGGCTGGAGTCATCTTTCAGCAAGACACACGGAATAGGCTGCTGCAGTGCTGTAAAGCATACAAAACCCAACCATGATGGTGATAAAGATGATGTGTGCACACCTATAGATGCCTCGCAATTTCACTGACTTGGACAGAAAGGCACACATTGTTTTATAAAAACAGAACACACACATGGTGAACCAACTGAATCATAATGAGTGTTTAATCTTATTGAGAGAAAAAAAAATGCATAAACATGTTTGTCATTAAAATGAACGAGCAGTTATTCCTTTTTTCTACAAAGTGATATAACATTTCCAGTGTCTGATTTAGGAATCTCAATATCTTGTCTCTACTTTTTATGTGTTATGTGGTTTTGAAGCCTTCGTAAGGTCTTGACCTTCAGGGTGCACTGGGACAGCTTGTGGCCAAGTTTATAGTAGCTGGAGGGAGTCAGCTCCTACAAGACCGAGGTCATGGTTCTCATGTGGGAAAACGTAGAATGATCCCTCTAGATCAGAAGTGAAGAAGGAGCTGAGCAAAAGACAAAACTCTCAGTCTACTGGTTTGTCTTTATTCCAACCATCACCTGTGACCATGAGGTGCATATTGTGAAGAAATTAGCTTAAAGTCAGAGCGCATCTGCATCTGTGGGGAGCTCAGACTAGAGCCACCATCATCATCATCAAAAGAGATCAGTGAGGGGTACAAGCATCTGATTAGGATGCTTCCTAGGCGTCTACCTCTGGAGGTTTTCAGACACATCCCACTGGATGGAGACACTGGGACAGACCCAGAACTCAGTGGAGGGATTATATATCCTTCCGGGCCTGGAAACACCTTGGGATTCCCCAAGAGGAGATGAAGAATGCCCTGGATTGGTTGCCTTGGTAACATGACCACAGATAAGTGGGAGAAGGTGGATGGATTTCTAGTGGATGGTGGGTCTTTTCTTGACTTGAGGACTTGTTTATTGTCACATTTTTTTGGTCATTTTTTATTTTATTTTATTTTTTTTTGGGCTGCTTCTGGATGTTCTTACATTGGCATTCCAATGTGTTTTATTAAAGATTGTGGTTTATTGTGCTTCTTCAGAAATCTTCATGTGTGTGTATGTATATGTATGTATGTACTGTACTGGATAGGTGGTTCAGGACATTTATAGGATATGAATCTTGCACTTACAATGAAATGTGTGCTTAAAAATGGTAAAAGTGGACAGGTGGAAGACATATTAAGATGTGTCAGGTTTAGCAAAATAACATCTCAGAGTAAAATTTTTATGAAACAGGGAAAAAAAAGTCTTTCTAAGAGGACACAGGATTTTAGTGATGTGTTATCCTTCTGTTAATCATCTGCTGTATGCCAAATTTTCAGTTAAAAGCTCTTTAAATAATCAGTTTGTTGATGAAAAAAAAAAAAAAAACGCTACATGCCAAAGTTTAACAGTCTGTTGAATTCAGCAGCAAGTTGTGTCTTTGTGGCTGGTTGCCAGTAATAAAGTGATTTAAGAACCAATTTAAAATAGTTTCATGGCTAAGTTGTTTGTTTTCATGGGGTCAACACAAAACAAGTTCCTTGAGTTTAGGAGCCATTTAGATAAATGGTTAAAAAACAAACAAACAAACAAAAAACATTCCTTTGAAATAGATATGTGGTAGACTGGAGAAGACAGCACTGAAATCATAAGCTTCCCCTGTCGGTGAGGGATTTGAATATTGAATGTTTGTAGTCGTTGATGAGTGTTTTTCTGGACTGGAATTGAACAGGGGATGTAAATAAACCTAAATGTATTTGGTGCAAGATATTCAAGTGTTTAGGAGTTACACTGTAGACAAGAATAGAGTTTACATATAGATATGGATGGATGGATGGATGGATGGATGGATGGATGGATGGATGGATGGATGGATGGATGGATGATGGATGGATG
>NC_056499.1:9902234-9917619 GCF_014905685.2 Nematolebias whitei | reverse complement strand
TGACCTTTGATGGCAGTCACACATGAAAATGAAACAGGGTACCTCATATTTTGTGAGTTTTTATTCTCAAAACATGCACAGACAGATGCACGAAGGTCATGTTTTGTTCCTCCTGTCTGCTTTGTGTTGGGAGACAATAAAGATGTGGAGATGGGTGGGTTGGCTTAAGTCTACAAAATACAGTCACAACCACAATCCCAGGCAACTGCCACATTTTTACTATGACTCATGAGATTTAGACAAAAAGTGGGGACATGACATTTTTTGCAGTCCAAAAGTGCTTTTAATTGTTTTAATAAATACAACTTAGACTAAATTAACTGGCCAGAATGTGCAAATGTATGTTTCATGTTTGTCGTGGGGTGGAATACTGCATGCTTATAAAGGTTTAAGTGTTGATTTGTGCAAGCAAAACTCAAATAAATCTAAAACAACCAGGCTGCCCGTCGTCAGGGTGGAGATAAGACGAGGCCAACGAGCCAAAACCGGAACCAGGCACCTACAACTCCCATCACGTACATGTCAGGAGTAGTGGCCTTAAATAAACTGAGACCATAGGGACCAAGTGCTCCCAGTCAACACTTCCAACATACCCAGAGCACAGTCAGGGCAAAGGCAGGAGACGTCACAACACTGTAAATCTTGAAAGGGAAAATAAACGTGGTATTTTTCAAGCCGTGATGAATGTGAGCTCTGTCTTGGAAAGGGCATACTTCACAGTTGCTGCACTGACTGCTGCTATGAGAAGCACATAGATTGGAAGAAATAAAAAGTGGCTTTTCTTTTGAGATTTGAACCAAAAAAAAAAAAATGCATCAAGATATTAAAGTTGGAATTCAAGAAAAAAATCACATAAGATGAAAAAGAAAGAGCATCAGCCTATCTGTGGGAACAAAGAAAGAAAGGCAGGCTTGCTTACACGTCTTGGCTCAAATCTGTGGAAAGCTGTTTGCTCTGTCTTTCTGTGTCAGGATCAAGTGCCTGCTTGGAGGAAGGATAGGTTGTTGGATGCACAAGTCACAACCTTGCCCTTTGCAGTTTGTTGGACTGATCATGAGAAAACAACACGGGTAACAGAAAAGAAGGACATATCGTGAGACAACCAAAACATAGGAAGCACAGAAACACAGTGCCCTGAAGAATGACAGATAAAAGAAAGCCTTTCACTCACTTTTTCACACTCTCCTTGACACACACACAAAACCCGGAGTTTTTTTTTACAAAGCTCAGAGCTTCATATGTTTTACCCTTGCCTCAGACAGCTGTATAATGGTTTAAGAAACATCAGCAAAAAGGTAGCTTAATAAAATATAGAAAGCTAAATTTACACTGCATAACTTGGGTTGTTACTGATAATTAAGGGGTATTAATATCAACACATTTTAAGTAATTTATTAAAGTAGTTAAACATATCTGAGTAAAATTTCTGAGTTTCTAAAGAAAATTAATTGAATGGAAAATGACTCAAAGCAGCCAAAACATGATTAAAGGATGTGATTCTGTAACAGTGGCAAACCACTAAATAAAACAGCTTCTCACTGTCCCATTCAAAATCTTATTACTGGGACATCTGGTCGGGATGATACAGGGTTGGGGTTTTTTTTTGGTACTTATTGATGCTCTTTCATCCATGTTGGGAAGGGCACCATTTTTTTTTTTTTTTTTTACCTTATAATCCAGTGTGCCTTATGCATTAATTCTGGTTGTGCTAACTGACCTCAAACCAACTGTGAATGAGCTGAATAAAGTTTGACTCATCTTACTGTTTTGTTTCACTTAATGTGTCTTAAAATCCGGTGCGCCTTATACCGTATTTTATGTTGTACACTTCGCACCGCCCTATAAGTCGCATAAGTTCAAATATGTCTAATAAAGTGGATAAATGCATAAATATGTCGCTTTGCCGTATACGTTGCATCTATTATGAGTCACCGCTGATGCATCGCATTTGTTACTGACAACCCGGAAATGTGGGCCAAACTCGGAAATGAAGGCCGGTGTTGTGCAAAAAAAATTGATGGCTGCCAAATAGCAGCTTGGGAGGCCTTGAACAAGAATTTAACAAGATTAAAAATTAAAAACAATTATGTGTTTGCTCAAAATTATAGTAAAGATTTTTCAGAAATTTTACGTCTGAAAGGCCGGTTCAGCTGTCATGACTTCGATTTGCAAAAATACTGTTAGGCAGAAAACAGCGGCCGGAGGCACTAGAGCATTGACTTATGGGCAATGTAGTCCTTATGAGTGGCGATTACAGTACAGTGGAGGCTGAATGAAAGAAAACTACAAAATGGTGGCGCCTGTCTGATTATTATTTTTTTTTTGGAGGGGGGGGGTTGTAACTTTTTCACAACCACATGAGTACTGTGATATTAATGTACAGTCCACAATTGTGTGTAAAAACACAGAGTATCAAAATAGCTTAAAAGACCCTCGATACTTGTCAAGTTGTTAATTTTAAATGTGATATGTATAAAAAAACGTATATTGAAATTGATGAGATTTCAAATAGCTACAAAAATTTGACCTTAAAATTACAAAAAAAAATCTTAGTTGAACACTGTAGCTATGTGTGCTGAGAGAGTATGTTTCTCAGAGTCTGAGTCAACCTAGGAATGACTGAGGTAGTTATTGAAGTGGTTAAACTTTGTTGTTGTTGTTTTTTTTTTTTTTGTGTGAAAAAATTGTTTACACTGCCAAAGATGATTAAACATGTTGCAAAGTTAAAGTCCGGGGGAGGGGGAACTTTCAGGAAACTACAATCAGATTTTGTTACTACCTGCACCTCTAAGTTTGACTGACTCTTTTCTTCAACTCAGACAAATGAACAAAGTTAATTTTTTAAGCTTTAAAATCAACAACTCACTGCGTGAACACAACAACAAGTTTGTTTAGTTTTGAATTTGAGCAGCACTCTTCCTTTCAGCACGTAGCTGCAGAAGGAAACTGCCCACAACACGGCTTGACTGACACCGTGTTGTCCTACCTGTTCAATTAACTGCTGCACACTGAATTAAAAGTGGTGGATAATTTGTTTGTGATACATTTAATCAGAACAATGTCATGAGACCTTGTGTTTCAGCTCTCCAACATCTAAATTTGATTCTGCTCCTCGGTACAGATGACTTTCATCCACTAATCACCCTTCTTAGTACTTACTGTATACTTCTTATCGTTTTTGGCTCGTGGACAGAAGCTTCTGCTATAGTGAGGGCAGTTTCACAAGTGGGTAAAGAGCATTTACTAAACAAAATGCAGTTTTATTCCAAGCAGTCAAATATACAAAAATACATAAATTTTGCTGTAGCGCAAAATATTATTGGAATATATAAAAACAGCTAGGAGTATGGTAACAAAAGGTTAGAACTTGAGGGTTAACTTAAGACTTTTACATTCCCTTTATCCTTCCTAGGTCACACAATGAGGAAGAAGAACCTAGACTCTTCAGCTTCAGCTTTGCAAAATAGTAATCTTTCAGAGTCTTCATGGATCCTCGGTGGGAATACAATGTCCAAACCATAGATTTGCCATTGGTTCTCTGGTATATGTACATGTACATGTTTTGATCAGTCACATGGAGGAGGTGGAAGGCAGCGCGCCGGACCCTTACAAGGTGACAACAAGCCACTTGTTCAGATACATGGATGACATCTAGGTCAGAATCAAAGTTCACATCAATTCAGTGGACAAGATTAAGTTTACAAGAAACGACGTGAAAGATAACAAGCTGACATTTTCAGACTAGAGACTAGTGTACACAGTTTAGAAGAGAAGTCTCCACCTTCAAATACATTATAAACCTACATGTATAAACCAACCCCTGCTATTTTATTCACACCACCCACTGGAACATGTAGGCCATTGCCAGAACGATGCATTCACAGGCCGAACAAATATCTGGTAAACTTCAAAACTAAAGAGACAAACATTGGTTAACTTTAGGTATAAAACACAAACTTTGCTATGTTTCACATGCAGTCAGCTAAATGAGCACAGACTCTTTTTTTTTTTTTTTTTAAATAGAGAAAACCAAAGAGCTGTTCCACAAGTGCATGGAGCACAAATAAAACAGTTCTTCTGATCAAGAATCAGCTGTCCTCTAACTTCTCATCAATAGAAGTTTCCATTAAAAGTTACTTTATTCAAAAGAGTTTTTAGAAATGTGAAGCTTTGATTTCTTCTTTTTGGTGAGTTCATGACCCTTTGCACCTTGAATCAGGTCATATCTCCTGACGAGGTCTTTAAGGAGAATTTTCTAGGTTCTTTTTGTGCTGAGACAGAAAGTCAAGCCATCCAAGTCCTTTGTCTTTATTGTGTCTTCCTACTCAAGAAAAAAAAAAAAACGATTGTAATTTGTAGGAGAAAATCACATGCAAAACTCTGTGGAAATAAATGAATTTGTTTATTTCAAATCTTTTTCCAGCACAAATTAATTTAGTTATTCTTAAGAGCATTAAAAACAGTGACCCTTAATTAATTCTAATTACAAGCCTGGCATTTTAATCATGATAAATACATTCATTGTTGATTTTTTTTTTTCAGCAGCATGTCAAGTAAACTTTCTAGCACATAAAATTTATCAGACTAATGGAAGTAATGTCCGGTGAAGGTCAGTAATGTCACACAGTGATGAAGAGCGAGAGGCAAAAGGGAGACTACAGGAAGATGTCAGGTGATGACAGTCAAGGGCGGCTGTGATTGGCTGAGGGACACAGCATATGCTGAAACAAAAAGAAGAGGAAAAAAACAAGTGGCAACAACTTTAGCAATGCATGAAATGTTGAAAAATTGAATCATTCAATTGTTTTTATTTAAACTAGCTTTTAGCTTCATTTATTTTCAATTGCTCCATACATTGAGAATAACTGTGCTTTTTTTATACAACACAGCAAATTTATACCAAACCACAGCTTTGTGTTGCATGCACTATTATTAAAAAGCATGCAGTTCATCCAGGACCAAGACAATTTGTTTTTGCCGTTTTAAACAAATTGTATGGATTTGGAGTCTGGAGGCAAAGGAAGCAGAGTTGTGTTTGCCAAAAAACACCAAATGTCTGGAAATTTAGATGAATGGCTCATGTTAGGCCATGTTTGCCGAGATGGACTAACAGACGGGGAGAGCGGCCATCGGTCAGGGTCCTGGCCAGGATTCATAATGACCCTAGGGCAGATTACCAGCCATCTGCACACAGCTATAGATATCTGCAGACTGCTCCAGTGGCAGAGGGAGGAAACACTGGAGGTGGAAGAATGGAAGATTGACCTTTGGGCGAATGAGTAAAAAGACAAGGCTCATAGGACAGACAGACTAGATGAGATGGACAGAGGCAAAGAGAGAGAGGTAGAGGTGACTGACAATGATAGATGGAGACCCTCACAATCTGGAGGAAACGGAAGGAGCATGACTTACACCCAGCCATGTCCTACAGTATATCACTTATGGCTGCTTGGCGCAGCCTAAGGCTTGGAGGAAGAGGAAAGGTGAAAGAGTCTGTCAGCTTCATCTTCTCGCGGGTGCTTGGAGACAAGCCATTTGTCAAAGTTTGTCATTGGCTCTGAGGTTATCTTGCCTCTCTGATAGAAGATGATAGGAGGAACATCAAAGTTGTGTGCGTGTTTGACGGGGAGGTGAGAGGAAGCATGTTTGTGTGTGTGTGTGGGGGGAGGTGGAGCTCTGGGGGGAAAGGGGTTTCATTTGGTCTCTCTATATAAAACATCCATCACCCATCAGACATGTAGGTGTCACCTAACCAGGCAAATCTAATGATGTGATCCGTGGAAGTGAGGAGGAGGAAATCGATCTGCACAAGTTGTGAGCAAAGTTTAACAGTGCTCGGTTTTGCAGGAGCAACGATTCCAGCATCAGTCAGTCATTCAGAAACAACATTTTAAATAAATAATAACGGTCTGATGCTCAACCCCACATGGGAATAGTTTAATAAACTGCTGTTCTACTTGGAGCGTTAACAGAAACAAACATCATCAGCTGTCAAATCACATTTTATCTCTTTGGATCGCAACATAAAATATGAATAAATAGGATAATGTCATAGGCAACAAAACAAAGATTTGACTTGAATTTTTGACTTTTAATTAGAGAATAACTGTGTGATTGCATGATTTCATTGCAGACTACAAAAGTTTAATCCAGCGTGCCTCTTGGTTTGCTCAACTAGACCAGAACTTTTCCATCTCTCTAAACCACTGAAGGGGCTTTACACAGACCACACATGCCTACATCATGAGTGGTCTACATGAAGGGACCACGCTGTGCGTAGAAAAATGATGTTCCTTGGAATGGTTAGCAACACCAAAGCTGTCTGAATAAATTTCATAGACTCACTTCAGCCTTTTGACATGGCATGACAATGAGCGACATCTGACATCCCTGCAGCATTTACAGCAACATGTCCAACACGACTGCTTACAAGAAAGTGACAGATAACTGGCACCCTTACCCAACTCTTGATGGCAGCCAGACCTCGGTTTTTTTTTTATTTAATTTATTTATTTTCATTAAATCCTGCACCACGGTGTCTGAATGCAGCAGTTCTCATTTGTCATTCTGTTGCTTTCTGCAGTGGGCTTGAACACAGTTCAGTTCACAGAAAACAAAGGTGGGATTTGCCATGGAAAGTTAAAAAAATGGCACTCGCATACTAGTGTTTACGGTGGCCCTGAGGTGTAAATGAACAACATTTGAAAAAAACAGAATTACATTTGAAAAAATGGAAATACATTAAGCCAAAGCAGAAGTGACCAAAGCGGAAGTGGCTAGAATCACATTTGAAAAAAAAAACAGAATTACGTTTGAAAAAATGGAAATACATTAAGCCACAGCAGAAGTGACCAAAGCGGAACCTCTGTTGTCTGTTGGCATATACGTATTGACCATTAAGACGCTTTCCGGGCCACACATGTCGGTGAAATATAAAAATCTACATCAAATGAGGTTGCGGGGCATTTTACAAATGTTTTGATTTCTGATGTGAGGATAAAGTGAAAAATGCAAAAAGCATGGCTGTTTTGTATTTTTTTTTTTTTTCATGAAAATGAATAATGAAATAGGTTGTGTTTTTTTATTTTTTTTATTTTGGATTCTCAATTAAAAAACAACTGAACAAACAGTTCAGTTACAGACTTCCCTTTGGCCACTTCCTCTTCAGCCACTTCTGCTTTGGCCACTTCCTCTTCAGCCACTTCTGCTTTGGCTTAATGTAAATCTATTTTTTCAAATGTTGCTGTGTTTTTGTTGTGTTTTTTCAAATGTAATTCCATCCATCCATTATCTTTTACCCGCTTCTTCCATTTTGGGACACGGGGATCTCCCATGTCCAGCAATCACTGTGCAGCGGGGTACACCTTGGACAGGTCGCAAGTCCATCACTGGGACACAGAGACAAATGAGACAAACAACAATTTCACTCTCTCACTCACACCTAGGGACAATTTAGAGTTAGCAATCAGTCTAACACGCATGTTTTTTTTTTTTCTGTGGGAGGAAACGGAAGTACCCAGACAAAACCCACACATGCACAGACAGAACATGCAAACTCCACCCAGAAAGACCCCCTGACCGGGACTTGAACCAGGGTAACCTGCTCGTTGAGAAGCAGCGGCTCTACCAGTTGCGCCACCGTGCTGCCCCAAATGTAAGTCTGTTTTTACAAATGTTCATTTACACCTCGTGTTAGTTTTGACTCAGAGCCAAGAAGATCATATACAGATGAATTCTTGCAAACACCGGTTAATGCAGTCTTTTTGGCTGTTTTGAACATGGCATTGTGCCGGAGAACAGGTTGGTTTCCATTCTTCAAAACTAGATTAATAAAAAAAACTAGGATGACCTTGAATTAGCACGAACTGGCTCTCTGGGACAGCTGACATGCAGTCTAAAATTACTGCTGGGGGGTCAATGAGGGCCCCTGCCGAGGGAGCGGAGAATCACAGACTGTGTTTTGCCTTGGCAGCGAGGTGGAGGAGAAACGCTGGTGACAGATGAATGAAAGATAAAACTTGCCTCACCTGATCGCCTTTGTTTTTATTCTTTGCATACCCTCTGTGCTGCTTGAATATAGAACGACAAGCAAAAGACAAGGTCAGGCAGGAGACACTTTACCAGCTTTAAAACCTAAAAGCTTAAATTGTAAAACCAGACAAATCTCTTTTTCTTTATAGATGCAGTAAGCAGGCCTCTCAGTCCATTACTATTAATTGAAAAGGTTTAGCAGTAGGTCAAGTCTTTATGCAGATCTCACAAGCATCAAAGGTTTTGTTTCTTTTTTGTCAAAGGACAGGTTGACAAGCACTGAAAAGAGGAATCACAAAGAAGCTTTTAACTAACCAGAACAATTAGTCAAAAAAGAATAAGTAATTGCAGCAAAAAAAGGTGATTCATGCACAACAGAAAACCCACACAGCTTTTGTTCCCAAATACCTAACAAGAACCGTTATGACATCAATATTTAAAGAAACTAACATCCTGACATTTCTTATTCTCTGATGAGTTTGAAAGCCCTAAACATTTTAGGTGAAGGTGACTGTCAAGATGCAGACTTCTTGGAATCTTCAACAAAACGTCTCGAAACCTTGATCCAATGAGACCTTCTACAAAAGGCAGAACACACTTTTTTTTCTGTATGAATATGTCACTTTGTGAACTTAATAAATAAGAATTTAACAGTTTTTGCATCATGCCAACATTTTATTTATCGGCGAAATGGATCTTTGAGTTCCTAATGGTACAATTTTGTATTTAAATTGATATTATTACTACATACTGCAGTAAAAAAATAGCAGATTAATATACAAAGTGTGTACACTTTTTGCCCATAATGCATCTCAACAACCACAGCTGTAAAAATATTCTCATCAAAGTCATGTTTTGACCTCAGATTATTCCAGTCTCTGGTCGCAGAGACGTGTCAGTTGTGTGGCAGTCATTCGCTGACATTTATGCTAAACAAAAATTGTATATTTATCACCACGTGTGTGGTTTACTGAGTAGAAACATGATCAATAGGACAAAACATAGCGACGTGAAAAACAACCGTTTTGTAAAAAGGCGTTGACAAGGACAGACCAGGCAGCACAACTTGACCTTTCCAGGTTCACTCTGCTGCTGACTTCACAGCACCTTCTCTGCATGCCCTCTTTAAAACATGGAAAAGCTTAACCTACGATCCCGTCCATGACCTTTAACCTTTGCAGCGGTGCAGAGCAGGGCAGACATAGATGAATTTCAGCACATAAATGAATTGAGGGTAGGAAGGGCGTTTGGCTGTTAATGGTGCCTGTCTGGAAGATCACAGGCCAAATGACCATGCCAACCTCTTTCATCAGCCCTCTGGTCCATAAAGAATAAATTGGAGAGAACAACAAAAGTAAACCCAGTAACGCTGCATGTTTTAGCATTTTGGTGTGAGTGCGGATAAAACATAAGCCATATTAGAATAATCCCAGAAAGAAATTGCAAATGTAAACAAGAGTTTGCTTCCCTGAAACTGTCCTGAAGGTGGTAAATGTCTTTAATCCCATTTCTCTCAAAAGTGGGATCATTCATTTCCAAGAAAAGGTGTTATTGGAGTGTCACAATGGCTTCAATAAAAATTACGGCTCCCTGAAGCTATCTGCAATCTATCTCCATTACGGTCGAGCGCTCTCCTGAACCCTGTCTCTGTTGATATAACCTTAGATCAAGGAGTCTACCGTTATTGTCGCTTTTGATTCATGTTTATTCAGTATGTTTTAAAAAAGTTGTCCTTATTTGCTACATACATTGCTAAAGACAAATCAAAAGAAAGTGGAGGCAGTTAATTTAAAAATCATTCAGACTTAATGCACACATTATATAGTCAACTATTGTTTATGTTGTAAGATAAAATGTCAAATGTTTTGTGAGAAGAAAAACGAAGAAAAGCTAAAGATTTATTCCACTCACTGAGGAGGAGTTTCACTCGTCGAGTAGCGATGACCGTAAATAACAACGGTGATATTATATCATGTTTCTATCTGCATGAATGAACCCACACTCTTCATACTTTATCAAATGAAGCTCCACGAGATATCTCGCTTTGATTTGCGAAACAGAATGAATCAAAAATGTCTCACTTTTTTTTTTTTTCATTCACAACACATTCACATATTTAAGCAGTTGGTGCACGCCTCATTACACCTGAAGAACCGCTTTGTTTGTTGGCCCACTCAAATAAAACTGCAATCAGACTTTCGAAGGAGCTTTTTTCCCCTTGCTTCAGCCGGTTTAGCATAACTCAACACCAATTTACATCCACTGCCCTCTGTTGGTGATTTGTGTGTCTAAATTTGTGGTTACCTGTTCAAGTGCAGGGCAAAGGCTTTAAGAATGTGTAATTTCCTGAAAACTGCAGCTTTAACTGGGAGTTGCACACTGACGGAATGAACAACGAAAGGATTAAAGTGGAAAAGGTGCTCAAGCATGTACAATTTCCTCACACGGGTTTGTAAAAGTGAGCATTCCCCCTGACTTTACAGACCTATTGCTAGCTTTTGATTTGGATTCTCTGTTGGGCTGAACCTTTACTGTCTTGGGTATTTACCACCTTACCTGACATATTGCAGAAGGCACTGCTGTTTGTTGGTGCTTGACCCCATGCACCCTGCCACTAACTGTGTCAGCTTCCTGCCTATGATGTGGGTGAATCTCTAGAGCCGGGTGTTTTGTAACGTAGGGCTGCCTGTGAACTTGTCCTGGTTAGCTGGACATTTGGACCCACGCTGCAGACTGACACAATGAGCTAAAAAAGAAAATCATAAAAACTTTATTACAGCAAAATAAAATGCTGGCAAGGCAGCACAAAACTCGTTGAAAACTCAAGGAGCACAAGAAGCGTAAGGCGGACTGGACGTGGCTTGTAAAATGCATAATGCTGACCTGGAGAGTGAAGAGACATACGTATTAAATGGACTGGAGCTGATGGGAAGAGTGGTTCAGCTGTGACTAATGACAGAACAGGTGAGACTGGGCATGTCAGGCTGACCAAGAGGGCAGAAACCGACTGAGGAGAGGTGGTAGATGGCACAAAAGATTACAAAACGTCTGAAAAAATGAAAAGACGAGTGACATGACCAAAAGAAAATAAACCTAGTTGTAACACAAACACTACCAGCTAAATATTCTTTCTTCTCACGGCTCCGTTCTTCAGGGGTCGCCACAACAAGCAAATTCACAAGAAGGATTTGGCAATTGTTTTACACTGGATGGCCTTCCTGACACAAGCTGGGCTCAAACTCGCATTACACAACATGACTGGATTACACGACCGTGGCACTGACCACCGAGCTACCACAACCAAACAGACTACCAACTAACAAAAAACACAAATCCTGGCACTAATCTCAGGACACAAAAGCGTCACTGTCGTTGTCCATTTTCATCTTTAAATCACTTCTTGGTCTGCTGCCTTCATACATCTCCTCCTATATGTCTCTGCGTGAGTGCAGCTACAGCGTGCGCTCTCAGGACATTATTACCTGCAGTGTTCCCTCAGTGAGGACTGAACTAGGGAAAAGGGCCTTCTCCTACTCCGCTCCTGTTTCCTGGAATATCTTGCAAAAAGATCTGAAGCTCTAGACCTTGACCTCGCTGAGTGGATTTAAACATCTGTTAAGTTCCTGAGAAAAACCGATGCAGACATGTTCCTGTTTTTAGTTTTCTACACCACTCTGGAAAACTCTGGAACAATCTGCCCATCAACATTCGACAGGCCACCTCAGTCTCTACTTTTAAATCTCTCCTCAAAACACGTCTGTGCTCACTGGCATTTAACACAGTGTGATCTCATTTGGTATTTCGTTGTTGATGATTGTGTTCATCCTTTTTGCGTTTACTCCCTGACATTTAACGCAGGGTGATTTGATTTAGTATTTCATTGTTTCTCATTATATTTAATGTTTTTATGCTTTTATTCATGTTGCTGTAATATGTTGTTATTAATATTTGATGCTGTGATCTTTTTTGGTAAGCACTTTGATAACATTTACTGTTTTAAATGTGCTATATAAATAAATGTGACTTGACCACCTTGCAACCTAGCTTTTATTTTGCTACTTTTCCTTTTAAGTATTTTTTTAATTACCATTTTATTTTCACTTGTTAAAATTTTTTATTAATTAATTAAATTTGCACGCATCCTTTATGATTGTCTATTGTTGTTGTTGTTGTCTACTGTTGTCATCACTCTGTTTAAATTCAGGTCTCTCTTGTAAGTGAGTCTCCGGGGCTCATTGGGATTAACCTGTATAAATAAAGGTTGAATGAATGTTGTCACTGTGACAAATAAGACTTAATTTTCACATATTGGGGGAACCATTTTCAACATTTGTATTCAAAGTAAATATAATTTGTTGGCACTTTAGGGTCAAGCAGTTTTGAGACAACCTGAAGAAAACCGAGAAACAAGCAAAGAAAACCAGGGAAAAATAACAAACTGCAAAACTGGTATGAGGGTGGTGGCACAGAGGTTGGAGAAGTTGGGTCTGTGATCAGAAGGTTCCCCGTTCGACTGACAACATCAAAGTGTGGGTAGAAAAGGTGAAGCATCCACACCTGCCTCCACCCTTATTTGCCCCACTCTGGGCCCTTGAGCAAGGTCCTTAATCACCACAATCTGTTGAAAATGAGTCCTTTTGACTCAATGAGACGACCTGCATGATAAAGGTAAAACATACATAAAATGAAAACTTAAACATTTTTATCCTATTTTTCCCAAACATAATCCTTTTTTTTTATTCCCATCTTAACTAAATGGTTATAAAATGTAAAACCAAACAAGAAGAGTCAAAAATATGTCTTATTCTGTTTGTCAAGAGCCTCAAATACAACCTGAACAAACACTTCAACTATAAGTTGTATGATTCATACATTAACATAAAACAGTTATAAAATAATCATCTGAAAATCTGTCCACAAACATTACTTTAGTTGAAATTAATCAGTGTGAGCTTTCAAGTTGATTAACTACCCCATTGTCTCTTAAATTTAAAAAAACAAATTAAAGGTTGGTACGGAGAGATGATAATCAAATAATTAAACGGCAGTGTGAGGCGCGATGGTGGTTTGCTGCTTCCCAACCAGACAGTGACATTTAATCACAATTGTGACGCTCACTTTAGTTGCTATAACCTTATTCTGTGTCTGAAAAAGAGGAAAATACAATCCAGCTGCCCAGCAGTGGCATTAAAAACACGGGCCTCGCTCTGATCACTCTGTTTGTATCTCACAGGTGAGATCTAATGGTCTGAGTGTTTCATCCTTGAGTGCACAGCAAGAATTGTTATTTTCAGTCAATGACCAGATGCACTCAAACTGATGCAGACAGCAGCCAAAATTGAATTAGTCAAGTCCCATCTCACAACTTAATCAGCTACACTTTTAGACCACTAATTAAGAAGAATAATTACATATGCCCGTCCCCTGTGGGGCAGGGTACTCTTTAGGTTTATGTTTCAGAGAGGACATTAATGAGTGTGGTGGCTAAGGACTGAAATTGTATTGCTTTTCTGCATTGGCACATCAAGTGCGACGTGACTGAGGGAGTAATAGTTTTGGGCTGCTCCACTGCATATGAAATCTCAAGTTATTTTGATAAACAACTCAGAAATGTTGAGCTGTAATTGCATTGTGAAATTGTTACCTCTCAAGTGTCTCTTAAATTAAGCAACAAAAAAAAAAAAAAAGCTTTTCTTCCCAAACACATGAGCTTCTTCTTCTCATTATTTTTACGCCATCATCCTGGCCTATAATATACAATTATGACAAGAGCTAATCCACTTTCAACTCCTAAAGGGCTTGGTTTGAATGCATCTCTGAATTCTGGGATCTAAGAGATAGCACTTGGTCAATATCAGATACTTTATGTTGACAATATCTGAGGGAAGAGAAGAGGGATGGGAGCTCCTGTGATCATTGGGATTATTGGCTCAAGTGCAATAAAAGTACCTCTTGATAGAGCAAACGAAGTGGAAGCCGTTCAAACAAGGATTTACAAAGCAACCACGTTTCGCTAATCCTTATGAAGTGAGCCAATTAAAAATATATCTGAATCCAACTGCTTTAACATATTATGGCTGATGATGTTTAAACAAATTATGGTATTTGCTGGATAAAAGACTGATGAAATGAAGGGGAAAAGTCCTTTATCCACATTAATGGTCTCCTTTGAGCAGGAATAGACCTATTCTTAAAGGGATACTTAATATCTTTTCAAGTGGGGTTTTGTGGAAAGGTTATCAACAATTTCTATCTTACCTGCCATAGATAGCTTCTAGTACAACCTTGATTTACAAGAAGACTTTGATTATGATGGGACTGGCTATAATCAATGTGACAGAAAGGATTGTTTCTTTTTAAAGCAAATCTAATAATAATAAAAAAAACTATAGTGATCCATGCAAATGCTTTATACACCTTTAAACCACCTTTAGTTTACAATGCATGGTTTTCCAAAAGAAAATTCAATTAAATTCAGTTCAGTTTATTTATATAGCACCAAATCACAACAAAGTTGTCTCAGGGCACTTTACAGGAACATTCACATACATAAAAGCCCATTAGTAAAGTTCTCTATCTAAGGACTATCAATACATTTCTCCAGGAAATGACACAACTAGCTGCTGCAGCCACCACTGCACCTGCAAATAAACAAATATTTTAATATCAAATGTAAATGATGATATGCACAATTTCAGGTGCTATGGTGACATTTATTAAGATGTTATAGCATTTAGAGTATTTGTTGAGAATGACTCTCAGTTACTACCACATCCAGTCTGGCTTGATATCTGTTAAACTGACTGGGTTATCTCTTGGAGGAACAATTCAATTAAATTCAGTTTAATTATATAGCTCCAAGTCACAACAGAAGTCATCTTGGCAATGAATAAAAACATTCATATATATTATAAATGCCAATTAATAATGTTATTTATATAAGGAATGAAGGAAGCCAGCAGATTGTATTGTCTTCATTGTGTTGCAGTCTCAATTCAATTTCAATTTAGTTTATTTATATATGTAGGAGTTGTGGTTTTGTCCCTGGTGTTGTGTTTGTCTGTGTTCCCCCGGGTTAGTGTTTCTTTAGTATCCAACCCCATCTTGTGTCGTGTTCATGTCTTGCATTCTTTGTCTCTTTCTCTGGCATCTGTGATTACTCACAGGTGTCATCACTTGGTCTAACTGGTGTTTCCTGTATATAAGTCTGTGTCTCTGTGTTAGACCTTGTCCTGGCATTGTCTACTGTTCATTGGTGATGACTGGTCTGTATCGTGATCACCCCCCTGATCGTTATATGTTTGTTTTACTGCCCTGTCAGCTCCTTGTTTTGTTAATAAATCTCTTATTTTAT
>NC_056499.1:9867043-9897234 GCF_014905685.2 Nematolebias whitei | reverse complement strand
AAAACATGCATGTTTGGCTGATTGGTAACTCTAAATTGTCTCTAGATGTGAATGAAACAGTGAATGGTTGTTTGTCTCTATGTGTCCCTGTGAATGACCTGTCTAGGGTGTCCCCCACCTTGCACACAGTGATGGCTGGACATGGGCGCCAGTGACCCTCGTGACCCCAAAACTTTCATTAGGAAAGAAGAACTGTGAACGCTGTCATGAAAGGAGGGCTCTCATGTATTTGCATTTGTATCTTTTCATATCAGCTAGCAAAACATCTTGAGAACCACTGGACAGAATATTGTCCATATTGTAACTGATAGACATGCACGTTATAGATGGCCAGCATCTAATCAACAATAGAAAACACAAAAATGCTATTACCTCAGTTATTTAATTTATTAACATTTATTTAAGCAGGAAAATCCCACTGAGATCACAGATTTCTTTTGCAGGGGAGGCCTGGGCCTGAAGGCAGTCTAACATGCATGTTTTTGGTCTGTGGGAAGAAACCGCAATACCCGGGGAAAACCCACACATGCATGGAGAGAACATGCAAACTCCACACAGAAAGATCCCAGGTCAAACGGGGCATTGAACCCAGTACCTTCTTGCTGTGAGGCAACAGTGCTAACCACTGAGCCGTCGTGCTGCCAAATAAAAATGCTGAAATTAATTTTCTAGCGGCAGTAGCTGAGAGTCATGCCCAATTTTTTTTAGCACTAATAGACTATGAAATTCTTCCATGTTCTATAAATAAAAAGATAAAGAGAATAGACATTCGCTTGTTAATTTACTATTTTGTATATTTTATAGTCTTCAATAAATAATTTACCTTTGACACTTAAAATCCCATCACTTTGAGTAATTTCTTAATAACAGCACAACTGAATGCGTGTTGTCTGAAGCAAAAGGCAGCTCTGGACGCTTCAAACATGGTTAACAGTTCTCACTTTAAAGCAGACCCCTAATACTCACTAAGATTGTGTAAAAGCAAGTTAAAAACAAGATTTGGCATTGTTATGTTTGTGTCGGTGAACATATATCAGTGACAGAAGGGTTATGTGGGTGGTTGTAAAATATGCTCAATGCTTGCTAAAAGATCTGTTAATGACAAAAAAACTAACAAATAATTTAATTTAAAGTCTTAATTGTGCATCTCACTTTTTTCATTTATCTATTCAGTCACGAAACCGCTTTCTTCTTGGTTTTCAATTTGCTGCGAGCAGATTGCAAATGATGCAAACTTGAAGTGCCTCAAAATAATTTTAGCAACACTGCACTCACGCTAGGGTTGAAAACAAGGTGAATATCAAAGCTTTGCTGCAGAACTATTTCCAGACACCACTGAGACTGTAATGCACGGCCCTCACGGGAGTTGCTCAGAAAAAGAAAGTCTTTTGGAAATTACACCGATTTCACAGCAATACCTCTATTACTAGCCGTCACACTTTTGCAGGGGAATTATGTAAATTGGTGTTTTAAGACTCATAGGCAGAGTCAGGTTCAAACACACCTGTTGCAGCAAGCTTTCCTCCTTTATCAAATTCAATCATCAAGTGAGACATCTTTTTCCCCTCTCGACTCACGGACAGCATTTTTCATTGCCATCTATTCGCTGATTAGCTGCAAAATGCCAGTCACTCCGTGTGAAATGATTGTTTTTGTCTGCAATGTAGAGGTTTGTTTCACTTGGTTGCTTTGGAAATGAAAGACTAAAGCCGTGCCAGCATGCAGGGGAACAAAAAAAAAAAAAAACCTATATGCTTCTCGGCAAAGAAATGGGAAGAAAAAAAAGATTTTTTTCCTTCGTTTTTTCACATTGAGTGACTCAATTTCACGCTCCATTGGCATATCTGGGGTGATGCGCCATGAAATCAGTCCAATTTTGGGATTTCAGAGGAACAGTATTTTGAAACCTCCTGAGATATGTGGCCATATTACTCTCCCCACCTCTGGACAGATTACACTATTATGTGACAGTGGCAAAAGGTGAAAGTGTGCCAATAATACACTGTGTTCCCCCTTTTTTAAGTAAACCCGTTTCTGACAACACTTACAACGGAAACTACCGAGCAAATCACAAATGATGCAGTTAAAAGCAACAATTCATGTAAAATTTTTCACTTCAGAGTCTCAGTGAAGTCTCACAGTCATCAAGTGGGGCGGCTGTGGCTGAGTGGTTAGAGCAGTTGTCCTCCAATGCGAGAGTTGGGGGTTCGAATCCACCAGCAGTCATATGCTGACGTGTCCCTGAGCAAGACATTGAACCCCTCATAGCCTCCGATGTGTGTCCCATCGGTGTTTGAATGTGATAAAGCTCTGATTAGTCTCTTTAGAATGATTTGTTCAATTAGCTTTGTAGAGATCTAGTAGAGTGCTGTATGAATGGGTAAATGAGGACACAGATTGTTGTGTAAAGCGCTTTGAGTGTCTTGAAATAAGATAGAAAGGCACTATATAAGTACAGTCCATTTACCATTTACAGTGGATATTCGTAAAAAATTATAGCTTGTATTTAGTTGTGGCTTTAAAAAAGTATTTTTGTTTTTAAAACTCTGCTACTCATTCACCCACCTCAAACATTACGTTTTATAAAAAAACAAACACAAGCTGGAACTTTTAACCTTGATTTTGTGTAGAAATTTTATTGATTAAATTTGTTTTTTTTGCAATAAATCACAGCAACTCCAGTTTTTATTAAAGCTCTCAGTTCCAAACAGCCATTTTATTTGTGTAGACCTTGCTAAATAAATAACAGCTCTGTAATAAAATATAGCATGATGGTTATAAGTGAAGGGCTGACATGTTGCCTGAGCTTATTTTTTTTTAAATGATACATTTGTATTTGGTGAACTGTACAATCATCAGATGTTTCTTATTTTCTGAGTAAAGCATGCTTAGATCTCACATCAAACACAGTTCTGGTTCATTCCTGAACGTTAAAGTTCTGTTTCAAGACTCACTCAAGCTGTGCCACATCATCTTTTCTAGTCATTCATAGAAAATCTAAATGTTAATGTTTTATACTTTATAGTCAATACTAGCTGTGTTTTATTCAGACCCAGACAGTGTACAAGTAAAAGTACCATATTTTTTGGACTATAAGACACCCTTAAAAACCTTTAATTTTCTCAAAAATCAACAGTGAGACGTATAATCTGGTGCACCTTATGTATTAAATCTGATTGTGCTTACGGACCTCGAACCGATTTTATATGGTACATGGTGCTCAAAAATCTGTCAGAATGTTTTAGTTCCGTTTATGTGCCTTATAATCTTGTGCATTTTATAGACCGAAAAAAACGGTACTTCACTTTGGGTACTTGCTGACACAGATTAGTTAATGAGTTAGTACTTAAATATTACACAATTACTTTAGAAACACGTATCTGTTATTAAGAACACAGCAAAAGGTCTGCTGTCTTAACAGCAATTGTTTATCTTTAAATATCTCCAAACTAAGGATATCATCATCATCATCATCATTATCAGTATTATTATTATTATTATTATTATCATTATTATTATTATCATCAATGTCCTCGGTTACTTGCAAAGTGGAAGAAGAAATGGCATCACCAAGCATTATAGTGGTATCAGTTTAAGGTACTGAGGTGTTTTGTTGAGTACAAGTGCATGAAGCTGGTATCTGACCTGATACTAGTATTAGTATTTATTAGTATAACTTGTAAAGATTTACAGTAATTTTTATCCAATCAAAAAGCCGGTGTTTTCAGATTATCAATATGACCTCAAAATAGTTTTGGTCATAATCCAAAAGAAATGTTATCATAATCTTAATTTAGCTGTCTTTGTAAACAAGATTAAATAACATTAAATATCCTGTTCTGTATTAAAGTTTGACATAAAAAATAAGAGAAAAAGTTGAGCAATCAGAACATTTCTGGCACTGAAGTCAACTTAGGTACTGCAGCTAATGTGATAAAAAAAAGACAGCTTAATGACTAAATCACTGCTAATCCACAAAACACTTAGTGTGTAATCTTACTTTTTTTAATGAAAGCTGTCAGTTCAAATTCCTTTTATTATGTGGAGTTGCTTTCAGTCTCAGAGCTGCTTCAAAGCGAATGAGGAAGTGGAGCTGAACAGCAGAAGACCAGCATGAAGTGGGCTGAAGCACAAACACACAGCTGGGAAAGACTGCAGACAAGTGAAGAGTGCAATTCTGAATTTGAAGAACAGTGCCTGGAAAAAATAAAATAATAAAAAAAAAACAGAATAAAGGTGCAGCAAAGGCTGCAGATAGATGAATTACAGCAAAATCTGGACATAACCAGGGAAGTAAAAATAAAAGAACCGTAAGGTAAGTTCACATTTTAAACTCCTGCAATGTTGTTAGAGCATCACAACAAAGCAGGAAACTAAAAAGAAAGGTGTCATTGCTTTAAATACTCTGGAGCATTCTGCAGCAGCTAGGGATTAATCGTGATGCCACAGAACAGCCAGGACTGATGCAAATCCAAGATGCACACAAGAGGCTCTTTTCATCTGTTCTCGCTTTTCTGCCCCCTCATCTCTTTTCTCATCCGTCCTCCTGCCTGTGACCTGGAAATTGATCACAGGGCAGGATCTTGAAGGGTGTCTCAATTGCTGAAATGAATCTTAAAGAAAGGAGCAAGGAGAGAAGAAGAAGAAGAAGCTGCCAGAAGAGGGATAAGTAAAATGTGCACGTGCATCCTTTGTGGGCCTTGTTTCCAAAGCTTTGTTATGTAAAAAGATTTTTTCTTATTAAGACTTTTTTTTAATTTATTTAACATTTTCTTGCATCGGATATGAAAACAACTTAAACATCAATATCACAGTTATTAGTACCTGAAACAGTGCTGCATGTGAAGGTAAACTGGAACTACAGATGAATTTAACATTCAGCTGACAGCTCCTTGTTACATTCTATTAAGAAACAGTTTTTCGCTCCTTGTCTTACTTTGGATTTGCGAGTTTTAACCCATCGCAAACCTTGTAAGTATTTTCCAAACACTTTAAAGCTACAGAGAATATCCTTAAAATACACTAACCTGTCAGCCATGCATATTTCTCTGCAGAGCCAAGGATCTCTACCTATGAGATTCTACCCATCCATTCGTTTTCAACCATTATCCGACATGGGGTCGGGGGGTCAAGAAGAAATGCCTGAAGTGACCTTCTACCACTGACACGCCAGCTCATTCTGAGGGAAATCCCAAGATGTTTCCAGGCCAGAGAGGATTTTAAAAATCTCTCCAGCTAGTTCTGGTCTGCCCTGGGGTCCCCTCTCAGTGGAACCTTACTCCAAAGGGAGGTGAGCAGAAGCCCTCCGGATCAGATGTGGACGAGCAGTGGTTCTGGTTTGAGCTCTTTCTGGCACCTTCTCTTAAGCGAGAGAAACCTTCTCTCCGCTGTGTTCCAGATTTTATGACCAAAGGTGAAGCTGATGGACCCAAACTCTTCTGAAGATGAGCCGAATTTCCTCCCGAGACAAAGTTGGCAGCTCCTGTATTCAAACATTCTGTGGATATTTCTTTGGATATGAAATTTCCACCAAGGATAAAGGTTCTAATGTACGTTTTTAAATAATTAGGTATTATCTTCCACTCCTAATAAAAAGCACACCAGTTTTAAATTTCTGGTCAGCATTTGGCATAAAGATTAAATGTGATTATTGTTCCCAATACAAGTGAATGGTTGCATTTTTAACCAATTAACTGATTTCAATTAAAATTTCAGGAACTAATCATTAATGTAGAAAATGTGAGTGAAGAAAACATTTCTACGCTTTAAAGCTCCCATTAAAATTAAGGGCACCAGACCAGGTCACAGACCACTAACAGTGTTTGTTTTGATTATTTATTCTTACTTCCACCAATGAAGAAGAATTTGTTTAATTACAGGAAACTATGTACCCTAATCAATAAATATTTATGAAATGACAAGTTTATTAATTAAATCTTTTCAAAATTAGTTATTATAAACAAATGGATGAAGTCAAATTTAGCTGAAGTTAATCTTGCTAGCAGTTTTCAAGGTTAGCATAAACAGCAATCTGCTAAACAAAAGATTAGCGGAATTGTGCCCACCACTGAGTTTTGCATATATTGGGGTAAAAGATGATGTGGTAGTAACTGAAAGTCATTCACACAACTTGTCTGACTGTAACACATCACAATATTGAATGAGATAATCTGTGCAACTAAAGTTCCAAAACAGCTACACAGTAGTCCCTTGCTACTTCGCAGTTGTACTTTATCGCGGACTCGCTCTATCGCGTTTTTTCAAAATAAGAGTGAACATGATACACAACTGGCTGAGTGATGGATGAGTCGCACGATCGGCATGGGATTTTTATTTAAAATAAATTATTTTAAATTATTTAGCACCTCCTGCACCTTTGTGCAGCCCATATTGCAGGACAAACTTCCTGCTGCAGCTGATCAGCTGATCTCCATGCAGAACGGAGAAGTGGGCGTGGCCAAGAATGCTTGCAGGTGGCTGAGAGCAGCCGAGGCAGGGAGCTGAAATCATGACATTCTGTGTCTTTTAGAGCGTTTAGAGTTTAGAAACATTGTTTAGAATATTCCAAGAGTGTGGAAAGGGTTTAAAACACCTTAATATATATAATAAAAATAAACTACTACTTACTACTTGTAATACTATTCCTACTTTGCGTTTTTTCACTTATTGTGGGGCTTCAGGGTACGGATCCGCCACGATAAATGAGGGACTACTGTAACTCCATTATTTCTCAACATAACATTATTATTATTTCCTTCTTCTTTCAGCTGCTCCCTTCTTCTGGGGTCGCCACAGTGAACTAACCCACATGAAGACTTGGCAATTATTTTTACACCGGATGTCCTTCCTGATGCAACCACAGACCACTAAGCTACCACAGCTCTCTCTGTGGAGCAGAGAGCTGCTGTCTAGGGTGCCCTGGGGAGCAGATGGTGGGGTTTAAGGGCCTTGCTCAAGGGCCCAGAGTGGGGCAAATGAGGGTGGATACAGGTGTGGGTGCTTCACCTATCCCACCCACATTTTGATGTTAGTACTAGGAGCTGAACTAGCAATCTTCTGATCACAGGCCCATCTTCTCTAACCTCTGCGCCACCACTCCCAATTTATTAACATAACACCATAAAAGGAGGCAGGCAACATGGTTTTCTTCAAGGAACGCCAGGTTTTTATTTTATGTCTGTATTTTAGTTTTACGTTTCTTTTCATTTCTCTCAATGTGAGCAACAGATGACGCATTTATGAACAACAACAAAACACAAAGACCTCTGGGGTGTGGGGATTTATATTTTTTCCTGAAGAAATAAATTACCTTCTACCTTGCATGAACTAATCACAGATGATGTTCCAACAAACCTGTGCTTTTGGTGCTTTAGTCTTTATTATGATTGATTTAATTTATATCACAGGGAATTAGTCATGTCTTCTGCTGAGCTTCAACCGAACACCTCCACCTGCAGAGCCTTCTTTCAAACATCACTGCCTCAGTTTCAGCTTATAGGAAGGCGCACAACACATGGCATCATGGTGTGAACATCACAAGCTGAATATCATAAACTACAGAAATGATCATAGGTTTCAGAACTTTACGGCAAGTCTGTTTACCTTCATTGCACATTGATAATGAGTTGGTGTAAAGAGCTAACAGCTTTAAGTTTGTAGATCTTGTGACTGAAGATCTGTCCTGAAACATTATAACACCTCAAACTGATGATGTCAAACTGATGACAGGGATGTCAAGCTCCCTAAACAGCTTATGTTGAACTTCTACCACTCTGCCATCAGCACTGTGCTGACATTCAGTCTTCAGGTGTGGTTCTCCAGCAGCACCAAGGCTGAACAGCAGGTACTGCAGAGGAACGAAGGCAGCGAGATCATCCGAACCAATCTGTTGTAAATTAGTTCAGTTTAAAACAGCCGATGCCTGAGAAGGGTGCACAACGTCTTGTGTGCTCCAACACTTCCAGCACACTTTTCCATTCAACTGCTTCCCACAGCCTCCATCGCCAGGCTGTGGGAACCTGCCTGCAGAACGAACCCCACCCCCCCTCCACACGTTGTTGGGGGCTGCTCATAGCCATGTTGTTGTTTGTGTAACAAAATGACAAAGATTCTGGTTCTGATTCAGCTGCAGGGTGTTTTCATGAGCATGCAGAAAGGTTTACTTTTGTTGTTTTCCCACATTTATTATTATTATTATTATTTTACAAATTTAAGAAGATGGAGCAACAAAAACACAAGGTCTTTCTTGCCCACAATAATTATTCTTTGAGTGTTACCTTTTGTTAAATTAAAATGTTTGTGACTTTTGTTTTACATCATTTATTATTCTGCAACAATTGAATTTGCTTTGTGGAATGAATAAAATATGACTCATTTAAAATGCAATATAGAACAGTTGTGAAGTGCATGAACTCTTCACGTGCAGGATTGTATTTATTTATTTCTAAAACGGGACACAAGACAACATTTAAAATCACTAAATTGCATTTTAAATAACTTTGTGCATAAGTTATAACAGGTCCTGCGATGGACTTGCTACCTGTCCAGGGTGTCCCCCGCCTCTGGCACAGTGATAGCTAGACATGGACACCAGTGACCCCTGTGACCCAAAAAGGAAGAAGTGGGTAAAGATGATAGATGGATGGATGGATGGATGGATGGATGTTATAACAGGCTGATCATTATCGTTACTTTGTTAAATGTTGGTGTTAGAAATCGATGCACATATAATTTGTGCATAGACATGATAATTACATTGTTGTTGAAGGACTTTTTTCAGGGTTCAAGGTAACTTTATTGTCATTCACATCACATGTGGTAAATGAGGTGGAACAAAATTGTGTACACAAGGTCCCAGTTACACCCAAAATACTCTTTTTACCTTACAGCTAAGTATTATTAACTATTACAGTTAATGTACTTTTACTTCTGTTTACTAGTCTTGAGCTTTACACATTTCATTTTGTAGCTTTTGCAAATTTAAAATCTAAAGTCATAAATAAAGAGAACTGCTGAAAATCTGACGAACATAAAACAATTTTATGAAATAAAACATTGTGAGTAAATAAAATAAACTAATCATGTGCACATATCTTAAAAATATATGGTGAAAACAGTATTTATGCTCTTTTGCGCCTCTGGTCCTTGAGGGCCTTGAGTTTGTCAGAATTTTGTCAAGAGGGAGAAAAACTGGAGGCCTTCTTTTTGAGAAATGTTTATTGGACATTTGAAGGATGGGTTTCACATTTCCTTCTCTTCGGGGCAAACTAATGATGATGAATGATGGAGATCAATGATCAAATTCAATCCCACTTTGCAGTCACTACTGATGGCAGTTCCTGTGATATATTTGCACAAGTAGGTCTGCTGTGGCCAAGAGGTTATGATAATCATAATTACAGCACGTTACATTTTAATGATAACGTCAGACCAAAGGAAATGATGGAGCGGGAATGAGTTGGCACCACAAAAAAATAAAAAAAATAAAATTAAATAACTTCTGATGTCCTCATTCTTTTGATGTGAACAGTCAGCAGTCAAGGAAAAAAAAAAAAGCATGGCCTAACTTGAAACTTCACTTTTTATTTTATAACACCAACATTTGAAACTGTGTTCTAATAAGTGAATAATGAGGAGTGGACACTAACGGCTGCTCTAGCGTTAGATTTTGTTTTCTTCTTCTTTCGGCTGCTTCCTTCTTCAGGGATCACTACAGTCACACAAAGACTTGGCAATTATTTTTTACATCGCATGCCCTTCCTGACGCAGCTACAAACCACCGAGCTACCACAGCCCTCTGTGTGGAGCAGGGAGCTGCTATCTAGGGCACCCAGGGGAGCAGATGGTGGGTGTTAGGGGCCTTGCTCAAGGGCCCAGATTGGGGCGAATGAGGGTGGAGACAGATGTGGGTGCTTCACCTATCCCATCCACATTTTGATGTTGCCGGGAGTTGAACCGGTGATCTTCCGATCACAGGCCCACCTTCTCTAACCTCTGCACCACCACTCCCACACTCTAGTGTTAGAAAAATGAAGAGTAAAATAAATAACAATTGTTCTAATTCACAGTAACAAACTAACTTCAGGCAGTCAATATACATCTTAAGTATACTTTAATCCCAAGAGTTTCTCACGGTGTGGGATTCCTAGTTCTTTCTACCTCTACCTCCTCCCAACGCAGTCAACGAGCATCTAATGGATCACACCTGCACCTGATTCTAGACCAGTACCTGCTGCACTATTTAAACCCATGCCAGACGTTCAGCCAACGCTTGAGCATTGATTGCCTTTGGTAAATCAGCGTAAGCCTTCACGTGTACTTTGGTGAATTCTGACTAACCTTGTGATTCTCTGTCCGTCTGCCAGTTCTGCCTCATCCTGTTTCCTCAGCTCCCTCCTGGCTCCTTGGCTGCTCTGGTCCTCCAAACCTGCACACCAGCATTCCCCACTCAAGGCCCAACATTGGACTCCTCCATCCGACACCATCTGCAACCGAACCAACCATAAGGAAGGATTTCCTAAACAGAATAACTATTCACTGGACCATCTCTTTGGAATCAATTACTCATCCAATCACCTGCTTCCCTCCGCAGCCCAGCCACCAGTTTTTCCTGCACTGTAAATAAATATGTTTGTTATATATTTGTTTTACCTGAGTCTCGAGTCTGTTCAGTCTGCCATTTTGGGGTCATTAGTACTCAGAATCATGTCACACAGCAGCTGATGCAAAAATCTTAGAAATTATTTCATCAACAGACATATGTGGCCAATCAAATCAAACTGAGGATTACGTTGCAACAGAGTTTGTTGAGGTTTTAGTATATTGTTTGGAAAATTAGTGACAATTGGTTTATGTCAAATGATCAGAATCAGAATAAGCTTTATTATCGTTGTACCGAGATACAGTGAGAATATGTTCAGTCGTCCGAAAGATGGGCGGAGTGCACGTTGCTGCTGCTATGATAGTGTGGCCTCTTAACCTTTTCAGAATACTTTCTAGATAGGAAAGGGGAAAAATCCATGAGGGTAGGATATTGGCATTACAAAAAAGATCTCTTCGCACCTTGTCCTATCAGGACACAATTTAAGACATAATAAAACCAGCAAGCACATTTATGAACATTACATATGCATTTGACGGCAAGGTGGTCCATGAAGCACTTCCAGATAGACCATAGTCCTGATAAGATAAAGGTCAGCTGGCACAGTTCTGATAAGTGTCCACAGAAGTTCTCGGGGGGGATGTTACGATAGACAAAGCTTTTCCTTAGTTTACACATTTCCCACAAGAAATTGATATTTCTGCCTATTTTTGAGGCCAACAAGGGGAGCCAGATTCAGAAAAGCCACAACTTGTCATAACCGCGGGGAACCCAGATTTGTATGAGACCCGGAACGAGACAGACTCAGGTGGATACAAAAAAACAGTGTTTATTTACAGGTGAGAATAATGTACAATGCTGGTGCAGCTTCTCTGCAGCTCCTGGAGGAGGTAGAGGAGGACAGTCAGAATGGAGGTGGAGATCTTAGGAGCTGATATTTTGTGTTCTGTGAATCTCTTACAGTTTGGTCCAGAGGTGGGTTCCAATCCTCCAAGAGAGCTCCAGAGTCCAGAGAGAGTCCAGCAGCTGGCAGGGCAGGCACTGGCTGGATTAGAAGCACCAGGCAAGGGAAATCCAAGCACGAGGGAGGTTGAGCCGAGGAGGGACCCAAGGGGGTCTACAAACCAAGAACAGGCCACGAGGGAGTCCGAGGGAACAGGACACGAGGAGTCAGGAAACCAAAGGATCACGAGGGGTCCTTTAACAAGCCGAGGAACCAGGAAACACTGGGAACAAGAGAGCAAGGTTGGTACTTGTGAGTAATAGCCTAAAAGGCTTGAAGCACAACTACCATGGAAGGTGATATGCTCCAGAGAAGAGTAGCACTGGACTGCAGCCTTTTGTAGCCGGGGACGCCTCCTCAGTCTGATGGCCGTCAGGTGTAGGCAATTAGCGGCCATCTTGGAGGAGGAGCTGCAGGCAGTGGTACTCTTACACAACTGTTGATTTTTTTTTTCAGGCAGACTATTTTTCTGTCAGCCTTGAGCCCTACTGGTACTTTCAAGATCTAAAATGGCCAGATTAAGGTTTATTCTACTGGTCCGTGCTTACGAGCCCCTCCAAGGTCCTTTCCAACATGCTGGCGGGTCCCAAAGCCACAGGTGGCCTGTGATTCTCACAAACCACTTCCATCTTGTGGTTTGGCTCGTGAATCAGCTGATTTTGAGTCCTCAAAGCACAAATCAAACCTTCACAAGGCAGCCTGACAAGTGCCAAAATAGCTGCACCTGTCTTCTTGTATGTTGATAGACCAGGAACCAGCCAATTCTAAAAAGCAGAAAACCTGTTATCATAAATCCAATTGTATATGTCTTTGGTGTCCTCCTAAGATACTCAGTGGGACATGAGGGCTCTCCAAGACCCTGTCACTTTGTTGAAAAGATTTTGTCAATTTCATTGAGCTCCGATACACAGACAGAGAGCAAAAAAGCAGGAGGAGAACAGGAAAGGGAAGAGAATGTGTCCGTCTCATACAAAAGCGAAAAAACTAAAAAAAAAGACAAATGAATACTTTATCTATGGGTGTCTTGAAGAAAAGTTTCAAAATATAATCCTGAAGAATGTTTTGAAGCACATTTCTGAGCAGTGGCAACAACTACAGGTAATTTTGAAAAGTAAAGCCAGAAATGTTTTGCTACGTTCTCCATGCACTAGAAAATTATTTTCAATATTAGCTGGATAATCCTGATATCCAAATATTGTTTGAGGTTCTCTTTCAAATAGCATCAAGACATCCTTGTTAGAATATGATAAAACAGGATTCAGACCAATTATTCAGGGGTCATCTCAAATGGCAAAACAAAACTTTGGAACCGTTTATAATATCAGGATGAGTTAAGTATCAAAATGTAGCTTTAAAAGAAATCTGAATATGTTTGTTCATTTTGACCAAATATGACTTCATTTCTTTATTTCTTTTTGTATGCCTAAACGCAGCATCATCATACTGTTCTGAAATTTTAAAGAAAGCAACTCATGTCTCCTGCTCATCTTTTTAGGGAAACAATGGATTGAACATTCAAGTAGTTTAAGATAATCAGCATAAAACGATTTTTACTGTCAAATCAAGGCAGATTGTATCAGGACTGGAAGAAATGTTATTCTTAAAGTATACTTTTAATTTAGTGCTGTTACTTTTAGTGAGAAAGATTTAAAAAAAATACTTAACAGTTTTTTTTTTTTTTTAGCTTATACTCTGTGACCGAGCTACAAAATGCAGTAATTGTTATGAAAGGCTCATAACAACCAATCTGCCTTTTCCTCTCTGAAAGTCTCAGCATCAATAACTTACTACTTACTTAATATTCACTGTATGATCATGTTGTGAACGTGTTCCTGGAGCAAAACTGGAGGTTGAGAGTTCATTCAGGTCACATACAAACTCACCATCATTTTATCTATTCAATAATTTACAACTACAGTACTGTAAAATATATGTATATTACCTCCCAAAAAACCAGATGTTTAAGTGAGAAAAAAGTCTGTTTCTGGTTTTATTGCAATCATAACCTCCTGTCATGTTAAAAAAAGTCCAAATACTAGTGTTTGTAAGGTCCATCCTTTGCCTGTGTGTGTATAAAGTGTGTGTTCATGCAGGCGGTCATTAAATAATCATCTTGTGTCTGACTTTGTTTAAATCAGATACAGAAGGCTTTTTTGCCCTTCATGACATTTTGATCTCTGCTTTGTCATTAAGTGAGGGGATGTGATGAAATTTACATAGCCCTAATTCTTCAGCCTGCTGACAACATATTTTTCCAGTGACAGCCATCTTTAATATTTAGAAGAGTACTTTCCAATGCCCTTCAACTGTGCCTGCAGTATTAATGTATCCTTAATGGGAGAGGTTCCATAAATGAGCCTCAAATGGAGCTAGACATTTTAATGCTTGCTAGAATGGCTGTTATTTCCACATTCAGCCATAATAAGCTTTATTGCATACTTAATAAAGTGTAGGCTTGTATTAATTGTTTAGCAGCCGAGGACTTCATTAAGTGCTTGTGATGTCCTGGATGGGCTTCCCCAGTCTATACAGCAGTCCCTTTGTCCCTTCTCATCTTTTCTTCTGTTGCACAGCACAGCACTGATTAGTTTGATGCATGTTTATAGCTCTTATTCATGCCGTCAAAATGGATGATTATTGTTGCAAATAGAGAAAACTAGCATTGTTGCTGGTCAATGACACTTCTCATCATTTAATGATAATTTAATGTTTTTATTGTTCAGAATTTTTATCGCAAAAAGAATGATGAGTTCTTTCAGTGAGTACAAATCTGAAAACACTGAGGACTTCAAAATGAGTAACTTTTTATAAATGCTTTTAAAAAGAGCAGTTATAATTGCACCATAAAAATCTGTGCAGGGCAGTTCATGAAAAGTTGATTAGGGGAACCGGTAGAAGCATTTACATATGGATTTGCATGTTTGTTTTGTTGTTTGGAAACAACAGACACGTGCTAATAGTTTTAAATTCCCAACAAACTTTTTCTTCAGTCCTGGTGTTTTCTGTCGTTTTAGCTTCTACCTGGTCACGGTTAGTTAGAATTTACAGCTGCTGGAAACTGCCAGTGCAGTGACCTGAACAACAAAAAGAATGTGTTCAAATAAAACCTAATTACTGCACATTTTATCCAACATACTGTAGATGGAAGACGGAGAACCACGTAACCATGGCTCACTCAAAACTGGCCATAAATCTGTACTGTCTACGAGGAAAACGTGGTGTCAAGAGTCACGGCTTGGCTGTGGAGGCCTTTGGTCATGCACATACAAATTATATGGGACCAATTAGGAATGCATACATTACATACAGAACTTGTGCTTCTTGTGAACTGAGTCAGGTGAATGGTTAGAAGTTTTTTTTTTTAATGATTGTAAGATGGATGAAGGACGCTAATCATTGTACAAATCATGTGCATCAAAAGTAGTGGCCCACATGTCAGAATTACATCAGACTTTTTACTCATCCATCCATCCATCCATCCATTATCTTTACCCGCTTCTTCCATTTTGGATCACGGGGTTCGCCGGTGCCCATGTCCGGCAATCATTGTGGGAGGGGCGGGGTACACCCTGGACAGGTCACAGGTCCATCACAGGGCCACATAGAGACAAACGAGACAAACAACAATTCACTCTCTCACTCACACCTAGGGACAATTTAGAGTTAACAATCAGTCTAACATGCATGTTTTTGGTCTGTGGGAGGAAACTGGAGTACCCGGAGAAAACCCACGCATGCACGGAGCGAACATGCAAACTGCACCCAGAGAGGCCTCCAGACCGGGGTTTGAACCAGGGACCTGTGCGCTGAGAGGCAGCAGCTCTACCAGTTGCACCACCGTGCTGCCCTAACACAAGAATCAATTTTATTCAATTAAATTCAGTTTATTTATATAGCACCAAGTCAACAAAAGTCATCTCAGGGTAGTGAACAGAACATTCATATATAAGAATAATAATTTAACATTATTTGTCTGAGGAGCAGACTGCTTTGAATTTAACTCCATCACAGAACTCTCATCTTGAGCAAGCATGAAGGCGACAGTGGAAAGGAAAAACTCCCTCACGAGGAAGAAACCTTTAGCAGAACCAGGCTCAGGACAAGTGGCCATCTGCTTCAACTGGCTGGGTTTGAGAGGAACAAGAAGAAGGAACAGATACACAATGCCAGGTCGAGAATCACAACAAGATAAAAATAGTATCAAATGAAAACTATTGAATTTTAACAATTCATTTTAAGAAATGAGGTCAGTTTGTGCTCCAGTAGTCTAAGCCTATAGCAGCACAACAAGCCAACCCTAATTATAGGATTTATCAAAAAGGAAAGTCTTAAGTCCTGTCTTAAAACTGGACCATCTGTCAGCCTCACGGACAGAAACTGGAAGTTGGTTCCACAAGAGAGGAGCCTGATAACTGAAAGATCTTCCTCCCATTCTGCTTTTGGAAACTCTAGGAACCGCAAGTAAACCTGCAGTCTGAGAGCAAAGTGCTTTGATAGGAAAACATGGGACAATAAGATATCAAATAATATGGAGCTAGGTTGTTGATGGCTTTGTAGGTTAGAAGTAAGAGTTTGAATTCAGTTCTGGATTTGACAGGGAGCCAATGGAGAGAAGCTAAAACTAGAGAGACATGATCTCTAACTCCAGTTAAGACTGGCAGCAGCATTTTGGATCAACTGAAGACTTGAAAAATCAAGAATATTTATTTGCCATCCTATCTAAATGTAGTTATAGTGTGAAATAGTGTCTTTAATAAACAAAAGCATGTGATATATAAAGATACTCATTACGAAGTATGAAAGCAAACAAAAATATTACCCTATAAGGTCCATTTTAAGGAGTTTATTCCAGCAGCTTCCCAGATGTATCGATATGAAGCACTGAAATGTTGGTCCACAGTCCATGTAAATAAATCACATGGCTGAATCCAACAAAAACCTAGCCGAAGCTTGAGTCATGTGATTGATTGACTTTAGTCAGTGTAGGTAAACAAATGTACAGAAATGTGACAAGCCTAGAAACTCTTAGAAGACATTTAGGTAGAAATACAATAATCTGCTCGTTGCAAAAAAGAAATAAAGAATGAACAAGGTAATAAAAAATATAAATATTTGGGATCAAGCAGTGTGTTGCAACATCACAAAGGTAAAGATCAGCATTTAAAAATGCTTCGCTCTTACAAATTTTTTTTATCATTTCACCCTAACTTTTAATCTGCATACTTTACTCAACAAATATGAGTGTAAACACATACCAGTACTATACATCACTATTCTCAAACCTTAACAGCCTTTTTATGGCCATCAGCATATTTGCAGCCACATTGCTGTTTCTGTAGGTAAACAAAAACAGGCTTGTTGGCCCTCATTCACAAATTTAGCTTACAACGTTTTTAGATTAAGGGCAAATGAATTATTTTAAAAACACTGTACAGATTTTGCTTTTACTTTTTTTTTTTAACTAGTCTTAACTTTGCAATGAGTATCTTTGAACGAGACAAAAACCAAAAAATGTCATAAATATAGTTCAATAATAGTGCAATACCAGGCGGTCATGTGCAATATGAATCAAGAACATGTGACGTATTAATCAAGAACATGCAGTAGGCCGTGTACTGCAGAAAACAAAACTAGAAAGAAGATAAAGGAAGGGGCTGGAGTGGAAAAGTTGGACCTATTTAAAGTTGTTTAAAGACTATTTAGACGGATTGAAAGGTGCAGTTTAAGGCAGTGGAGGAATAATTCCGTTACAGGAACACTGAAGAAGAGATTGTTCGAGGTAGTCATTATGTTCTGCAAAGTAGCCTTCAGTACAGAACAGGTTGCAGTGCATTTTTTTATTTTTATTTTTAGGACAGTGGGTGTATTCTGGCCTTTGGTCAGAGATAGAGGCACTGAGTCATTCGCAGGTCTGAGTGGACTGCTTACAGGAAGAGACTGTTGTCTGGTAGCAGTAACTCTGATGCTTCTGAACCTTTTGCCAGGCAG
Organism: Nematolebias whitei; assembly: GCF_014905685.2. Taxonomy (NCBI): domain Eukaryota; kingdom Metazoa; phylum Chordata; class Actinopteri; order Cyprinodontiformes; family Rivulidae; genus Nematolebias; species Nematolebias whitei. Next base: position 9,879,643 of record NC_056499.1, on the reverse strand, counting down.
CGGGGGGAGAAGAGTCCATGTGAGGGGTGGTGGGGTCTGTAAAAACACTGGCTGCACGGCAGATGCAGCTTTCCTGTGTAGTTCTGTGAGTGATGACTGGTGCACTGCGATGATCCTCTCAGCCGTTTTCACTACCTGCTGGAGGAGTTTACAATCAGCGTTGTTACCGTTTGCAAACCAAAAAGTGATGCAACTGCAGAGGACAGTTACACCTTTTATCAATAATAGTACATGGGGGAAAAACTTCTGCCATAATAATTGAAAGTGTCACACCACAAAGACAACAAAAACACAAAGGGTGGAAACTGAGAAATGACCCAAAATGGCTTTCAAACTGATACAAATACTTTGGTGAATGCAAGGACCCTCAATCCGTGTGATCCATGCATGTCTAAAACACTCTGTGGGTTGTGAGTAAACCATCAGGTTGTTTATTTGCAGACTTACCGGGTTTACATATGATTATTTAAAATGTTAGTAATTGATGTAATCCTGGTTTTGAAGTGCCTGAATAAAAATCATTTCGGTTAATTGACAGCTTCTGCTAGGCATGTTTTCCTGAGCTGTCCTCATTTCCCAAGGAGACTGAGTAAATAAAAAAACTATTTGACTCCAAATCAGGATGACTACAAGCAAACACCAGTTATATTCAGCCTGAAATTAAATTCTATTGTTTCTGTTCCCAGTTCATTCGCAGAACCTGATGTTACAAACGATAAGCTCCACGCCGTTATAATCTATTATGAAGCATCTTAGGACTTCTGTGATTACAAAACCTGAAAGGAAATTACAATAAATTAAATGCTTAAAGTCCAACCGTTTGTCAGTTTGACTTTTTATTCCAGGAAATCAACAACAAGCTGCAACTCCAGACGTAGAATGTGTAAGAACCAGCTGATTATATGAGAAGAACAACTTGTTCTGAATGCTACCATTAGTGGATCTAGAAATTAAAAGACATTTTGTCTATAAAGGTCAGACTCGAATAAGTGGAGGTGCCATAATTTTAGGACGCATTAAGTGTTGACTGAAAAGAGTTTTGAATCACAGCCCTTGCCTTTTAAACTCACTTCAAAGACATAAGAGTGCTTAGCACTGGGGTTCGACAACTTTGCACTCGTAAGGACAGGCTTTGTCCTATTTCACCATTTAATTCTCTGAATGGACTCAAGATAATTGGAGATCATTATCGTGATGGTATGATGTATTAGAATGATGCCGTCGTTCTTTAAGACCTGCAGTGCTATTAGGGAAAAGAGGAAAAGATGTCTCAACAGCTGCAGTCATACAATTAAAATGTAAATGATCCATCCCTTCTTCATTTGTTTTTCGTGTCAAACAATATAAATTTAATGCTGTATGAATTTTATATAGCAGGCTGACAGGCTTCACACATTGCAATGAAAAGGTCCACTTAGCAAAATAACCTCGCTAACCAAATAAAACTCGTCGCAACACTTATTACAAGAGTATGTGATTTCACAAAAGAACAAAGCCAACCTATTTCTTCCTGTGGGCGCACTAAATCCAAAGTGGATAAACAGTGGAGCTAGCAGCCTTGTGATTCAGCACACAGCCTAATGTACTAAGTTTGATAAGTGAAGGGCAAAACCGCGCTCATGCATTTTCATCAACAGCCCCTGGACAAGGCCCCGACACATATTTCAATACCTCAGAGAGCCCTTACACACCAGATAGGCAGAATGTAGCTGTAATGTAGCTCCCAGAGCAGCCATTATTGGAAAGAGGTTGTGAGGACATTGCATCGAGGAGACAGTTAAAACGGTTTAATGAGAACTTGGATACTTGCTTCGAAAATTTACGAGAAAGGATAAATTGTTTGTCCATCGATGGACGGACCTCAGCAAAACACCAAAGAGAACACCTAAATTTGGATTAAGGGTCAGATATACCACTGGTTATAGGTCAGGTGTGTAGCAGTTACATGCACTTCTACTCCGCATGGACTGCACAGTGCTTTATTAATGCTAATGGGTGGAAAAATTGGCCTTTTTTCCTCATGGTAAGGCTTGTGTGTCTTCAGAACCACTGGCTGATAAGAAAAAATGGAAGCTATTAATAGAGCTGACATGACAAAATATCAAAGATCTAATATATATGTTATTACACAAAAGTCAAGAAACAGGCAAACCATAACGAAAGTGGAGCAGACACCGGTGTACATGAAGGTTGTTTCAAGGAAGCCTGACCTCTAAAAATGCTCTATTTGTCTTTTAGTTTTGTTCAGTCCTTGTCCTAATATTTTCAATCCAGTTGGAAACAGTTTTTGCGGGAGATGCTGTTTTGTGTATATAATGCGGGAGCCAAAAACAGTAGATTCTAATAAAGTAATCCTGAAATAACGAAATATTTGTTTCCATTACACCTCAGTTTAAGAGCCATTAAAAGAGTAACCGTGTTGGGATGCTGAGTGTGTGTCACTCAACAACTGAATCAGAGATAATTTGTAAAGAAACTGGGTGTACAGAGGATTTATGGATAATAATGAACTGCTCAATGTATGCTGGTCTATTACTAAATTACCATAAATGAATAATTACTATTACTAAAGTCTTCTCCAAACATGTAATCATCACCTACAAGTCCTGTTTGGATGTTAATAAAAATAAGAACAATGTGATGTACCAAGTGTTGGTTAGTTCCTTATGCTTCATTTAGTCTTTGTTTAAAGCACAACGATGTCTGTTTCCCACACTGTAGATCTGTGTCCAGGTTTTCAAAGTATAATAAGCGATATGGAGATGTGCCTCGTAGCTCAGGTATTTGAATAGCGAAAGTTTTCAGTTTCAAGATGGGTGTTTTTCTGCACTTTGAATGAGGAATGCAAGTAAACATTAATATTTTTGGTGCAAGATATTCACGTGGGTAGGAGTTACACTGTGGAGAAAAATAGAGGTAGATTTTTATTTTTTCTTGTCTGTGGCAGTGCCAAGTAATGGATCCTGGTGGATGGAGGGAGGAATTATACCACCAGGCCCAATAGCTTAGCCAGAGGGGGGCCAATGGTGGCTTTGGCCACCATAGCTTAATCTTCCGCCATACCAAGGACTATCATATGTGAGAAAATTGTACTATTAAGTCAAATGAAAACTAGAAGGCATAGTTTCTTCAAATTAAAGGTCTGGTTGGTTTATTTTATATATGTATTTATTTATTTTATGTAAACTTTATTTATACAAGTCGCATTGAGTCACGAGGACACACTTTTAAGAGAAACATAAATCGTGCAATAAACAACAATAAAAGCAGTTAAAAACTATAGTGTAATTAAAACAATACAGTCACAGTACAATACAACCAAAGTACATAGTATGTAGGTTTACAAACGTATATGGTGGTGGCCATCTTGGGTTTTGAAGTAGCAACCCAGATTTTGAAATGTACTATTCTACCGCTGAGATGCGTCATTAACACACCAGAATGGAAGTTGGTATCTCACTTGTTTTTCAAGTTACCATGCTCATAAGATGAGCAGAAGGACAGACAAATGGAGGGTATTTCCATTCCTCCCACTTGGTTAGATGACAGGGGACAAAAACGGAACAAAGGCCACAATGTGGAAGACAGGAAATGGCAGACAGAATGAAGTACAGCAAACTCTTAGGATTAAGACAAATGAAACTACAAAACCAGGCAGTCTAACAAGGATCTGTGAAGAAGCAAAAGAAAACCAGGAACTACACCCACACTAATAAATAAATAAAAAGTAGTAACAGAATCCAAAATACAAAACATGAAAAAAGACACTAAGTATTATAAATGTTGCGTAATACCACTGTGAATAAATGGTAGTACAGGAACATGTCTTTGAATTCAGAAAATGCAAATTACAAGCAGAAAAATGTGAAAAAAGTCAGAATTTTCAGCGTCTGTAATATACGTGTATGTTTGACATTCTACAGCTGCTCATTTTTAGTTTTTTGCTAACTTCACAAAATTAACTCTAAGTATTGTCAAACAATATAGAGATTAAACTGCTAATAACTAAACATCAACAACTTCTCTATTTTAAGCAGCAATTAAGGTTACTATGGCAACGGTAACTGCAGCATTCTTTCAGTCTGTAAATTCTCGTTTTTGTTGTTGTTGAAAGACTCAGGCTAGACTTACTAAGCGCCTCCTGCTGCTGTTGTTTTTATTTTGCATCTTTTATAATGAAATTCCCTCATTTTGTTTGAGACTTATTTGAAAAACATAATTTTGTTGCAAAACATATTTCATATACAATTCAATATTGTTTACAAGAAATGTTGATTCCAGGGCAAACCTATTTCCAACTTGACCAAATCCTTGTCACATTTGGAGTCACCGAAGCAACATTACTGGTTTCTGGTTATTTTAAATAATTCACATTAGATGAACATTAAGAGATTTCACACCATCATCAATGCTTTGGCTGACTTCGAATTTCAATTTTGAATATTTTTTCATTAATAAATTCTGTGCATTAATATTGTTACAAGTGATGGGCAGAAATCAAAAACAGCTCATTTAAACTTAGAAGTCAGGACTTTTGAAACAAATAAGCTTATTAAAGCAAAGGTAACTCCGAACACTGTATTTTCCGGTGCATAAGTCACAGTTTTTTGCACAAGTTAGTATGCCTGCGACTTATACAGTGAAGAAACATCTTTATGTTGTGTTACACATATTTATAACCTAATTTTTGGCTGAGATCTGACGATTTTATTCATTCTGACATGGAAAATATTGAACACTACCAACAAAAAAGGTTGAATCATGTCCTCTGGACTTCTTTTTTTGTTAAAAAGAAACGTTTTGCCCCTCATCCAAGAGGCTTCGTCAGTCTGAGGCCTAGTCATCTGGTATTACCCAGAAGCCACCCTGACTCTTGTGTTTCAAGCCTGCCTCAGATACCCCTGAAGTCTGGCCTTTTCACTAATGGTTTCAAAAACACAAAGTTTGTTTTCTCAGTCATCCAGGTATATAACAACAAAAAAGGTTGAATCATGTCCTCTGGACTTCGTTTTTTTGTTAAAAAGAAACGTTTCGTCCCTCATCCAAGAGGCTTCGTCAGTCTGAGGCCTAGTCATCTGGTATTACCCAGAAGCCACCCTGACTCTTGTGTTTCAAGCCTGCCTCAGATACCCCTGAAGTCTGGCCTTTTCACTAATGGTTTCAAAAACACAAAGTTTGAACACTACCATTTTCAGCCACTAGAGGGTCCTCGACTAGTATGGCAAGCCAAATGTCTCATTAAGAGGTAAAAGTGGCTATTAATGAGACTCTTGGCTTGCCATACTTCCATTTTCGTCTCGCTCTGGAACTCCTGGAGCAAATGTCAAATCAGCTGCATTTCGCCGCGCCGCCCAAGCGAAATGCAGCTGATTTGTCCATTAAAGTGCATTTATTAAGGAAAAGTTCAACTGAGACACACCTTTGCTATAAATTTGAGCAAACAAACAATTGTTTTTAGCTTGTTAACTTGTTCAATTTCGAAGCAATGCACAGCGAGTCCGCCCTCTGCATGCTCCCGCTTCCGCGAATCAGCTTTTGAAATGCAGCTGATTTGACCATCAAAGTGCATTTATTAAGGAAAAGTTAGACTGAAACACACATTTGCTATAATTTCGAGAAAACAAATAATTGTTTTTAAGTGTTAATCTTGTTAAATTCTTGTTAAAGTCCTCCAGTGCACGCTCCCACGGCCGCCATTTGGCAGCCAATCGATTTTTGGCAGCCAATCGATTTTTGGCACAACACCGTCCCACATTTCCAGGTTGTCAGCGGTGACACGTAACAAACGTGATGCATCAGCAGTGATGCATAATAGATGCAACTTGTACGGTGAAGCAACATATTTATGTTTTTCTCCACTTTATTAGACATATTTGGGACTGATGCAACTTATATGACAGTGCGACGTGTACGACGTAAAGTACGGTAGTTGTTCTGATCCATAATATTTGTTATCAACAATCACCCCATGATTTCCTCTCATTTCAACAGACTATCTGTGGGTGTAAAAGCTTTGGCAGTAAATAATATTATGATGGTTGTGTGCTGGACACACATATCGGCAAAGATAGAGCCCGTTACACTCTGCAGAGCAACACTGATGGAGAGTCTGTGTCCCATCTGTCTTTCCCTCTCAGTCCACTGAGCTGTTTGCTGCCGTTCCTGCTGGGAAATTTTCACTCATTCTTAGTTGATTTGTAATTGCCTTTGTCGTTTAGATCACCCTGGCACACAAACGCAAATATGTATTGATGCAATACAAATTTATTCCTGTAATTACTGCTCAAGTCTGTATTAAAACATTTGACGCCAAACTCTTCCACATCTTCCGAGTTTGACTGCAGCGTGTTTTATTATGTCGGCGGTGTCAGCTTTAAATTTTTCTGGAGGTGAAAAGACTTGTTAAGGAATGTACCAACAGTGTCAGTTCAAATTGTATGTATGAATATCCAAATTAGGATTTCTCGGCGTGTTCGGGGTTACATCATTAGCACTGAAAGTTGCTGTGGGAGTATCTGTACACCCACAGATGCATAATTTACATTTGATTTCCTGTGGACTGCTGCATTTTCTCATGTTATTCCAATGTTTTCTTACGAGCCGAGTCTCTGTGCCCCACTGTGCACACAACAGTACCTAACCATCATGTGGAGATAAGATAAACTTCTCTGAACAGTATGGACTTGTGCTGATACTAAGAACAGATTGACAACTAAACACACTGAGTCCTGCATGTGGTAATTAGATTGGATTTCTTAAGCTAAAATTACCTTTTAAATAGACAACACAACTCACAATGCAGGACACAAGAATAGCAGATTGATTTTTTTCAGAGTTACAAGTCGTCTCCATAAGAAAACAACATTTTAAATTTGAAATGTCAAGCTTTCCCCTATTAAGACTCCACTTCTGTTGCATGGATTGATTGTTATTGATCATGACTGATGTGAATTGTTCAAATCGCTAGTGCAATTTTCCATCTTCTGTTCAGCATTTGGAAGAGAGACGTGACAGCAATGTTTAACGGTGTCTTACTTTTCTCATTTATTTCCTTGTTTTTAATGTTCACCAACTGAGATTTACACAATCTCTGGTTTGTTTTGTGTTGTTCACATACACACACACACACACACACACACACGCACAAGACAATTACCTGTGCTGAAGCCAGTTACACCTGATCCACCTGGAAGTTTTCCATGAGCGTATATCTATGGTATAGACAGCTCAAGTCGGTGCAGAATGTATTACAGTTGTAGAAGAGGACTGTGTGCAACAGCCCATGAAAAGGTCAGTACGCAGCTAATTTACTAGTCTGCAACTAATTTACAGTAATAATTTTCAGTCTTATCAAATGTTTAGTGAAAGTTTGAGAGATAAAATATACAGTCTAACATTAGTAATGTGTTTTATAGCAGCTTGATCGTAAATCAGATTGTTACATGTGAAGAACTATTAAAGACATAAATCTGATTTTGCTCCCTTCTACACATTCATTGAACATGAGTAGGAGAATCATCAGTATGTGTGCAGTAGTCCATATGTGTTCTTGTCTCTAAAAGTCAGTTTAAAATGAGGCAGAAATGTACAAACAGAGCATAAGACACCTGTAAGCTTGTCACCGAAAAAGCTTAAAAAATTATATTCAATTCAGTTTATTTACATGGAGCCGATTCATAGCAAAAATCAACTGTGGGCACAATGCAATGAAAGTGCAAAGTCAGATTCAAATCCAAGAAGTTAAAGTATTTTAATTATTTTAAAAAATACAGTCACACATAGTTCATTATAAAATGCCAATTAGTACAAGTTTACTATCTAAAGAAGCAAACAGATTGAATCAAATCTTCCCTTTCGTACATTACCCCATCCTTACAAACACATTGGCTTCCAGTTTCTATGAAAAGAAAATTGAAATAAAACAGTTTTATAACAATCATAACTTGTGAGTCACATAACATAATGTAACAAAGTTATCAATGAGACCAATTTACAAATAAACATGAAGCATAGTGAAAAAGAGAGCAAAATCAGGAAATGTGGTCAGTTTTCTCCTGTTGACACACAACTTAATGCTATATGTGTTTCTAAGACAATGTAGTAAAAAATAAATAAATATATACAACCGCTGTCTTGTTTCCGAGATAAGTTTGTAATCTAAGTATTGGAGTGGATTCATCAAGTTCCAGGGATAAATATAACAGAGTATCGTCAGCATACAAATGAATACTTAACCCCTTTTATATTTACCATGTGACTCTGATGTCACGTGCACTGCAGAATGGTAGCACTGATGGAAGCTCTGCTTCAATCTATTTTTTGCTCCTGTTGCTTTAGTTTTAACTGTTTTTGTGTCTACACTGCACACCCATGGGTATGACCGCGGCAGCGACAAACTTGTGGAGTTTTCTGTGTCGCTGCCTTGCCATCGTGCCATAATGGTTCAGTTTCTAGCCCAATTCCAGCCTCGGGCTCATGTTCTGGCCTGTCATGGTGGCCGTCTCTATGATCCTCCATCTGCATGCATGGATCAAACTCTACGGACCATTTTGGTTCTGTGGGGAAACCTTGGATGTTCTCTTGTCTGCCAAACCTGGTTCTGGAGGGCAGTCTGAGAGGGCAGCTGCTGCGGTCCTCATTATCATCATGCTGCTAACAGGACCTGCTAACAAGACCTGTTAATGCTGCTAACAAAACACGCCGCTAACAGAACCACACTACTAACAGTACCATGGTGCTAACAGGACCATGTTGCTAAGAGAACCTCAGTACCAACAGAACCACTCCACTAATAGGACCATGCTGCTGTAGATGCATTTCTTTTTCACTTTTGACGCCTTGTTTTTGTGTTCTTGTTGCATGCTTTGGTATTTGTTGTTGTTGTTTTTGATGAGCCGAGGAGGTTCTTCTCGTCATGAGCATTTCATTGCATTGCATTGTTGACCTTGTGTTGATCTGCATTTGACAAATAAATCAAACCTAATCTAATATTTACCCCCTTCTGTCTAATAACTGTAGTTGTTGAAGACATATGTAAAGGAGACAGTAACAGTCCAAACACTGAACCCTGAGGAACTCCATGATTAACGCTGGTGTATACAAAATATTTATTACTAATATAAACAAACTACAATAAATCTGAAAAATATGATTAAAATCAACAATCATTTGAGCGGTTCCTATAATCATAGTATCATGTTTAGCTTTTTTATAGTATTGCAATCAGCTGTATCCGGTGCAGCACTGAGATCCAACAAGACATGAATAGACATAAGTACTCTGTCTGAAGTCATAATAAGGACACAATACAGAAAAAAAACCTGTTTGTTGTAGATACACAAACAACAATAAACAACTTTTTCTTGGATTATTTTAGTTGCGCAAACACATTAAAGTTTTGTGAAGATTTAGTTTGACACTTGAAATCATTTCAGGATGGTTAGTTTTTTTAAAGCTCTGTTCAGAAACTGTCCCAAAATGTTAGAGCACTTAAAACAAGCATTAATTGACTTATTTTTTAACTTGCATGGTAATGAGAAACACCACAAACACGATGTTCTTAATGTGTCTCAGTAGAAGACAGCTGGGCATCCTTTCATGGTTGTTGAAAGTATTTCATCCATAAAGGCTTTTGTTTGGTGCTGATTAATGGAGAGCTTCAGTCTTTCAGATTAGATGTGAGACAACTTCAAGAAGCAAGATGTTCTTGCTTCAGCGCACTTTAATTGAAGTATTTAGGGGCTCCTGAATAAATAAGAATGTACTCCTATGTTATCACCTAAATATCACTTAAAATGTCAGATATAAAGCACCTCTTAATAAACCCACAGAGCAAATAGAAAATAAAGACGTTTGCAACAAAGTTAATAAAAATCAAATCAAATCAGATTGTGTTCATTTTTCCTTCTCAGCAGAGAGTTAGATGTGCTGAGGGAGCAGCTGCACCTTCTGATTGCTGTTAAAACACATCAATAAGCATTCATTTTTAAACTAAATCAGTCCGTAAACCTCATTAAATTGCCAAATTTCTGACATTTTAAAGTTTTATTTTAATATTTACACTAGTCAGTGTTGTGTTTTCAGCAGATAATTGCATATGTAGGAATATGTGATGTTGTTGGGTATTACTGATAACAGAATCAGTGTTTATACGATGGTTTGATTTTTTACACAGCAAACCTGAAAATTAGATGACCTCAAGGGTAAAATTATTTCCATATGGTAAAGAAATGTGTCATTTATTAGGCTTCATTTCCTGCTGCTGATCTTTGTTGTAATATTTATTCTATAGGCCTTGACATGAGGCATATTTGTCACATCTTTCAATCTCTCTGCTGTTTTTACTGGACAATGCACAGCAATGTGTGGAAAAAAAAAAATCCTACTTAAAACTTAGTGCAGACTAAAATTAATTAATTGTATTTTTAGGATACTGTTAATTTGGGATGCTTTGCGCATTCACTGTTAGAAACTTTTATTGTCCAGGACAAGTCCACTTCTGCTTTTCGTTGCTTATAAGTTACATAAATTGACTTTATCATTTTTAGGTTATACAACTTCTTTATTTTTTATATGCCATATGCAGAATTGTAATGTAATGCATACATACTGTATGTTTGTCTTCAGTGTTATTTGTGACTGTGATTAGAGTATATTTACTAAATTAGTATTGCCTAGGAAATGGCTTCCATGTGTATTAATGAAAAAAAAATGATGTTGGTTCTGTAAGGCGTTGGGTTAAATTCATGCTGGCATACGTTTGCTGTTTGTTCAAGATTCTCTAAATCCTAAAATAAATTAATTAATTTGGTGTATCAATGTAAAAATAATTTGTATAGCACATTTAAAAACAACACTTATGACCAAAGTGATTCATATAGTGGTAAAAAAAAAAAAAAATAGGATGAACCACCAATAAAGAAAGTTAAAAATGCACATAAAAACAAACAAGTACAATAAAATTAGACAAAAACAAACCAAAACAAGAAAACAACACAGCCTCAGACATCTGATGCAACTCAAACTAAGCTCAAATTAAAAGCCAGTGTGCAAAAGAGAGTTTCCTGGCAGTACTTAAAAGATTGTATAAACTCTGCAGTACAAATATCAAAGGACAGGCTTGTCCAGAGTCTGGGGGTCGGACCCCCTCTGTGCTTTAATGTATTCCTTGGCTGCACTAAGAGCATCTGGCTGGATGATCCCAGTACTCTTTCAGGGTTATAAAAGTCAACAAAATCAGTTAAGCTATTGGGTACCAAGCCATTTAAAATGTTTAAAGAGGTTAATAAAATCTTAAAATCAACACAAAAATGAAGAAGCATCCAGTGTAAATATAATAAAACTAGAGCGAAGTCACACCTTCTAGCACCTGGTAAACGACATGCAGCATTTGGACAAACTGCAGGCGATGGAGAGATGATTGTTTAAGGCCGTCACATAAAGAGTTGCAGTAGTGATAATAAAGGCATGGATGATGTGCTATGAGGTCTTTTGGAGGAACATAGGATTTTGCTTTGGCAATGACCAAAATAAATTTTAACAGTGGTTATTTATGAATTTATGAATTTTTCTGTTCAGTGCCCCGAGATGACTTCTCCTGTGACTTGGCACTATATAAATAAACTGAATTGAATTGAATTTACAATAAGTGAATAAATGTTGAAAGTGAGAAGGATCAGCTGGGCGGGACTGGAACCCTGGAGTGCGAGGGACAACATTAGAAGGACGCTTCTCTTTGTGGGTCGGTTTTGATGGTCAGAATCTTTCTTACTCTAAGCATGCAGAGTTGGCACAGAGGCCCAAAAGATTCCAATAGTGAGGAGTGAGGAAATCCCAAGAGGTTTCATAAAACCAGTGACAAGTGGTGGAAGACAAGGAATGGCTGGAGAGATAACGAGGAGGCTCAGGAGACCAGCCAGGAGTCAAGCTACAACATGGAGAGAGAGAGATTATCTTTCACAATACACAAGGAGTAAAGTTAAGGCCATGAACACAACTACCGACTGGCCGATAATGCATGGCACCGCCCGATCTGTTACGGAAGCACGATCCGTAGTGTCAGCTCATTTGCGCATGCGCTAAAAAAAATACTTCCGGGTCACACATATTGCCATTTTTCATGAATAAGAACTGTCTTAATTTACTTAGAAAAGTATGCGCTCTATCTCCGCCGATCTTCAATGTTACTAATTTATGCCACCGTTAAAATCACTAACATATTTACGTCATTGGTTAAGATGATATGTGACACATTGGGCTGAATGAGAAAACCCTGCACAATACAGAATGAATTATTTCCATGGTGAAACAGCGCCTGTCAGTGGTGAAGCTGTATATGATCTTAACCAATGACGTCAATGATTTTAACAAAAAAAACGAGTGACGTAAATTAGCTATACGAAGATTGGCGGAGATAGAGCACGTACTTTTCTAAGTAAACCAAGACAGTTCTTATTCATAAATGGAATTATAACATTGTCTAGAAAAATTAATCAATTTATAGAAAGACATATTTTAATTAATATTAATAAATATGTTATGTTTCATAAATATATTTTATTAATATCAAGTAATTATTTCCAGTACATTTTTGTTAATCTA
>NC_056499.1:9849933-9866643 GCF_014905685.2 Nematolebias whitei | reverse complement strand
TTTATCAACTCATTTGTAGGCCGAATTGAAATCACCTGTGGGCTGGAAATGGCACGTGGGCCACCAGTTGAACAGCTTTGGCATGTAAAGGATCTAAGATATACACTACCATATACGCTAAACACTAATAATGTAAAATAATACGATATTTTAAACAGCAGCCCGAACATGAGTTTGTGGTGAGCAGATGGGTATGAATGAGTACAGCAGCATGAAATAGTCAACAGCATGAGATCAGCAGCATGGATAATCAGCAGCACAGATAAGTCATATCACCAATTAAAGTGACATTACAGTGATTTTATTTTCTTACAGTGATTTTCCTGGTTAGGGATTTATGAGTCTAACAGCTTCAGGGTTGAAGCTGTTCCTCAGTCTAGTGGTTCTACACTTCATGTTTAATTCAAGCTAATGCTGGTTTAAAACTTGGGCATGAAAAGCAGCAGGTGATATGCATTCCTTCAATATATATACAAAGCCTTTCATTTGTGTGGTGTTTTCAAAGAAATATACACTTTGGGTTATTTGGTTTACGTTTTTATTTATATTTAATCATCCAAAATTATTTTGACGGTTCAGATCCAAGATCAGATTTTATCAGCTGGTTTGAACTCTTAAATCAGAACAAGTGAACTTTTATTCTTCTTATTCTATTCTTATTCTTGTTTTGTTGTTCAGCTTTTGTTGGACTGACCATGACTTGGATGACTGAGAATCTTCACCAGCTGAATTCAGAACAAACAGGAGTTGGATGTTTGTATTTAACCTTGCAGGTAAAAAATCACAGCAGACTTTCACATCGACGTGAGAGCTAGACGTAAAAGATTTAGTTGGAGATGAGGTTTTAGAAGGTTTTTCAAATTTAAAAACATTCATGATTATAAAAAGTAAAACCAACCCACTCCTACACTGTTCTACTTTTAACATCCAGAGTACTAGCACATTTATATTTCCACAAGGATTTACTCTAGGTTAAAAATTTAAAGTTTACATAAGCAAAAAAAAGTTTTTACCAAACACAAATATACAGTCTTACAGCTGAGAGTGCACTGATCCAAAATTCATAAAGGACATTTCATCTAAATATTTCATGTTTAATTTCGATTAGGCTAAAAAGTAGATCTCAGATAACACTTTATAATAACAAAATTAATTTCTGTTGCCAAAATCCATTTATTTCTGGTCAGTGCCGGAGCCAGGAAGTTTTACTTCATGAACAGTTAGACCACATTTTCATAAAAATGTTTTGTTGCCATTAACAGTGGAACTGTGTTTAGATTAATACTTCATGTGATACTTTAATTACTACATACAGAGAAAGCCACATGATCAGGCAAATCAAAGTCATAGATATGAATTTTAAACTCGTGTTTTATTATGGCTTGAGGGGAAAAAGTGAGAAAGTATAAATTGAGGAATGATGGGTTAAATGAATGTGCCATATTCTTCAAATCTTCAATGCATTAATGCACTTTATGACTTACAGAGAAGGTGATTAGATTTAATCTAATGTCCATATTTTAAATTCTGCCTGTGGGTGATTCAGTTATTCATATATGACGAGATCCAGGAGATCAAGGTTGTGTCAATATAATTTAAAGTGAGTGGTGGGGACACCTGTCCTGCCTCTAACTGTCTTCTGTGCGAGACTAAATCATACAACAAAATGAGAGCGGCTGCACAGATCTCGTTAAGAGCTGGTGAAGACGACAAATACGTTCAGTGTAATTTAATTCCTGTGAAGTGCACAGCAATCTGCAGCGCAAAGACGTCTGTGTGCATCTGCATGTGTTTGAACGCCCTCGCCTTTGTATGGAAGCAAAGAGTCAGGGCCACACTCCATATCACAGAGAGCCTGCGGGGAACAAACTGAGCCCGTTAGAAATAGTGCCGAGACAAGCTTAACCTATTTTAATAGTCCAGTCCTCTCTATCATCCCCTTCCTACACCTGTCCTCTGTGACAAACGGCTGCTGTTTTGAAGGTTAAAATAATCGCAGTACAGTAAACTGACATTGAAGGTTCATGTTCTAGTTTATCACCAGAAACTATGGGAGAATTAGAAATGTGTGTTTAATATCTTCCCGTGTTTCCATTTGGGGTGGTTAAAAGTCCTGATTAAAAATGTTTTCAACAAGTAAAAAGACATCTTGTAAATCTTTAAGAAAAGGAAAATTCAACAATAAGCAAGTGGAATGTCGATATCTCCCACCGCTGAAGGATTTGAATAGTGAATGTTTATAAATGTTTGTCTTCGAGATGAGTGTTGTTTCGAACTGGAATTGAACAGGGAATGCAAATAAACTTTAATGTTTTTGGTGAGAGATATTCAAGTGGGTATGAGCTACACAAAGGATATAGGAACAAACTTATTTATTTGTTTATTTGCTTGTCCCAAATACAGGGAGCGGTTGTATCTAGAAGGCACAGTGCCGGAGCCAGGGGGTGGCTAACGGTTGCCTTGGCCACCATAGATTAATCTTCAATCACCCCATCATTTAAGGAAACTACACTTTTAGGCAAAAATTTTAGTTGGGAGTGGTGGCGCAGAGGTTAGAGAGGGTGGGCCTGTGATCGGAGGGTCGCCAGTCAACTCCCCGACTCAACTCCCCAGACCAACAACATCAAAATGTGGGTGGAAAAGGTGAAACACCCACACCTGTCTCCACCCTCATCTGCCCCACTCTGGGCCCATGAGCAAGGCTCTTAACCCCCTGCTATTCCCCATGCGCCTTAGATAGCAGCCCTCTGCTTCACATGTGTGTGCTCACATGTGCAATGGGAAAAATGTAGAGAATTGATTTCCCATTTGGGGATTAATAGAGTACAATAAATAAAAATATAAAATTAATAACTAGAAAGCATCCAACACAGTTGTCAGGTCCTCTGAACAGTTTCTTTTTGTTGAAACGTTTCAAATTATTGAGCATGAATCAGGATATTTTGAATCACTTTGGCCATAACTGCCTCAAACGAGTTGGCAGGGGAGAGGGCGGACTACAGAAACCATCTTAGTACAATCAAACTGGTTGACCCACTATGTGAAGGTGCTATTTATTCAATAGAGTTTGTTGTGGCTCCTCGGACTGATGAAGTCTTTTGGGTGAAAAACAAAACATTTCAACAAAAAGAAACCATCCACAGGACCTGACTTAACGTTGTTGGATTTTTCTACCTGAAATAGTGAGCATGAATCAGGACATTTTGAACTGGAAAGCATAATTCCCTCAAATGATAGAGTTGGCAGGGTTATATATTTATATGGTGGTGGCCATCTTGGATTTTGACAATGACCAAGTTTTTAAAAATGACCATTTTCATTCTTAGATGCGGCCACACACCAAAACTGGAGTTGGTAGCTCACTTAATTACAAGTTGTCATGCTCACAATGCAACTGGATGAACCCACGAACTGACGCATGGGTGAATGGAAGGGATTTCCAATTCCTGTCTTCACTCCACGATGTGGGACAATTAAAGGAAATTCATTCCTTGAAGGAATGCATGCCAGTTTCCTACACTTTCAAGAGGTATAGAACTCAGGATAAGTTGTGTATCAGGCTCAGGTACTACCGCACAAATATTTAGCTCAATATCTGAAAAGTTGTCTGAACTATAAACAACTTGTGCTTCCTATGGTCTACTGGATGTGATGGCTACGTTGAATTGAGCTGACATAAAAAGTTCATTAGTTGTAGACATACACTCAGTGATGACTTTCTGAGGTTCACTGGTTTGTAAGCTATTTTGGTAAGAGAGTTGACTCTAGGTAGTAATGTCAAAGTTTCACGCAAACGTATCACACAAAATATAGCGCTCAATGAATGTATTTGGGATGATACTCAGCTATGATCACATCAAACACCAAAGTTTATTAATCGTGATGACCATCTTAAATTTGGTTGGCTCCACAAAGTTAAAGTTGTAGATGCACATCCAATTATTACTGTTTCATTAAAATCTGTCACGTGGTTCTCCATAGTGGTTATATAAAAGGAAATCAATGTATTGTGTATCTCAAAAACATTTCGCCTCTCATCCAAAAGGCATCGTCTTCTTGTAACCCCTTCAATGGGTTATTTAGTTATCAGGCACATGTACTGACTCTAACAGTGAAAAATGTGTAACATGCTACTAACTACTGTGTGCATTTGTTTGCCTACAAACAGGCAAACCACTCAGCCACAAAGTTAGAGCAGTCGTCTTCCAATGCAAGAGTTGGGGGTTCGATTTCACCATCAGTCACAGCCAAAGTGCCCCTGGGCAAGACACTGAACCCCTCATTGCCTCATATGTGTATCCCATTGGTGTATGAATGTGATAAAGCTCTGATTGTTCTTTGAATAGATGGAGTGCTGTATGAATGGGTAAATGAGGGCACAGATTGTGTTTTAAAGTGCTTTGATACGATAGAAAAGCACTATATAAGTACAGTCCATTTACCATTTACAAAAACCATCTAAGTGGCTAAAGATACTGTAGATCAATAATGGAAGTGTTGTTGGCAGAACTATTGAGGATGTAGAAATATGACAATTTTGATGTGTTTTTACGTATTTATGATCAGATTTGTTGATTAAAACATAAACAAAACAAAGCATATGATGAGGATGGCTCTCAGTTATTAACATACCAACTTTTGGCTCAGTAGCTATAAAAGTGGTTTGGTTATAGGTGTTTTAGTGTTCAACAAGATCAATGAAAAGTTAATGGTGAATTTCGACAACTTAAAGGTAAGAAAATAAACTATTTATGGTGGCAAAAGAGTGGAATACTTTCCCTTTAACAGCTTCTAAACAACATTTTCTAAATTAATATGCATCAGAACTGACAGCTGCAAATGAAGGCTGTTTCTTCGTGCTAGAATAATAATTTTACACTACATTACTGCAGGTATTTACAATTCAGATTGCAGGCACATCCTTAACTACATCAATTAAGCCAATAGTTGTGAAGATGTCAGATACTCCACTGAAGCAGATCTTCAGCAGGCAGGGATGTGCCATGTGTGGGATTCTGGTGCCAGCTGCAGCCGCCTCCCGATGGGAAACGGTTCTGATGTTTTTTCATAACTGCCACTCTTCCGCTTCATCAGGGTCCCTCAAAAATGTTTTGACAGCTAAACATGTGGCGGTGCACACCTCAAGGAAGGGACACTTAAGTTAAGAAAAGGAACTGTCAGAGTTGCCTGTACTGCTAACAGCAATGAGGGGGAAAAAGGAGGAATGTTTTGTTTGTTTTTGATTTGGAGCTCAAAAAGTTTGGTCTGACATGCACATCTATTGTAAGTTTAATTATCGCCCATTGGCAAAAAGGCAGGTGATAAAGTGTTTTGCCTTTATCTGTGTTTGTGTCTGTTAATAAAATATCTCCTAAATAACTAGACAGATTTTATGAAACTATCAGGATATAATTATTAGGTGCACTGTACAGTACATTTAATTCATTTCAATGCAGTTTATTTATATAATGCCAAGTCACAACAGAAGTTGTCTCAGGGCATTGAACAGAAACATTCACATACATTAAAAGCCAATTAGTAAAAGTTACCTATATAAGGAAATTGTGATGAATCTTCACTTCGTTGCATTCTCCCATCCTGAGCAAGCACAAACACAACAGTGGAAAGGAAATACTCCCTACAATTTACAACTGATAGACTTTCAAGATGGCCGCTACAGCCAACTCACCATAGACGACACCTTTAGAAAACATTAAATGTCTATAATTTACTCTGAGATTCAGAGATTCTTCATTGTCATTCGCACCACATGTGGGTGCATGTGATGAAACGAAATTATGTACACAGGGTCCCAGTTACTAGTTACTAATATTAAGCTCAAATTTGGTGTGGCAGGATATCCAACACATTCATTCAATGAACCGTTATTTATACAGTTTAGTCCCATTGAGCCTCGAGGACTCATTTACAAGAGATCTGATTTTAACAAAGACAGATGACAACATTAGACAACAAAGACAACAGTAGACAATCTTTATTTTTTTTAATTTACCCTTTATTTATCAGGTAGTCTCATTGAGCCACGAGAACTAATTTTCAAGAGAGACCTGTTTAGGGAGCAGATGGGGGGTTAAGGGCCTTGCTCATTGGCCCAGAGTGGGGTGAATGAGGGTGTGGGCAGGTGTGGGTGCTTCACCTACCCCACCCACATTTTCGATGTTGTCGGTACCGGGGCTTGAACCGGTAATCACAGGCCCACCTTCTCTAACCTCTGTGCCACCACAACCCCATCATAAAAGAAAGCACATAAATTGAGAAGAACAAATTAAAGAAAATGGTATTATAAAAAACGAAACAAAACAGCTAGATTGTAAAGCGATGTAGAAAACTAAAAACGGGAATATGTCTGCAATGTTTGTTTCCCAGGAACTTAGCAGATGTTTGAAGCCACTTAGAGGTCAAGGTTGAGAGCTTCAGAGCTTTTTGCAAGGTATTCCAGCTTACAGGTGCAAAGTAGGAGAAGGACCTTTTGCTTGTCCTCACTGAGGGAACACTGCAGGTAATAATGTCCTGAGAGCGCACGCTGTAGTTGCACTCACGTACATGTAGGAGGAGATGTATGAAAATGTACCAGTGAGAGAGTCTACGTGAAGTTAATGAGGACCAGTTAACCAGTGCATACAGGGTGCAATGGTTGTTACGGTAGTTACAGCCAGTTATGAATCTTAGTGCACCATGATAGACAGCGTCCAACATCTGAAGGGTGCTTCTAGGGGCGTTCATGTAAATAATGTCACCGTAATCAATGGAGGGAAGGAAAGTTGCAGTTACAAGGCGTTTCCTAATGTTCAGTTAAACAGGATCTAATTCTCGAAAAGAAACCCAATTTAACTTTCAGTTTCCTTGAAAAGTTTTCCACGTGGAGCTTAAAAAAGAGAGATGTGAATCGACCAAGATGCCCACATATTTGTAGAGATTGACAAACTCAATAGGAACACCATTCCAGGATAAAATCGAAGGAAGAACTGCTGGGACCAACTTCCTGTTTGATGACAACAGCCCTTTGGTTTTGTCCAAGCGCCACACTTTGCACATTATTTTTGCTTGAAACTCTGACATCAACTGTTGCAGTTAAACCTGCCTAACTTTGAGCTAAATATTTCATGAATCTCATGACAGATTTTAGAGATTCTAAGAATTTTATTATCAGCTGTGCGTCTACAACTGATTAATTGTTGGAGTCACCCACATTCTAGAAGGCTACCACAGTTAGCTGACATTAGCCACCACTCAAATATCTGTAACTCAGTCAGATTCAGAGACACGGGGCTAACATTTGACGGGCTGCGAGTAATTCACAACTCGTGTAACATCATATGAGGTTGTGCACAAAGCTATTTTCAGGATTTGACCAAACAAGCTCTGTCATTTTCCAACACAAGTTGATTTTAGTCTCAAGCTTTGCCATGAAAGGCAATGGGTAGCATGAATTCCTTCAAAGAATGCTTGGATTGTATTTCTTACAATACATTTGTAGATTTGCAGTTCTATAACTCAGCAGTAAATTTGTAAATTACAGTGTATTATCTGAAAGGCAATTAAAAAAACAGAATGCAAAAAAAATAACCTCTTTGCCTGTTGAAAAAATAAAAGATAAATTGCTCCTATATGAACCGTACCTGCAGAGAGCAGATATTAGTTAGCAGCACTGGACTCTGAGGATGGTCGTCTGTTTGCTGGAGAGGCAGCATGTTAAGGAGGTGCTATAAGGAGGCGGACATGGAATGCACTGAGTGTTAAGGGGTGTCATAATAAGTGAGAGGTGGAAGAGAGCAAAGTGTCAGAGGGTTGAGAGGACCGTGAATGGAAACACTGGCCCTGCTTGTCCTGTCATTTCAGCAGACTCTGCTCCGGAAGCCTCGGCTTCCTCCCGCCGCTTCAACAAGACATCCTCTCTGCGGCGGCCGCTGCTAACAGACGCCATCAGTCACACTGGCTCAAAAATCACTCCCTTCCAATCTCACCACTGCTGTGAAGGCAACTGCTCGAGCTTGTCTCGCAAATCTGCTCCTCCGCGTGCTCCGCCAGCAAAGACATATATTTACTCATACAACAACACACACCCACAGTCGCACAGGCACAAAATTCTTTATCACATTGCCAGAACCCACCCCAAAAAACACCAGTGAATTTGTCACTGTCCTGCTTTTTATATCCTTGTCTCTATGTAGCTGGATGCTGGATTTACTGTGACAGAATCCACCTCATGTCATTCATGTTTGCTGGGCTTATTGTCCTTATGTGAGCATTAAGGGCTCACCATGCCACATATCCTCCTGGACGGAAACTTGTCCGTGGTATTTTTGGAATACATAGGAATAAATTCTCCTTTGCCCACAGTCAGAAGGCTGAGCATTGCTCACGGGTTTGGCTAGTGATTACTGGCCGCAGTGCAGGGTTTATGTTAATGTTGTGCATTTTTCTCTGCAGTTATTAATGTGAGCTTACATGGTAGGCTTTTGCATAAATGCATTTCATTATTCGGTTGGTTCACATGGATATCTGCCCATCTTCCTCGAGTAAAGCACCAGAACAATATTATAATCCTATAAATCCTGTCTGTCTTTCTTGCTGCCTTCTCAGAATAATCCCCACCTGCAGAAGCTACTCTACTGACGCGTTCGTCCTTAAGAGTAAAAGTTGTTATGGTTACCAGATTACATCTTAGCAAGTATGTTTACTGCCATGAAATTTTTATTTTAGAGCCGACAAAGGTAATTGTCTACAAGCTTACAATAGGAAAAGACTTTAGTTTACATAACAGATTCAAGTTTGACTTTTTTGTTAAGTTTTAAACTTAATGCTAAAACAAATGTCAGTGTTAGTTTTAAACCTAGACAATGAAGAACATCTACAAGTGTTGAAACAAACAAAATCAATCAAAGAGGCTTTTACTTAAAAGAAAATAAAAGCTTGAATCCATAAGAACAGCTATATCTGTTACGCTGCATCTGTTTTACTTAGAAATTAAGTCAGTGGTACTCTTTGTAGTCAGTTTTTCTAAAAATAAAAACTTCAAAATACTTTGACCTTCATGCAGAAAACAGCAGCAATGATTTCATGTATAAATATGAACTGTCGAGCAAGTAAAAACAGCAGATTGACAAGATGTAGTCAGTTTATCCCATAGCAGCCTAAGCCAGCAGCAGAACTAAGGGAGAGCTCTGAAAACCCATGCCAACCCTAACTATAGGATTATCAAAAAGGAAATTCTTAAAAGTAGACAGTGTCCGCCTCACAGGCAGAAACAGGAAGTTGGTCCAACCCAAAAACAGCCTGAGGACTTAAAGCTCTGCGTCAGACCTGCCAGTTATCAGGCTTCCTTGAGTTTCTAAAAGTTTTTACTTTTAGAAGCTCTAGGAACCACAAGTAAACCTGCAGTCTGAAAGCAAAGTGCTCTGTTTGGCAACTATGGGGCAAAACATCCTTTAATTTAAGATGAAGCTTACTTAGTGAGAGATTCACAAACTGTAGAAGAAGTGATGAGAGAATCAAAAACAACAACAAAAATTTAAGCTGATGGCAGTGGCTCATTATGGTCACCATGGTAACCACACTTGTTTCTTTCACTCCATGAAGGCACTCTTTTGAGACAGGCATACAAAAGCTAAGAGCAGAAAGTAGGCGTAAAATAGTCACTGTGTAAAAAAACTAACAAAAAAAAACACACAAAAAACAACAACTACAAGTTCTTTTGAAAAATAAACTTTATCTGTAGGTGAAGAAATATCTTCTTGTCTACAAGCTTTTCGAAAAAGCTCTTCAAAATGTTTTTTCCTCAAAACCAGAGTACATTAAAATCTTTAAAAAAAAAAAAAAAAAAAAGTAAAGTAAAATGTGTAAAAACCTTAAAAGATATGAAAATATCTGTTTGGTCATGTAAAATCCAACTTTCTGTGACCTATTTTAAGTTTAAATCGTGTGTTTACTCGTGTGCAGTTTGTTTCATCTGAAGAGCTCCAAAGACGGCAAAGTTTTCTCACTTGGTTAGCTTTTTTTATTTTATTTATTTATTTATTTTTATATATATTTTGTCAAAACCCTGTAATGTACTGCCACTAAATAGCATAGCATACAATTACCAATCAAACCACACATGTTGATGTTTTATTTATTATTTTGTACAGATTTTTCTAAAAGGAGAAACAAACTGAAAATCATGACAGGAAAAAAGAATACCAAGCAAATTTTAACAAGAGATGCTTTAAAGCTTATGGTTTGTTAGTTGTTAACTTAAAAAAAAAAAAACAGTCAACACAATTACAATGCTCATTTTTTTAATTATGCAAAATAAAAAAATGTAACAGGATTTGTTTCAGTAAAACTAAATCTTCCATTTGCCCTCTGATCCAGAGTAGACTTGTTTTGTTTGTGATAACCCGCTCTCCTACGGGCAGCTGGCTCCGAGCAGGAAACAAAGGTCACATTTTAAAAAGCTTCACTCTGACACCGACGTTGGTTTCTGCATTTTAAAGACCAAATTCAAATGCAATCAATAACGTCACCACAAAAACTTACTTACGACCAAAATCTCTTGTTTTAACTGGGGAATGGAGTGAATACTTATAGTTAATTTTATATTTCGTCGCTACGTTGTTTCTTGAAGATTATTATCATTGAACAAATTGTTTGAAAAAAGGGGCAGATATAATAAGATTTTTTCTTCTTTCTGCTGCCTTTCATTTTAAATTTCTTGTATTTTTTTTAAGTTTATGGAATTGTTGTTTTTTTTTTTTTAATGAATAAACTTCATACCATATTTCGTTGCTTGGGTTTTATATAAAAGATTTGTATGAGAGTTACACGATAAAGCCAAGGCGCTGTATGGTTAAAGTTTTTGCACATCAAATTAACTCCTGCCTTTCAGAGGAGAATGATTTTGATTTGGCTTCATTCTTACGTGCTTCAGATTTGCTGAGGTATTCATTATTATTCTTGTTTTATGTACTTTTTACTTGATTTGTCCACATTATCTTTACACCTGGCTAAAACTGAACCTTTGAGTAATTCAGATAGAAGCTGTGTGACTTACCAAATCTAAAAATGTAAATTTAGGACATTAAAGTAGAAGCAAGATACAAGTGCAACATAGTACATGTGTAACATGATAAATGTAAAACTGGTACAGGCAAAAAAAAAAGGCGCATTACTCCCATTCTGGCCTCCCTTCACTGGCTCCCAGTTCACCTTCAAATTCATTTTAAAACACTTCTGTATGTTTTTAAATCTCTGAACTGCTCTGCCCCCCTCCTATCTCGCTGATGTGCTGCAGCCATATGTCCCACAGCGCTCTCTGACGTCAGCAGACCAGATGCTTTATTGGTTCCAGGAACCCATCTTAAGCTCAGAGGTGACTGGGCCTTCTCTGTTGCAGGTCCAAAACTGTGGAACAAGTTACCACTACATGTCAGGCAGGCCCCCGCTGTCACTGCCTTTAAGTCTCGTTTGAAAACTCACTTTTATTCCCTGGCTTTTGACACAGTGTGATGATTTTAACTTGTCTGTATTCTATAATGTTATTTATGTAGTTCTTATCTTTACATCTGTGTGATCTATGTACTTTTTGTTGTGTCCTTTGCTTGTTTCTTTTTGCTGTACAGCACTTTGGTCGGCCTTGCTGCTGTTTTTAAATGTTTTATAAAGTGGTATGGTATAGTATGTATAGAAAAAAGCAGCCAAACAGTCAGTTCATAAGAGTAAACGTACTAACAGACGCAGATTTAGGTTTTTGTTTTTTGTAAGGTGGCAAAGATGTAGCATGACGTTCAAGCAGTGGGACAGAAAAGTTGTACTTTGCACAAAATGTTAAGTTAATGTACGCATTCAGGTTATCTCTTATTAGTTATATACAGTATTACACAAATTACATAATACAACACTTTACTGAGTGCTGCTGTATTTGTCAACTTTACTTGAGATTAAATAAAAAGTTATCAGTTGTATTTTCACCAACAATATTTATTTTACATTATTTTAAACCTTTACGTTTTTGTTTTTTTTTTGTTTAGTTTTTTGTTTGGGGTGGGGGTAAACATTTGCAATACAATTGAGATTAAACATATTCTTGCAAATAACCATCCATCCATTTTCGTTACCCTCTTCTTCTTTTTTGAGTTGCAGGGGTCACTGGTGTCCATGTCCAGCCATCACTGTGTGAGAGGTGGGGGACACTCTGGACAGGTTGCAGGTCCATGCAGGGCCACATAGAGACAAATGAGACAAACTCTCTCACTCACACCTAGGGACAGTTTAGAGTTACCAACCCAGAAAGGTCCCCGGACCAGGATTTGAGCCAAGGTAACCTGCTCACTGAGAGGCGGCAGCTCTACCAACTGTGCCACTGTGCTGCCCTCGCAAATAACTAAAGGGTGCATAATATATATTTCAAAGTACATTTATTTTTCTTTTCTTTTTCTCACCATTCAGGCTTGCAGGTAAGCTGATACTTACCTCCAGTGGTCACTGTGCACGGTGGGGCGCACCCTGGACAAGTCACAAGTGTATCACAGGGAAGATAAACGAGTTGGATCATTCATGCTCTCACTCGCTAATCGTAACAATTAAGAGCTGTCAGTTAACCTAACATGCACTTTTTTAATCTGTGGGAGGAAACTGGAGTAGCTAGAGAAAACCTGAATGCACGGGGAGAACATGCAAACACCACGCAGAAAGACCAAAGCAATGGATCTCACCATTGATCTGTCATTCATAACTAGGTGTACAGAACAATGATACAAGGACTGAAGTTTTTCATTAAACTCCAGTTTCATTATTTTGACCTATTACTACCAAACATACAGTAAAATCTGATATCACAGACCGTCCTAACACTAGGACGGGAAATTAGAATGTCAAATGGACTATAAAATGTGAGCAAACACCTTTACTGAATGTGCTGAAGTCTGTTAGTGGAGCACAGCAGCTAAATGACGAACAGGGAGAATTTGAAAAGAAACAGATAGTTGAGCTAAAGTAAATAAGAGAAAATAATAATCTATTACAGGAAAGGCAAGATTGTGTTTAGCTTTTATCTAATAATGAAGCTTATACAACTGGAAAAAATCTGCTGGTAACATTTTAAAGTTTGGTTGGCATGTACAGCTATTTTGATATTCAAAAGGGAACATCGCTGTGGAGATGTCCTTGGCTTTCAAAATTATACAAAATGTGCAAAAATATATTAAGTAGCTAACAAATAGGGTGGCAAGATTTTTTCCCACTCCATGCCATCTCCTAAATCTGCCTCTGTCTACTAAGGACTTTGTTTTTATATTTGCATTAAATGTGTTTTCAGAACAAACTTTATATCTAATTCCACTTTTTACAGCTAAGCTACTTTTGTACACAATTCTAGCTCTTTCTTCACGTCACCTGAGCGCCACTTTAGGCACATATCCATGCGGGACTCGACCACACCGTCAGTCCTCCGTAATAAAAACTAAAGAATAATTACATCCTCCTCTCCTCTCATGTCTGTTAATATTTTTTAAACATCTCAGTAGCTTTAACCTCTGATTTCAGAACCAAACCTGTGAAAGAATTAGTCCAAGCGCACTGATCAGAGATGGTTGTGCTTTAGTCAACAAAGATTTCAGTGTTGAAGAGTCTGACCTCATTTTGAAATGGGAGTTGTAATTTATTTTAATTTGTCCTTGAACCTTTTGTTGAATAATTATTCTTTTTGGAACAACTGATAAATTAAACTGAAGAACAGTTGTTTTGCCAAATGGAGCTGCCTTTTTTTTTTTAATTTTTAATGAAAACAGCTTTTTTTCTGGGCGATTGTTATCCTAATGTGCAACTGTTCTCTCCGGATGCAGATGGTGTCTTTAGGAATCTCACCATCCTCAAGGGAGAACTGTGGGGTTTGAGGTGTGTTACAAAGTTTACATGTAACGTCTCAGATAGGAGATTTGTGCCATGTTCAAATTGGCTCCTTATCAAGGAATCAGTGTTAGAGTTTGCTGAATAATTCTCTGGAAAATCACTGAAAACATTTGACCTATGTCTGTTTAATCCTAAAAAATTATACATTAACATTTAATGCAACTTTCAGAATCTAATCAATGGATGTACATCTAAAACTGATGAACTTTCAACACAATTTAGAAAAGTTGCCACGACCACTTAACCTCTGAAAACGCATATGAAGATTTTGCACCAATTTTTAAAAAAAGGTAGATGTGTTTTAAAACCTGTGAACTTGTAACTTAGATTTGTGCACCTGCAGAAACATCAGCATTTGCATTTAAAAATCTCAACTGTAAAAACAAAAAAGTTGCACAGTTGCAAAAGCTACACAAATATATATTTCAAGGTAAAGCTGCAATCAAGCGATCATTATCATTTGCATATAGAGCCCAACAGCCAAAAGGTGCACAAAGTGCTTCACAATATAAAAGCCCCAAAAAAAATTTTTTTAAACAATACAAAGATACAAAAGAGGCGCTAAAGCTTGCCTGAATAAAGAGGTTTTAGGAGTAGAGTTTAAAAAGCCCTGATAGTGATGGAGCACAAGTCCTGGGGTAGTTGATTCCACAATCTCGGTGCAGCGACCGAAAAGGCCCAGTCACCCCAACGTTTGTATTTGGACTTTAGGACAAACAGTAAATAAGGATGTGTTGACCTTAAGGTCCTCTTATACTCACAAAAAGCTATTAGATCAGCTAAATAAGGTGGGGCAAGACTATTAAAAATGTTAAAAGCTAATTATACACTTTTTAAAATCAATACTAAAATGAACTGGAAGCCAACGAAAATAAAATGAAACGGGTGATGTGCTTAAAAACAGTCCCAAAAAGGTCAAGTTCACAGGTTTTGCAACATATCTACTGCACAAGTTTTCAGATATTCAAGTAAAATCTAAAGTGGTATCATTAAGTCATTCCCAACTCATACTTACATCACATAACATAATTTTTAAAGTTTGACCAAAATGTCACTGACAACAGACAGCGCTGTTATACTTCAACAGATTCAAGGATTCAAGGTTCTTTATTTGTCATACGCAGCACATGTGGCACATGTGGTGGATCGAAATTATGTACACAGGGTCCCAGTTACATCCAACAAAAGTACAAAATATAAAAGAAAAAAAATAAGAGATCAGCAGCAACATGATGTGATTTTTTCACAGTGATTATCCTGGTGAGAGATTCATGAGTCTAACAGCCTCAGGGTAGAAGCTGTTCCTCAGTCTAGTGGTTCTACACTTAATGCTCCTCAACCTCCTTCCTGAGGGGAGCGGGGCAAAAAGTGTGTGCTGGGTGAGTGGGGTCCTTCATGATGCAGGTGGCCCTCTTCCTGCATCTGGAGGTGTAGATGTCTGTGATGGTGGGGAGACTGACTCCAACAGACTTCTGTGCAGCTTTCACCACTCTCTGCAAAGCTTTTTCCACAGGAGACATTAATAAAGCAATTCTGAATTGAATTGAATTAGTTTTAAACTCCAACATGAAAAGAATATTAGGTTTTTGATTAAATTTAATAAATCACATGTACACAGACGCTTCGTGTTAATAAAGTTATGTCTACATTGTGTTTGGCTCCTATTATGATTTCATTCCTTTCATTTTACTTTTGCTACTGCTGCTGTAAAGTCTGCAAATGATGCTTTTCATACAGGTTATTAATCTCAGAGCGTGCAGGACGTGAATAAGGCTACTCAAGGCTTTATCACGAGTTGAACTTATCTCTCCCTCTCTCCCTCTCAGCTGTTATTATTTATTCAGTTTGTTTGGCGGGACTCAGTAGCTGTGGCAGCCCCGGCCTGGCAGACCTATCGAACTGTGGCATAATAGATGTAATACATCAATGCGTTTGAGCTGAGAGCCTTTAATTAGGCCTTCCTGCTCGTTTCATCAATTCCCCTCCTGCCCTCCTGGGATTTAGGGGAGAGGTGGGGGTAATACAGGGAGGCCTCCTGCACTGCATGTGAATCACTGAGCCTCCAACCTTCTCGGCCCATTCCTCAACCTCGTCAGTGGGCTCTTTGTCCCTGAAAATCATTGCACCCCCCCCAGCTGACCGTCCTTCTCCACCCCCACTGCCACTCATGTCTGCAGGGTCACACAGCATAAAATGGTAATCTTCACGGGAATGTCAATAATTAAAAACATGTCGCCCTTCAGAATTTAAAAAGTAGTTGCTTTCTTGGAGAAAACCCTGCAGGAGTGTCCATTTTGCGATGAATGATTCCAAGAGTGAAGCTTTACTTTAGAGCGTGCCTGCACACTTGCATGCATAGATTAGTGTTGGTTTGCAGCCATGACCTTGCTCCCCAGGTGCTTTTTAAAATGTGTCATATTAAATAAATGGCAAGCAGGTCCCAGTGGTGACCAGCGGCACAACTCCCAACACAAACCAATCTCCTGCTGGTTTTGCCTTTTTTTGTTTGACCATTCTGGCTGCTCGTTTTTCACATAAATCATTTCAAGCATGTCTGACATTTACCACAAGTTAAAATCCAAGCAGACCAGAGCACATAACTGAGGAGCATAAGCGCTTAGGGCAGCAGCTGATCCAAGTAAGCATAAAGTGAAGACGACAGCCATTCAGCTTTCATTGTTGGAGCCCATAGGATTTATTGAACACACTGCAGATGGTATTGATTGCTTTTGTTTCAAGTTAATGTATAGCAAATGGAATGGAAACCTGCATGTGACAAAGTTTTACATTAGACAAAAAAAA
>NC_056499.1:9837754-9846933 GCF_014905685.2 Nematolebias whitei | reverse complement strand
ATGGTTTGTAAATATGAACATTATATAGTGCATTGCATGATGAACTGCTCACAATCTGTTAATTCAACATAAGCTAATCTCTTCGTCCTTTTGCTAATATATCCATTACATGAGTGATGCTCCCATAAGCCAGGCCTAGTCAGTAAATAATTCTGGTTAATTAAAGCGGAGACATCTATCTTTGCCTTGGCTTTGTGTGCACAGTCTTTGCAAGGCTTGTTCTATTAATAAAACAGTGGTTATCACTGCTTTTGATGTAGTTTTAAACATGGTAATTAGGCTGTAGATTTCAAATGGAAATTAACAGCCAATAATTCATCAAAAAGAGGCAAATGGCTTATTTTTCTTTTCTTTTTTCTATGTTGGAAAGCGCAGCGGTGAACTGGGAGTAAACTATTACTGTGTGTCTTTAGCTGCTTGTGTTCATTTTTTATTTATTTTTTGCCATGGGAGGTTGGTTCTTAATGACCAGTTAATACAAATTCAAAAGTTAAATTGAGAAAACACCAACGGATCAGAATCTGTTTGCTGGCTTGTCAATTAATCTCCTTGAAATTGGAAACAAGCTTGAAATGCAAGTCATAACACGGTGGAGGCTGAAAATGTCTCTGCACATTTTATCCAGTCCATTTACCAGTTCAAAAACATTGATAAAAAAAATAAGCTTTTTTAATACCAGAAGAGTTTGTTAATGGACTTTGACCATTAGTTATCTGCAAAAACTTTTTATAAACTTATATTTAATTTTGAGAAAAGTTAAAAACCTGCCCATATTTAGCATTTAAATTAGACACAAAATTAATTGAAGATGCTCCAAGATGTGAATACTTTACCCTGCATAGTTTTCCCTCATTATAGCAGAAAAACTCATGATGTTCCTAAATCAATTATTGTGGACCAGAAGTAAAATAACTTGAACATGTTGGAAGGAATATTAAAGGATGCCAATGCAGCTACTGCCCAAAACTCCAACTTCCATCTGTTTTCTTCTAGAAACCCTTCTACTAATCTTCTACTAATAATGTTTGGGATTTGTTTTCGTGATGTTTTACTATATTTTAAATACAAATGCATGAATTGTTTCAGTTATCTTTAGACGTGCATTCAGTCCCAAAAAATTCGACATGCCCCAGCACCAGCCCGTAGCCATCAATTCTGAACCCCATCTGACTCGACGTATTAACAGTAATTACAGGTCCGAACCCCAAAAAAATAAAACCTGCAGTAAAAGATAATGGATGGATGGTTCGGGTTATAAATGACAGCTCTATTTAGAAGTGCACGAGTAATATTGTCTTTTCACTCCCCATCCTCGCATTTGTGGCAACATTGTTGGACATGGCTGTTTAAAGCCCATGTTGTCAGGTAAGTATTCAGTAGTGATGGGTTTGACAATTGGCTCGAAACTGGCTCTTTGGGATCCGAGTGCAATAAGTGATGGGTTCAATAACCATGAGCCAGTTAAAAAAAAAAAAAAGAGAGATGTTCAGGAGCTGAACAAGCCAGCTCTTCACAAGTAATACTCCAAGAACAGCCAAAAAGAGCCAGTTCTTTTTGATGAACGATACCAAATTAACTGTTGTCACAAAAAAAAAACAATCACAAGCACCATCAATAGTACAGCAGGCTGGTTGAATTAAAGCCTTACTAAAATAAAATCAAGTTAGGACAGCCTTTAGAAAACTAAATGCTTCAGCAAGAAAGCAGGCGTATAAGTCTTGGGGAGGATAATTACTGAATGAGAGCAGCTGAGAACAGTGAACCGAAGGAAACAATGGCCATAGAAATAAAAAAAATAATAATAAATACGCAGATAAAGCAAAACACGGACTAGAAAAATATCAATGAACCAAACATTCTAGTGTTAAAAACACAATAATCAAGAGATCCAAACATAAAAAACAAAGCACATCACCAAAAAAAAAAAAAAAAAAAAAAACCACTTAAAGCTGCTGCCAGTTGCTCATTAGGGTCACTATGGCAACCACACACCTGTGTCTGTCACTCCCTGACAGCAATCTCAGAAATCAGGTCTCTCTTGTGAATGAGTCCTCGAGGCTCGATGGGATTACCTGTCTAAATAAAGGTTGAATGAATGAATGAAAAAATCTGAGATGAAAGCTCTTTTTCCTTGTTTTATGTAAGCAAGTTAAAAAAAAAAACCTGTCACTAAATGCTTTACCCATTTCTACATACTCCACAGTCTCTACAATAAACATCACTTACTGATATAATCTGTTAAATAAGATGTTTACTGCACAACGTCTAAGAAAGCAGAGAGCAACCTTGTGCTGAGCTGTGGTAAACAGTTACATGGGGGTTATTAGTGGTAGAAGAGCAGTAACTAAAATGCTCTTGCCAGAAGAGTGTGAGAAGTTTAAAGCCATGGTTTCCAAAGCTGAGGTCGAGGTCCCTCTGTGGATAATGAAACATCAAGTGGAGGAGTTTGGCACGGGTCCAGAATTCAAATTAAAATAAATTGAAAAATCAAGTCTCGAATACCGAAAAAAAGGAACCGTTTGCGTTGTTGTGTCCATGATTATTTGTGTTATTTTGCAAAGTTTGGGAACTTCTGCCTGTTTTATTTTTTATTTTTTTTGAGGACAGAGGATGCAGAGGACAGAGTGAAATGGAGGAGAATGACTCAATGTGACGTCTCCTGAAGAGGGAAAGCCAGAAGAAGAAGAAGAAGAAGTGTACTTCTATGGGGTCATTAACTCGGGGCAGAGGGAGATGACTGTTCATCCTGAGCCCGGCTCTGATCGAGGTCTCTTCCTGTTAAAAGGGATTTGCTTCATTCCATTATCACCAATGGGCTGCTCAGGATAGAATATTGAGACAAATAAACCTCAGCTCAATTTCCTAAGTTCCTTGGTCATCAACTTTTATGAATTCACATTTTTTAATGTATGGAAATAACTTTTATTGTAAAATAGTGTAATATGAATAAACTGAATTACATTTTGTGGTTCAGAATCTAAAATGTTCGTGAACATGGCATGGAGGCTGCACAGCTGCAGAAAGAAAAGCTCTGCAGAGAGTGGTGAAGGCTGCACAGAAGTCTGTTGGAGTCAACCTCCCCACCATCACAGACATCTACACCGCCAGAAGCAGGAAGAGGACCACCTGCATCGTGAAGGACCTCACTCACCCAGCACACACACTTTTTTTGCCCCGCTCCCCTCAGGAAGGAGGTTGAGGTGCATTAAGTGTAGAACCACTAGACTGAGGAACAGCTTCTACCCTGAAGCTGTTAGACTCATGAATCTCTAACCAGGATAATCACAGTGAAAAATCACATCATGTTGCTGCTGATCTGTTTCATGTTGCTGCTGATCTGTTTCATGTTGCTGCTGATCTGTTTCATGTTGCTGTGTTCAATCATACTCATCTGCTCACACAGACTCATGTTCGTGCTGCTGTTCGGCGTATTGTTTTTAAACTACTAGTGCTTAGAGTATTTTTAGATTATGTTTTTCTTAGTTCATATCTTAGATCGTATTACTGTTTTTCTTTTACATTTTATTGTTGGATGTAACTGGGACCTTGTGTGCATAATTTCATTCCACCACTTGTACCACATGTGGTGCAAATGACAAATAAAGAACCTCTGACTCTGAACAGCTGATCTGAATGTCAAAAACTAACATACTGTTGTTGTCTGGGCATCCAACAGAGCTCATAATAAAGATGCAGTGTCCTTCAAATAGACAGAAAGACGCCACCATCCTTACAACTAGCTCTGCAGTTAAAACAAATCTATAAAATCTCCCTTGCAAATGTTACAAACTCAAAGTTTAGTTTCCTCAGATGTTGAGCAGAGTTTAAAAGAAAAAATGTGAGCGATAGCGGCCCATTCAGGTGAGCCATCAGCCAGTTGCGTTTCATTATTAGGCTTATCAGTATGTTTGCGTTTGTTGAATAAAAAAAGATTTAATTTGCGACGGTGTGTTGAAATACAATACAAGAAAAACATCAAATGCGTTGTTGTCTGTTATAATTGTTTTCTGACTTGTGTGGGAGAACAATACACTTCCCAGAGAGGCATTCTGCTCTCCTTCCTCTTTCAGACACGGATATTACATTTTTAAATCCTGATAGAACCTGTTAAAAACCAGCTCAAAAGTTTTCTGTACAGCCATCAAAATCAATTTAAGTGTGGGTTCCAGAGAGCTTTGATATAAAAGGAAAGTCTTATTAGGAAACAATATCTCTGTGTGACTGCAATCAGCAATCAGCAGTTTGAAAATGTCAATATATCTTCGAATTAGAAGCCATCTTTTCATACTGACGACAGTCTCCACAGGGAAGATGCTGCTAATGGAGGTTAGGGCTGCATGCCTTTGTAATAGCCATGCAAACATCATGCAAATTGGTGAAAGCTTTTCACTTTCCCGTTAAGACAGCCTGCACAAGCTGAGACTTAAGAATTATGTCTCCATGTTTTCATGCATTTAATTTTAACAAAATGTGTGGAGAAACAACAGATGTTCATAAACAATATTCCAAGCTGCTAAATTCTAGTAGACACACATTCTTAGTTGATGGAATGTTAGAAAATACAGCTATATTAATATATATTACAGATATATAAAGATATATTAACTATGGAAGAGTGGTCTGGTCAAATTGTACTAATAATGCAGATGGGAGTGTCCACATCTGCATATTGTGTCCTGATCTACAAACACAAACAGCTTGTTTTAATAACCCATCCATCCATTATCTTTACCCGCTTCTTCCTTTTCAGGTCATGGGGGTCACTGGTGCCCATGTCCAGCTGTCAATGTGTAAAAGGTAGAGGACACCCTGGACAGGTTGCAAGTCCATTGCAGGGACACATAGAGACAAATGAGACAACCATTCACTCTCTCACCTAGAGACAATTTAGAGTTACCAATCAGCCTAACATGCATGTTTTTGGTCTGTGGGAGGAAACCGGAGAACCTGGAGAAAACCCATGCATGCACAGAGGGAACATGGAAACTCCACCCAGAAAGGCCCCTGGCTGGGATTAGAACCAGGGACCTGCTTGCTGAGAGGTGGCAACTCTACTAACTGTGCCACTTTTGTTTTAATAATGAGCAAGCGAATTTAATGAGTTTGATGCCAGTTAGCCGAAAGCTGCAAAACAAAAGTGTTTCAGTGATTTTCAGGAACTTGTAACTTAACGCAGAAAAAGCACATAAGACAGTCTTTGACTCAAAAAGTCTCAATAGCATCAATATATAATATTAAACAATTAGGCTCAGCCACCTAGCAAAGATAATAAAAATGTTTTGCATATAACAGACACTTGCCACCATAGTGTGGATACTTTCCACACCAGGATGTTTGTAAAAATCTGTAAACTCCTGCTGTGTGTCATTTCACCCTCATCATCACCATCCTCACAAGTATCCAGGAACTCCCCTGTCGTACGTTCTTAAAAGTGAAACTGGTGGACAAGTCCTGGAAAGCCCTCCCACTGCAGCTCGCGTCTCTCCCAAGCAGAAACAACTACACAGCAAGGTGGCAGAGTGGATGTTAATATTCACCTGATGTTGGAGGAGTTAAAGGAGAAAGATCTTGTATTTCTGGTGTTAATTGAGGAGAAGTGCTAATTTGTCTAAAAGGGGCTGTCACTACTTTCAACAGATGGTGAAGAAATATGTTCACTGCCCAGCAGAGGCTCACTCCCTCCCAGACAAAACAGCAATTGTGAAATATTCATCCACACGTACTTTGACTTTGAGTTTGCTGCAACAGGTGTAAATTTGACCATAGCTTTAGTGGAGCAGCTGAAGGGAAATGGGAGCAGTGCACTGTTTTTTACATATAGTCTGAGAGGATTCCAGTTCCTGTTTGTCTGTTGTTATTTAACCACCTTTTGCAGCTTCTTAGTGGCAGACAGAGTTTATTGGTCTCAGCTGATCCTAATGTTTCTCCCTCCAGCACACAAGGCAGAGTCCGACCAGAACCTGATGCCGGACTGTTGGTTACCTAATGGTCATTCAGTCTACAGCTTTTGTGCAAATCTCTGGTAGGATTATTTCTAACCAGTGATCTCTCCCGGTGATTTCTATCAGGAACTCTGACTCCTTACAGTTCCTTGAGTCTGATCCTCCTGAGTCCCAACGCTTCTGTGTCTCCTCGTGCTCAGCCCAGACCTCATACATTTAACAATCTTCATCCTGGAGTCGCCGTCCACATCTCTTAATAATAAACAAGTATAAAAACATAACTGACTTTGCTTTGAAAACTCTGGTCCGACCTGCTGCTACTAATTCCTACTTACCCCCTGTAAAATCCACGTCATATTCTCGTTCCTGGACTCCCCCGTCCTCCAAACCTGTAAAGCAACACAGTAAGAGCCTTTCCTTCTGTCTTGACAACAGAGTCATTTATGGAAACAATTTAATAACTTCCAATCTTCTGCAGATCCTCCAGCTTCTGACCATCACTTATACTTTGTAAATAAAACCTTTCTTTCTCCATCTTGTGTCACTGAATCTCCTTTAATGTCTGAACTCCTAACTGTGGGTTAGCAAAAAGCTTTTGTTAGCAAAAATGACAGACACCTGCAGAGTTCTGACTAATTAAATAATACTGTACTTACAACATGCAAGACAATAATTCTGAAAAGGGGCTGTGTACAGAAATTAGAGGTGGCTGAAGAACAACAAAAAAAAACCTATTTTTGTCGTGCAACCATGTCATCAATAAACAATTTTTGACACTTCTACTGAAGTCTAGAAAAGCAACAAATCCTGTGCTTTTTACAACCTGTTTTTCTGCAGGACTTGTAACCAGAAGAGTATTTGAGCACAAAGTTTTACATATTCCAAAGTTCTGCCTTGATTTTATTTATGCAGCCCGCGGTATGGAGTGGTTTGCAACAGTACTCTATTTAGTTTATGGTAAAATAAACCAAGAATATGTTGGTTTTTTTTTTTTTTTCTGCTTGGCATCAGGTAGTAAGAATTAATATGTTCTCTAAACTGAGCAAGTAAAGAATACTCCTAATCCGTGACTTGCTGAGAGAAGCGCGCATCGTGCAGTGCACTGCTGAGTTAAAGGGGATTTAGCAGAGGGAAAACTCACAAAGTACTGAATCACGGTTTGTAACGCCTCTACTCCCTCCTCACAGCAGCTCACAAAGGCGGAACATTTTCAACTTTTTTCCCCGCAGTGAATATTAGCACTACTGACAGTGAATTGTGCAGCGCAAACCTCATTAAATACGTGTAGATTTGCAGTTTAAACACTGTTGTTCTGTTTCCCAATTAGAAAAAAACAACAACTTACTGATAAACTTGCAGCTGTGTCAGGCACCATGTTGACACTTGAGTCTAAGCCATGAGTCATTAGGGCATTGAAAGTTGCAAAAGTCAAGGGATGAAACAGTGTTGTGTCATCACACAACAGACAACTGAGCAAAGAAAGAAAAAACACTTTTGTCCGCCTTGCTCATTTTAAAGCTGCACTTTGTGCTGTCAGTCACATTCAAAGGACTGTGCAGAAAAATCTGGAGAGAAAAAAAATCTGTTAAAATCTAAAGAGAACAGTTGAAAGATAATTTTTTAACTAGGTCGATCAAAACTACAAAAGTTTTCCTGTTCACTTATTAAAAACAGGCATCTATTTAGACTGTAGGAAGAAGTGATGGAAAATTTTAAACGAGATGCTCGTGTGATCTGTTAGCGCCTAATGTATCAGTTGAGAATCACTCTCAGCTACTACCACAACAATATTTCTTAAAAATTAATCACATCATAGTCCGTATTGTGTTTGCTAATGTGGATTAGCTGTGGCAGCCATCTTGAATCTGAATGACAATCCAATGGTTACTTTATGCAATTTTTTTTTTATGAGCCCAGATTGAGATATTTTGCTAACAGACACAATGTTACCTGATCAACCACCTTTCATCATAGACAGCAATAACAATGCTTCTCCACACCACTATGTTGTTGTCCCCCGTCACGGAGCGAAGAGGGGGGTAAATACCCTCCTCCCATGTCTCCTCCCACATCTTCATCCATGCATGTTGTGACCATGATAATATGAGAAATAAGTGAGGTATGACTTCCATTTTGGTGTTTGACTACATCCAGACAAAAGAACGTTTCCTTTCAAAAACTGGGTTTGCCAGTGTGTATGCCTTTCACTCACAAGTTTGAAGCAACAGCTGTGTAATCAATACAAACTTGTGGATTTTATACATGGTAAATGGACTGTACTTATAGAACCTTTCTATCTAATTGATACTCAAAGCATTTTACAACACAATCTGCCCCGGTATTTACCTCCACACACATTCATCCAGTACTCTACTACATCCATCCATTATCTTTAACCCGCTTCTTCCATTTTGAGTCACGGGGGTCACCGGTGCACATGTCCAGCAATCACTGTGCGAGGGGCGAGGTACACCCTGGACAGGTTGCAAGCTCATCACAGGGGGGTCCCGGTTACGTCCAACAAAAGTATAAAATGTAAAAGAAAAACAGTAATAAGATCTAAGATATGAACTAAGAAAAACGTCAACTAAAAATACACTAAGCACTAGTAGCACAAAAACATTACGCCGAACAGCAGCACGAACATGAGTCTGTGTGAGCAGATGAGTACGAATGAACACAGAAACATGAAGTAGATCAGCAGCAACATGAAACAGATCAGCAGCAACATGATGTGATTTTCACAGTGATCATCCTGATTACAGATTCACGAGCCTAACAGCCACAGGGTAGAAGCTGTTCCTCAGTCTAGTGGTTCTGCACTTAATGCTCCTTAATCTCCTTCATGAAGGGAGCGAGGCCAAAAGTGTGTGTGCTGAGTGAGTGGGGTCCTTCATGATGCAGGTGGCTCTCTTCCTGCATCTAGAGGTGTAGATGTCTGTGATGGGGGGAGGCTGACTCCAACAGACTTCTGTGCAGCCTTCACCACTCTCTGCAGAGCTTTTCTTTCTGCAGCTGTGCAGCCTCCATGCCACACGTTGATGCTGGAGCACAGGATGCTCTCCACTGCACACCTGTAGAAGGAGGTGAGGATTGAGCTTCCCAGAAGAGCTCGCCTCATCCGCCTGAGGAAGTAGAGCCTTCTATTGGGTGGAAATAACATTTCTCTGAAGCAAACTTATGACCTTTGACAAGACGGTGTAGGAAAGTCACAATATAATGCAAAAATATGTTCAA
>NC_056499.1:9820630-9834754 GCF_014905685.2 Nematolebias whitei | reverse complement strand
CTGACTCCAACAGACTTCTGTGCAGCCTTCACCACTCTCTGCAGAGCTTTTCTTTCTGCAGCTGTGCAGCCTCCATGCCACACGTTGATGCTGGAGCACAGGATGCTCTCCACTGCACACCTGTAGAAGGAGGTGAGGACTGAGCTTCCCAGAAGAGCTCGCCTCATCCGCCTGAGGAAGTAGAGCCTTCTATTGGGTGGAAATAACATTTCTCTGAAGCAAACTGATGACCTTTAACAAGACGGTGTAGGAAAGTCACAATATAATGCAAAAATATGTTCAAACATGAGACATGAGATAAAGTGCAGGACTTATTTATATATCACCCTAAAACATTTATCTTGGTTTAAATTCTTGTTGTGTCAAAAAGGTGACCCATCAGCCAAAGTGTGTACAGCAACAAAGGTTTGAGAAAACATTTCTCTTCTTTAATGTCATTATCTTACAGTGTTTGGTTGTTGTTATCACATAATGGCAAAACTTGATTTTTGTGATAACAGGTTAATTTATCTTGTCATCAAGCAGAATCTTTCTTTTACTTCCCTGGCATGAAATGAGTTAACCCTGTGAACTCAAGATAACAAGCTTAGTTTTTGTAAGATTGCGGGACAATTATTTGAAGCTGCTGTTGAAGGTTTCATGGCTGCCCGGTGAGCCGAGCCATCAGTGCGAGGCTGAACCAACTCCCACTTCAGCGCTGCAGCCCGTAGCTGCTCAGATCAAGCCTAACGCTAGATGTAGCTGCCAAAGATATCCGGCCATCACTGTTTCCCATCTGACATTTTCAGCTTTAATCAGTTGCTGCAGTTGTCAAGATGTTATCAATGCGTCCATTGTACTTGTGATCTCCAATCATCAGAAGAGGAAAAGCTTTTGTTTTCCTGTCATCACAAAATAATTAACCTGTTATCCAAACAGAACGAACTTTGTTGTTTCAAGATAATGAGATATTTCACTTGTGATCCTGAGATAACAGCTTTAATGACTGATTTTAAGGATGGCCATTTATAGTTGCCATTATTGTACCGGACAAGCACTTTATGAGTTTTTTTGACATGACAAAGAAATGCTACACTGGTTATGATGTAGTATTTTGTAGAACAAATCCAATTTGTTAGTTTTGTTTGGCTTAATGCAGTTGTATGTGTCACGCTGAGCTTTTTAAGATTCGACTTTCAACGGTGAACAAAAGACCTCTGGGAAAAGCCTGTGGAGCATTAATGAAGAAAAGGGTTTAATTCTTTTATGTTAAGAAATTAACTGTAAAAAGTGAAGATTCTACAAGCTGGCTTCTAAAAAACACAGCCAAGCAATGAAATACAACATGTTCAGTTTCACATAATTTAACACGTCATGCAGTAAGTCAAGTTTATGTATGTTTATTTAAGTTATTTAATTTAAACATCAATTTTGTAAAATAACAGTTCTCTTTTTAGGGCTGAGGTTATATAACTGCTAACAATAATTTATATATTCACATCAAAACATCTGACAAAGTTTTAAACAAAATATACATATGAGTTGATGGCACCGCAAAATTTATCCAAAGAAAAATATGAGGTAAAAATGATTTTTGTTTGTTTTTATCACTTGAGAGTGATGGGATGTGAAATACTTTATGTGCTATCATAAGAGCATGTCGCATCTTTAAACATGTTAAAACCTATAGAATTGTTTGAAGGAAGATTTTAGTTGTTACATTGACACATGCAGCATTGCATTTGTATTTTAGCTCTAGATTAGCAATGTTTTTGTGTTGCTGAAATATAAGATGAGTCTGCACCTCTAAAACTGGAGTCAATCAGAATAAAGAGGAATTTTCCCTCCGAGTCAGAGGTGAGTCTCTCCTTCAAGTAGACGAGGTCAAGTAATTGGGAGACTTGTTCACGAGCAATGGTTGGATGGATAGAAATCAATATATCAGGGCCTCATCTGCAGTAATGAGGGTGTTGCTTCTGTTTGTCATGATGAAATAAAAGCTGGTCCAAAAGGAAAAGCACACAATTTACTGGTCCTTCCACACTGAGGTCCTGAGATAAAAAAAAAAAAAACCAGCTGAAATGAGCCTCCTTTGTAGGATAGCCCTGCTCTGCCTTAGAGGTAAGAAGAGGAGTTCAAACATCTGAATGAAACTCAAAGTAGAGTCGATGCTCCTCCGCACCAAAACGAGTCAGCCAAGGTAGTTCAGGCATCTGGTTAAAAAGCTTCCTGGGAGCTTATCTCTGGATGTTTTTGTTCAAGCTTGATCTTGGGGTTTCCCCAGGATGAACTAGAAAGTGTTGTTGGAGCAAGGGGTGTATAAATGTGCTCTGCATTTCATTCTTTGTTTTAATATATGCTTTTATCTTCATGTCTGATATTAGTTTGACCAGATGTGTTCATTATTCTTTCATCTTATTGTCTTTCCACTTGATAAACTTCAGTGTTCTCAAGCTTGCATGCTTCCCCCATTCTCCTCTAACAATAGTCTTTATGTCCAAACAGTTATTAGTTTCATCAGACAAAAAGGATGTCTCCAAATTTTGAGGTATTCATCTCAGTTCAATCTTGAAACCAAGATTAAAGTCTTCAAGGCAGTCGTCATCACCATTCTGCTGTATGGTTAGGAAAACTCAAATTTTCCCTCTGGGAGTGAGTAAGGAAAGACTGAATCATCCATCCATCCATCCATCCGTGGATGGTGTATGCAAAACGTGAAACAACTGAACCACTTCCATGTAACATGGCTTTGTTGTCTCATGAATATCAGATGGCAAGATAAAGTTCCAGGTTCCAAAGTTCTAACATGTGCAAACCCATCAATCTACAATCTTGTAACTATCCCAGATTTGTTAGGTTGGTCACATTAGCCGCATGCCAGATAATGCCAGATAGCAGACTTCCTCAATAACTGTTGTATGGGGAACTGACATCAGGCAAGAGATTCATTGGAGATGCTACAAGGACAGTCTCAAATCATTGTTGGAAAGATT
This sequence comes from Nematolebias whitei, assembly GCF_014905685.2. Lineage (NCBI taxonomy): Eukaryota > Metazoa > Chordata > Actinopteri > Cyprinodontiformes > Rivulidae > Nematolebias > Nematolebias whitei. The sequence continues at coordinate 9,831,782 of NC_056499.1, read as the reverse complement.
TTCCACCAACACAGATTAGTAGGAAAGCCTAGTACAGAATCAAGCAAAGTGGAGTTCAGCCACATATAAGGGTGCCAAAAATGCAGAGACAGCACAATTTGAGGAGTCTAGGCTGAGATATGAGGTCTGCAAAGCGAGGGCAGAACATCAATGCGTTTGATATGTTGGAGCTTCTTCCATGCCCAGATTGACCTGATAAGACACCTCCAGGTACACAACTCCTGACCAACTACAAAACCATGAATGTTACTGGTCTTCTTCGTGCTGCAATGGACAAACAACAACTGCATATACACTATATCCACAGACTGTATTCTACCTTTTTAATGTTGCTTTCAGAATAATGGTTTCCTACTTGATAAATAGCCATTATGCCTATATTTGTACATCTGGTTTTAACTCTATGTGAATATACTATTCTGTATTGTAAAAACATACAGCTTATGTATAATATCTCCATGTTGTTCTGTTGTCATCAACACTGATTATACCTGTAAATGTTGGTCGTGTTTTGTTCTTCAAAAATGCATTAATTAATGTACTAGTAATTTACTAAATTATAAGATAAAATGGAACTTTATTGATCCCACTGTAAATTGTGGAATTGTTTGAACTTATCAAACATTGCAAAAGTAATTCTTGCCTTGCTGCTGTTTGATTAAATATTCATCTTTCTAAAATGATTCAGCGCAATTATTTAGTTCACGCCTAAAAGGAAGGTCATGTGACACCATGATTATGTGTAGGAGAGTAGGTGGAAGTTAAGCCCCACATCCCAGGTGCTGCTTCCACAAATACAATAAGGCAGCATCCATAAAACAACAAAATATATGCTCACTTATTAATTTTAGCAAAGAAAGCAATAAAATGTGTGTGAAGCAGATAGCTACGTTTTTATTTTTAAACTATCCTTTGGTCAAATTTGGGAAGAAACACAAAAATCTGAGTTTTATTTATTTTAAGATGGGAAACATTTTACAAAAAAACAAAAATCACAATTTCTTTCTCACCAAAATCACTCTTTGTATGTTGATAAGATGCACACATGAAGCTAAAAAGTAATTTTGCATGTTTGTGTGAACAGTACTTAAGAGCTGTTTTTAAAATGCATCTATTGCACTTGTTTATTTTGCTATATTACCAGTCCTTTTTTATCTATTATTTCTGAGGATTTGAGTCATTTTATTACAACAGAGCACAAAAAGCCTTTCTGTTTCATTCCTAATAGTTTTTTTCTCTCATGTTGTATTATGTTATGACTGTTTCATCCAGCTTAGACATCATCTTCATTGGCCCCTGACCCTCACTGTCCAAGGATGTAACTGGCAGGTTGGCACCCTCCTGCCCCGTGTCTGCCCCCCACCAGGCCTGACCGTGTTCTACGTTTCATTTACCTTATGCTGCACTCCTCTGCCAGACCAGGGCCAGAGGCCAAAACACGAGCAGATCTGCACCTGCAAGGTAACATCTCCTGGGATTAAAGCTGGCAAATGTTGTTTGCATTTTGACAGGGTGTTTTTAATTTTACCTGCCAGCACTGGTTTGTTCAAGCCCTCTCTGTGGACCCCTGTCTAATGTGACCTATCACTGCCGTATGGTCCCAGTTCCCAGAGCTCACGACTGATGGACCTGCTGCTTCTAAAAGAGTCATCTAACCTTTGCTCATGCAAGTAAAAAGGAGATAATGCTATATTAAGACTCTGAGTTTCTGTGCTCTTGTTCTCCACTGCCTTATTTTTGAACATCACGGTATTTTCAGTAGTAAGGTACTAGCATAATAGCAGTACATTTTATATAATTTAAAAAAATTTATACTACACCAGATTAAGTCTGAGAATAAAATCTCTAGCCATCCGGTTTGTTCTTTGCTCCATCATTTTTACAAACAGCTGGCTATGAGTCCTTGACATATCTTTCCATGAACAAGATGGCCCTCAGGTGTAATTTTTCACATGAAAGAAAAGGAGACAGACTTAAATAGAAGTCCCTGAACTTTTATTTAGGCACTCTGAGACTGCAGTTAAATGTTTTACGCTGTGAAGTTGGTATCCCAGAATATGGAGCATATACCTGTAGGCTCATTGCAGCTGAGAGGAGAGCAATGTCTAATATAGCGGAAATAATGAGAATGTTTTAAACTAAAATATTTTTACAACATTATCAAACTTCTTTGGTATCCAAATTAATGCAAATGCAGAACGAGTAGAAATATTGAAAATAAAGTAAATGTGTTTAGTTTATGTCATATTGGTTGAAAAGCCTGGTTTCCTTTCCATATAGGCCTAAAGCAAAATAACCTTAAGTAGCCTGCATCTCAAGGTTCAAGGTTCTTTGTCTGCTGGAGAACAAGATGTTTTTGTCTTGAACTTTTTGAAGGTTCTTTGTCATTCGCATCACATGTGGTACATGAGGAGGAATGAAATTGTGTACTCAACGTCCCAGTTACACCCCAAAATAGAAAAAATGTAAAGTCTAAAAAAAAAGAAACAGTATACAAGGATCTAAATACGCTTAACAAAAATAATGTAATATAATACGGTGTATTAAACGGTAGCCTGTACATGAGTCTGTTGTGAGCAGATGGGTGTGAACATAGCAGCTTAAGGAAAGAAATCAGCAGAATAGATAAAGTCACATATCACCACTGTGGCATTATAGTGGTTTTTTTCTTGTTTTTTTTTTTTTACAGTGATTATTCTGGTTAGGGATTCATGAGTCTTACAGCTTCAGGATAGAAGCTGTTCCTCAGTCTAGTGGTTCTACACGTAATGATCCACAAACTTCTTCCTGAGGGGAGCGGGGCAAATAATGTGTTTGCTGGGTGAGTGGGGTCCTTCATGATGCAGGTGGCCCTCTTCCTGCATCTGGAGGTGTAGATGTCTGTGATGGTGGGGAGACTGACTCCAACAGACTTCTGTGCAGCCTTCACCACTCTCTGTAAAGCTTTTCTTTCTGCAGCTGTGCAGCCTCCACGCCGCACGTTGATGCTGGTGCACAGAATGCTCTCCACTGCACACCTGTAGAAGGAGGTGAGGACTGAGCTTCCCAGTCCAGCTCACCTCAGCCGCCTGAGGAAGTAGAGTCTCTGATGAGCTTTCTTGATCAAACCGGTCGTGTTGTTGCCCCAGCTGAGGTTGTCATTCAGATGTGCACACCCAAGTACTTGTAGCTGGAGACCACTTTCACCGCAGGTCCTCCTATGTTGCTGGGTGGGGGTGGGGGGGGGGGGGGTAGGTGTAGTTGCTCCTTCTGAAATCCACAATCATCTCCTTCTCATCTCCAAATCCTTAAAGGGATCTTTAATGGCTAATTGTTTGCTTGAGAGGGTATAATATGTTGAATTCTCATTGATGATAAACACTAAGCCATCACTTCATGGCTATGATTCAAATAAAAAAGCCATATACTAATGTCCTCAATTGCTGAACAATTTAAATAGTGAATTCTTGTAGTTTGGGTGACACAGTGGTGTAGTTGGTTGAGTTGTTCCCTCTCAGCAAGAAAGTCACCAGTTCAAATTTCGGAAGGGGACCTTTCTGGATGGAGTTTCCATGTTCTCTCCGTGCATGCGTGGGTTTTCTCCAGGTACTCCAGTTTCTTGCCATAGACCAAAAACACGCATGTTAAGCTGATTGGTAACTCTAAATTGTCTCTAAAGAGTGAAGGAGTGAATGGTTGTTTGTCTTGTTTGTCTTTGTGTCCCTGTGATGAACTGGAGACCTGTCCAGGGTGTCCCCCACCTCTAGCATAGTGATAGCTGGAAATGGGTTCCAGTGACCCCTGCAATCCAGAAAGGAAGAAGCGGGTAAAGATAATGGATGGAGGTTTGTAGTTTTTGAAATGAGTGTTTGTCTGAACTGGAACTGAACAGGGAATACAAGTAAAACAATGTTTTAGTGCAAGATCTTCAAGTGGGTAGGAGTTACACTGTGTTTAAAGAACAAATGTATTGTTGTTCTTTCTTTTCTTTTTTTCTTTTTTTTTTTTGCCTATGGTTATGCAAAAAAACCCCTGATCTTAGCGAGTGGAGGAGGAGTAGCTAATGGTAGAAAAATGGTGGATAATAATATTCTTCGGCCACTTCACCAGCCACCTCAACCATTTGAGTAGATTATACCAACAAGAAAGCATAGCTTCCTCAATTGATTGGGTTGGCTGGTTTACACACAAACACATGCGCACACACACACACACACACACACACATATCATAGTGGCCATTGTAGATTCTGACATAGCAACATATTTTTAGAAAAGAAACTTTCTAACTCTTACATACAAGTACACAGCAAAAAGGAAGTGAGTACCTCACGTATTTTTCAAGTTTTTGTGTTCACAACATGTACAGATGGACAGACGGATGGACAGACGGAGGGTATTTCCAATTCCAATTTTCTCTCTGCTGTAAAGAAAATATTTATAAACATTGAACTTATAGACAAATAAATATGTTATTTATTTTTCTTGCATTATTTATTGATGGATAAAACATCCCTCTTGGTGGCTTCACACTTTAGTGTTTGAAAGAGCGCATTTCAGCAAATTAAATCTTATTAAGTAATTGATAAAAAAAATAAAAGAACATCCTGAAACCAAGTGTATAAAAATCAGATATTTTAAAATGCCATTAATATTTTGTATTCCTGTCATTCTTGATGGGATTTGATGCTCATTGCAGTTTACACTTCTGTAGCCCTTGATGTGCTCTAACAAATCAACCATCCTTGATTTTCAATTAATCTTATCACGTTTGTTGCCACAGCGACAACATGAAAATAAATTTGCACTCTGAATGGTTGTAACCACAGTGCAGAACGATCAAAGTCAAAAAGAACTGGGTTCTTCCTTCCCCCAACTGTGTGATGATGACTCCTGTGATCAATGCATCTGAAGGGTTCAGAAAGATTGATACATTTATGGCCCTTATGCAGTGTAAGCCCCGGCCCGGCTTGAACTGGCCTGACCTGTGTTCCACCTCAGGATTTGAGTGTTGGCATTGGACAGTCTGGCCCAGTTCCAGCTAAATTTTTGAAACCCAGAGGCCTGGGGTTCCATTCGGGCTGGGCTGGTGCTGCAGATTTGACGTCAGCAGACTGCTGCTCATTGATTGGTTCACTGGCCTGGGGGTCACGTCACTGATGAGGAATACTCTCAACGACTGCTCCTTACCACCGTTTCCTTCAGCTACATGCTTCTGGGATGCAGCGTGCTCATTTTCTTTAGGAAAAGTGGCGACACCGAAAATAGCACCATTGTCCTGGACAAATGACGAGCTGCCGCTATTGCTGAGCTGAGATTCATGTGGTCTTGCTATGACAATCCCACCCACATCGAGGTGGCACTCCATTAAAAGCAAACAAAACCAGAGCTGGGGAAGACCGGGACTAAGCTGACTGTGACTGGTCCAGGCCAGACTTCACAATGCATAGAAGCATTAGAGATTAGCCTGATTGTTTATAGCACTGTTAGAATGCAGCAAAACTCATCCACCGCTGCAATCTAGTGATATAATTTCTCACTGAGATGCATACACATAACACCTTTGTCATCATAGCGAAGTTAATTATGGAGCTATTAATCTCAGCAGTACCTAAGGTCCATGCTCTAACTATTCTTTTGCTGGATGACTGCACCCACCTCTCACCTACAAGCTACAGTGATGTCTGCCCACATTGCTGCTGTCACCAATTTAAAAGAAACTCACGGCAGGATCAGCCTCATTATGTAATTTAAGAGTATTAAAAGAATAAATTATGGTATTTGTTCAGTGTCTCCATGCAGTTTAATGAAGCAGAAGCCAAAAATTACCTGAAACAAGTGTAATTGATAGATTTCTAGTTAAAGAAGCTAAATCTCTCTCCCTTTTAATTTTCTTTAATGACTAAATTGTGTTTAAATCATGTTATGTGCACTTATTGAGTATGTTGGGCACAATCCCTTTGGCTTTTGATTTCTCCAGAGATGCAAAGTTTTGGGAAATGGGATCATTCAGCCTCAGCCATTAGCAATGCAAGTTCACATCCATATGGTGCTGGTCACCTGATATCATGCTGCAATAATGACTGATGAGAAGAGATTGTGAGCTTGAAGCAATTAATTTACCATTTTAATTATTTGCTGTCTAGTTGAACGTTTCAGTCCACTGCGGCAGATAGCATATCATCATCTGCTGAGTTCAAATGCTCTCAGAGGTTGCTTTGTATGCATTTCTCCTTCTATATGTACATTTGTGGCCAAAGCCACGAAGCAGCTGGTCTTTTAGTTTACATGCAGATTATTTGTAAGGGATTCTGGATCTTACACTGTGTGGCTGCGTGGGATTAAAATATGTGGGTGCCCAATCTTAAGCTATCCCAAACTACATTGATTTTGAATGGTGGTTGCCCAATCCAATTGTTTAAACTGTTGATTTGTATTTGAAAATGCATATGTGGGATCTAAAAAAGTTAAGTCTGATCATCTGGACATTCAAAAAACAAAACAATATCCAGAGGACCAGACTTAACTTTTTTAGATTTTTCTACCTGGATTATTGAGCATGCATAAGGATATATGTGGGAATAGTCTTACCAATAGAGGAAGTTAACATGTTCTTCTTTCAGCTTTTCCCTCTTCAGGGGTCGCCACAGCGAGTCATGCTCCTCCATCTCACTCTGTCCTCTACCGCCTCTGTCCTCACTCCAACTACCTGCTACCTGCTGACCAGATGTAGGAAGAACAAACTAAAAAAACTCATTCATCTCTGTAGCGATCAGGGTCCTCAACAAACAATGATGACTACATGTAATTTAATGTCTCATCGTTGTAAGAGTACCACTGACTGTAGCTCCTCGTTCCAAGATGGCCACTAATTGCCACCAGCTGTCAGCCATCCCCCTGATGAGGCCCTACACTACAATCATTCAACCTTTATTTAGACAGATAAATCCCATTGAGCCTTGAGGACTCATTTACAAGAGAGACCTGATTTCAACAAAGAGAGACATAAGGCTGCAGTCCAGTTCTACTCTTCGCTGGAGCATTAACCTTCAATGTTATCCAATCTCCTCGGTCCTGGTTCAGACCTGGTTCTCCTCTGTCCTGCCTTGGTCCTTCTCAGCCCCGTCCTGGTTTCTCTTGGTCCTGTCCTGGCTCTCCTCGGCCCTGTCCCGGTCCCTCTGGTCCAGTCTTGGTTCTCCTCATGCCTTGCCTTCCACCAGTTGCCTGCCTTCTCGGTTCTGCCAAAGCTGGCTTCTCATGCCTGGAGCTCTCCCCTTGGATCTGGATATGTGCCCTCGTACCTCTTCCAACCTGTAAGAAAAGATACTCATCAAAATATTATCTCACCTGATCCACTCTGCCGAACTCTTCTGATGATCTCCTTCCTCCCTGGGAGCTCCAGAGGATCAACTGTACATTTTCTCACTGTAAATAATAAACATTGTTACCTTTGTATTCCCGAGTGTTGTCTTGTTCCAGGTCTCGTACAACTCTGGGTTCCCCTAGTCATAACAAATATCTTGTCTAGTATAGATGTTTTGTGTGCCTACAGACTGTGAAATATTTTGCCCCTTGGGGATAATAAAAGATTGTGAACTTGAACTTCCATGTCCTCTCTAAATACATTCATGTATCTTCTCTTTGGCCTACTTCTTTGTTTTGTTTTACTGGCAGCTGCATTTCTAACACCCTTCTACCAATATACCTTCTGTCTCTCCTCTGGACATGTCCAAACCAGCTCAGTCTGGCCTCTCTAACTTTATCTCCCAGTTGTTCAACCTGTGCTGTACCTTTGATCTCATTTCTAATCTTCTCCATCCTTCTCACTCCTAAGGAGAACCTCAACATTTTCATTTCTGCCACTTCCAGTTCTTTCTCCTGTCTTTTTGTCCATGTCTCTGTCTCCAGACCATACAACATAGCTGGTCTCACCACGTCTTGTAAACTGTTTCTTTGACCTTCGCTGACACCCTTTTGTTGCAAATCACTCCTGAAACTTTTCTCCATCCACTCCATCCTGCCTGGAGTCTCATCTTCACCTCTTCACCACACTCTCCATTTTCCTGGACAGCGGACCCCAAGTATTTGAAGTCCTGCACCTTTGTGATCTCTGCTCCTTGTAGCCTCACTGCTCCACCAGCCTCCCTATCATTCACACAAATGTACTCTCTTACTACGTCTGACTTTCATTCCTCTTCTTTCAAGTGCAGTCTTGAAGTATAAATTGTGGATGACTCTCAGGTACAACAACACAAACTTCTATCACAGTATTTTTGAACTGAACACCCTTCGGCCTTCAATTGTGGGTGATTAAAACTAAGGTAACAGGAAAACAAAACAAATAGAATATGTGGTTGAAATCAGATAAGGACTGAGTAAAAAAACAAGCAGCACTACAATGGGTGATTATTGGAGAGTAACACGATGTATGCTGGCTACTAATAGAGTACAGGTGGTCCCATGTGTGAGGAGTTCAAAACAAAAATTCTGAAAAGCACTAGTTGACAAAAAAGACTACAAAAGCATTCAAATATCTGAAATGCTAAAACTGATAATTCAATCAATAGCAAACTAAGCACATTCAAAACATGGACCAAAAAAATCCATCATTAAATACATTGTGACAAACGGAAGTTAAACCTTTACCTAGTTTTGCCAGATTTATATAACAAACTCACTTTTATTCAAGCTGGAGGACGTACGCCATCAGTGGTTCAGTCTTTTTCCCAGCTGCCTTTTGAGGCCGTCCTGCTCCGCTGACAGCATCTCAAAACAGCAGCGCCTGTCTAGCGCCTGATGATGGTCTTCACAGTTTGTGAATGAATTATAGTTATTTTCAGAACCCTTCATTTGGCCCAATCTCATTATGCAAATTAACTGAGCAAGGCTGACTGACTTGTTAATAAACATGTTGCATATCTGGTCAAGAGATGCAAAGTTGTGCAGTGGAGTATATATATATTTTTTTTTGTCAGTCTAATCATTCTTTGATGACTTCCACTGTTTACCTTCTACTGAAGGTAGTAACAGAGACTATAAGCAAATTAAATGCGTTACATATTTTAGTCTATCAGAATAAAAATACAATAAAAAGGCACACCACAGTTTCAGATCCTCATAAACAAACGAGTACATTTATTAAAAACAAACAACAAAAACAATTTTGCTTTGGGTCTCAGATAATAATTTTATTTGTAACAAGTCTGAAGCAGAATGTAAATCGGTTTTACATTGCGCCAACTGCAACAATTCTCTATTCTAATATAATATAAAACATCCACATGCTGATTTTATGTGAAATGGACTTTTTTATGTTGCATATTAGCAAAGCAAAGGAGAGACCACTTGGGAAAAGAACAAAGAGAACTACTGACCTTGGTAATATTCAATTAATACATGCAATATTGCAGAAATCCCACAGCAAATAACTTGAACTGCTCTTTACTTCCTCTGACCGGTAACAAACAAACGGCATAACATGCAATGCTCTTTGCTCACGCTCAGAGTTCTATTTTAGTCCATCTAAGGGAAAAATCGATCAATCCCCACTGCTTCTCTGTAAACAGCAACAATTTATGTTATTTTCTCAAACACTTAGGTTTAAAATTCAGAGGAAAATTCAAATAAATGTATCATTATCAGTCACAGCCAAAGGCAGAGGGCAGCATTTTGACTGCTTGTTGGTCTGTAGCCTTCGCAAAATGTCCCATTAACCACTGGACAAATTGAAATGAAGCTCTCAGAAAGCATCAGAAAGTGATTATTAGAGGAACATTTATAATTCATTACACTTGGAGTCAGCCTCATTCAAGATGGCGGTCACAGTAAATTGACCTTAGCAACATAAAAATGTCTATAACTCAGTCAATTTAACAGATATTGAGCTAAAAATTAAAAAAAAAATATTGAGTTTAAATTTGGGTCAGAAAATGTGTTTATAGTCATCCTCAACACAGTCTCCAACATCTTGTGATATCTCACAGTGTGAGAACACGGGTAACGTCATTTACATGGTATGACCAAAATAACTCCATTCCTTTTCTGCATGAAATAATTTTAGTTTGAACCTCAGGCATGATTATGCATTCTATCAGAAATCCCAGGCCTTCATTATGTACATATTCGAATGATGTTAAAAATATAAGCGTGAGACAAGCTGTGCGAGAAAGGACTAAAAAGCTTCAGGATCTTACAATTTTGTGCTTATAATAAAGTAAAAAAATATATTTCCAAAAACCAGAAGATTCAGTTTGTAATGCAGAAACAATGCGTGCCATGGTTGGCACCGTTACATCAAAAAGGCTTTGGGTTATAAATTAGGCTGCAGCTTTTCTCTGAGGTGGAGCTACACTTCGAACAAGTCATCAGTCAATCACAGAGTTATGAGACAGTAAACAACGAACACAGATGGTTCTGCACTAAAGTCCTGAGTCATCCGTCATTCCTGAACACTTTGCTGCTATAGGAGCCAGACTTTCTTGTAATTTTTAGGGGGGTTTGAACAATATTTCTTCAAGCTCTCTACAGGTATTATACCTTCTGTTTATCTTTTTACTTCTTTTCAGTCCATCTGGTCGTTATCAGAAAAAATGTTTTTGTCTGTTTGCCAAGCCACTTAACTCTAAGCCATGAGTCATTAGGGCATTAAAAGTTGCAAAAGTCAAAGGATGAAACAGTGTTGTGTCATCACATAACAGACAACTGGGCAAAGAAAAAACACTTTTGTCTGCCCAACTCATTTTAAAGCAACACTTTGTGCTGCCATAGTCACATTAACAGGACTGTACAGAATAATGTGGGAGAAAAAATCAACTAAAATCTAAAGAGAACTGTTTGGTTTTTGGCAATAACAATGCATCTCCACTAGGGGTTGAACGACTACATAATTTTTAAACTCGACATTAACATAATAAAACTCGAGTAGAACTCGAGTACTTGATGACATCATAAGATACAAAGATACAAAAATAAATAAATAAATAAATAAAACCGCAATAAAGGTAATTATTTACAACAACAAAAAACAACAACAAAACATTGGGAGCGTACATTATGCTCCTACCATTTATCATACAGCAAATAAGTCACAGGACAAACTAAACTATTAGTTAACAACAAAGTCCATGCTCAACTAAACTATTAGTTATTATTATTAAGCTGCAAACGTGAAGAAA
>NC_056499.1:9803086-9820230 GCF_014905685.2 Nematolebias whitei | reverse complement strand
ATACCCACTTGAATATCTTGCACCAATATTATCAAGGTTTACTTGGATTCTGTGCTCAATTCCAGTCCAGAAAAACACTCAACTGAAAAACATTCACTATTTAAATTTCTCGGGGGACTTTGGTGTACTGCTTTTTTTTTTATTTAGTTTAACTCTAAACAATATATTTGGCTCCACATCATAACCTGTAGTCATGTTATACTAGTCATGTTTAGTTTCAGTTTGTATTTTCTTTATGATGTTTTCACATATTTTACTACAGATAAAAATGTAAATTAACATTTTTTTCAATGAACAGATAAAAGAAAATGTCAACCAAAATTTATAATGAGTCGCTCCTTATTTTATCTTGTTTTGTTAATAAAACTAATTGAGCTCTATCCTATTTAATGGTCCAAAATTTCAGCTCAGCATGTTTTTCTTACAACCAAAACTTATTAATCTTGATTACAAACTATGTCTATGTGTGTTTATATTTTTCCATCTGTTTGTGGTACTTTAAATTACTCAAATGCAACACTAGCATCATTAGTAGGTTAATAAACTGCACCTGTGAAACATATTTTTGTCAAATTATGCAAGTTCAGTTTCGTTTGAAAACAAAATGTGCTATCAATTAAAGTCAGAGCTGGGTTAACTATGGTTAAAAGCATGATTTATTTAATCATTCATACTTTTCAAAAGTCACATAGTAAAGTTTATTTTAAAAGAGGCTTTGCAGTAAATGTGTTTAAGTCTCTTTAATACATTTTCTGTCTTATTGTGAATTCTGCTCCAGGCATACTCGAGTTCACAGTCTTCTAACATTAATTTAGCTTGTTTTGATTGTAAATAGGAAAAAAAAAATACTCTGAGCAGTTCAAACACAGTGAAAACCATTAAAGATGTTTACCATGTTTTAAAGTCATACCACACTAGCGTCTTTTGAAAATTCCCCACAAGGTCACCCATGAAATTGCACTCATTCAGTTCCCTCATAGGAGCGTTCGCGTCGCGAGGCGAGACGTAAACTGTGTTTGACACCGAGCACATTTCATTTTGTGCTGCGTGTATAAATGGGCTTTGTGCGTATCACATCTCTACTTTCACTAAATCTGCATTGACAAGTCAAAAACACATAAACGTGCCCACACACCTACACGTCATCAAGTTATAATACGCTCTCACACCCACAAATCTCCCACTCAGTTGCTCACACGCAGGAGAACAATTAAAAAGACACCATTCCTGACAGGTCTGCTGCACCAAAACTCAGCTGCAAGGTACTTTATACACTTCCACACCGTGATATACTGAGGCAGCTTAACTAATCTGCTTTTATCCACTATTTGGTTCCAATACTTGGGAAAAAAAACAACTCACAATCCTCTCATTACAGAACAGGATGTTGGGGTTTTTATTTTCAGCCATTTGGTCTAAAAAAAACCTAATTTAAAACTAATGTTTTGAGAGTTTATCTCTCTCGAGGGCTTTTCACTATAATGCTGTTTATGCAGAGTTGTTCCAATTCTCTGAAATTGTGCCTTGCTCATTTGAGACCTATTCATTTAGGTTTTATACTTTGTTCAGGTTAGGAGCCTTGAAAACTGTGGCTCAGTCTTTGATTGGGGTGTTTTAAGTTAGTTCAGAGCAGCAGTGTAAATGAAACATAGTATGAATCATAAAACAATGAATCTGGAGAGTTCGTAGCACCTTTATTATGGGAAATAATCGAAAATGTGTTTGTTTACAAAAGGTTTTGTGTATTTTTGTATAGAAATGTATCAAGAGAAATACATCACCATTCAAAGGATTGCACTTCAGTCTCACACTGCAGGTTTACTCGTGGTTTCTAGATTTTTTTTAGATGGTTGGAAGACCTGCTGACCACATTTCCTCACTCTGCTGCTGTATTTACACTCCGTTTCTACTCCGGTTCCCTCCCACTGACCAAAAACAGCTCTAAATTTTAAATAGGTGTGAGTCAGAATGTGAATAGTGGTCCATCTTGTTTGTCCATCTATGTGGTCCTGTGATGGACTAGGAACCTGTCCAAAGTGTACCACCTTTTACACGATGACAGCTGGAGAGAGGCATCAGCTTCCCAGTGACCCTGCAAGGAAAATAAGGTAAAGACAGTGGATGTAAACTACATCTGGACCAATTCCCTCTGTATTTATTTCACAATGTTTGATCTAACTGAGGTAGAATTTTTCTTCCTGGTTCTGCTCGTTCCCATCCTGTTTGAAGAGAATCCTTCCGATGCCTTGATACATGTTCAAGATGGGGATTGTGCCAAAAAGAAATTTCAAAACAATCTGCTGGCTTCCAAAGATAAAGAACGTTTTTGTAATTAATGTGGATCAGGTTTTTTTTTTTTTGCACATTATCCCTGCGATTACTTTTAGTAATTATTATTAGTACTATTAGTGCTTAGTTCTTATCTTAGATCTTATCACTGTTTTTCTTTACAATTCTGGGACTCTGTGTACACAGTTTTGTTCCACCACATGTACCACATGTGGTGCGAATGACAAAAGAAACTGACCTTTTCTACGAGCAGGTGCAAATCAACTAAATTCACTCATTTATTTTCAAATTCAACTCCCATAAACGTAAAACTATATTCCTCATGTCAAGACTGAGCAGTGTATGATGAAACTAAATCACTGAACACAAAATGACTCTTTAAGCTGTTATTAATGCTTTTGAACCGTGGAAGACTAACATGATTGTAAATTTAATGACCCCCAAGTAGGCAGACTGAAGAGACTCAGACACAACTTAACAAAAAGTGTTTGTATTATCAAAGTTGCTGGTATTGTTGATACGAGTCTCTTACTGTATGCTGTATTGTAGGTTGTGTCGAAGATGGGTATGTACCAGGTCCAGGTGATCGAAGGGTGGAGGAAGGTGAGAACCAGAGAGGTGGGTATTTGCAAGATGGGATAGTGGATTTGTTAAGTCCGAGTTGAGTTCCAGCTGAGTTGAATTGTTTCCGGTTGTAGTGATCCAGATGACGCAGAGAGCAAGGAGGTAGTTGGGGAGACACAGCAGAGCAGAACTGGACAGACGAACAAAACTATCAAAATGTTACACAAATCTTGATGTTCAGGCTGTCGCTCAAATTACCTGGGGCAATTAATGCTCCAGCGTTGGTTGAATGTCTGGCAGAGGTTTAAGTAGAGTGGAGATGGTGGTTGTTAATCAGGTGCAGGTGAGGTGATTAGATGATTTGCAGTGGGTGAAGGTGGAGATGACAGGAAACTGAAAATCCCACAAAGACAAATTCAGGTTTAACTATAGAAAATCTGTAAAAAAACATATTGTACTTATTATCATCCAGAACTAATGTTGCCATGATAACTTTTTCCCTGTAGCTTTGCACCAATGACATTTTTAGAGTTATGTTAATACATAAATGTGTTTTCAGTTATTAATAGAAAAGATATACAACTTTTTTCTTTTTTTTTTTTCCTGAGACCAAAGTCTTATTCTCTGGAAGGAGCACGTAGAAAACCATGTTTTCATTAAATGCACACTCTGCAAACTCTGTGCCCCCTTTTACTTTTACAATTTATAACATTTGTGGTTTTCAGGTCAATATGACCCAAGAGAAAAACAGATATGGCTGTTGTAAGTAGAAAAAAGAGAAACAAAGGGGCTTTCTGGAAATCTTGTTTTCTTCGATTGAACTGGAACCTCCCTACGTTTTTTATGCATTATCATATGTATTAAGCCATGCATCCACTCCACCAGCAGCCGCTCATGCACACACACACACACCCATTACTTATTACGTACTGTCTTTGTAAGAGCCAACTCTGGCAAGCTATGTAACATCAGGAAATAATAAATGACAGCTGCTCAAAGGTGTAACATCACACTCAGCATTACTGAAGATCTCACCTGGAGTCGCAGCACCACGCACCTGCCCAGGAAACCACTGTAGAGGATGCAAGTCCTCAGGAGACTGAAGTGAGTGAAAACTCCCCCCTCTGCCCTTAGCGCAGGGTGATATTCTGAGCATCCTGATGAGCTGCACCCCATTCTGGTACTGTAACTGCAATGAAGAAAGTCCATGCTCAGTAATCCAGGTGTACAATCCAACATTTTTCAGTCAGGTCATCTGGACAGTTTCTTTTTTTGTGCTGAAACGTTTCGCCTTCGATCCGGAAGGCTTCATCAGTCAAGGAAACACTCAACAGCCGGATCGAAGGCAAAAAATTTCAGCACAAAAATAAGAAACTGTCCAGATAATCTGACTGAAAAATGTTGGATGTAACTGCAATGGTATTTACAGAAAGACGCTGCAGCTTGTAGTGAGAGCGGCAGAGAGGAGGCAATCCCCTCCTTAAAGACATTTTTCAGATAGATATTGGGCAAAATCCCTCTCACCTCTCACATGTGCTTTGATATCCTGCCAAGGAGTAAAAAAGAAATGTTGCTTTAAATTAAGAATCCCGAAAGTACAAAAACTTCAAACAAACAAACAACAAAACAACTTCAAACAACAAAAACCAGCCACTAGAGAGCACAAGTCAGTGTGTCACTGGTGCTGGTCCCAAACCCGAGTTAATGGAGAGGGTTGTGTCAAGGACATCCAATGTAATGCAATTTTGCCAAAACTAACATGTGAGTTCATCACTGGACATGTCCAGAAGAAGGACAGTGGGTATATAGGTAGAAGGGTGTTAGAAATGCAGCTACCAAGAAAAAGAGGATAAACTCTCAAATCAACAAGTACTGGGACTCATTTAACATCTTACCTCCCCATCAGTCTGGTTTCAGGAAACAAAGCAGCACAATGACTGCTTCGCTGAAGGTTTTTAATGATTTTGTTGAAGCTGTGGATGCTAAGGACTATTGTGTTACACGTTTCTTAGACCTGTCTAAAGCTTTTGACACTGTGGACCATGACATCTTATGTCATAAGTTCTCAGAAATTGGTTTCTCAGATCATACCATTATTTGGTTCATTAACTATCTGTCAGATCGGAGGCAATGTGTTCAACATAATGGTACTTCCTCCAGTTATTGAACAATCAACAATGGTGTACCACAAGTCTCAGTCTTAGGACCCACACTCTTCACAATCTACATGCCTCTTTTAAAATCTCTTTTAAGCACCACATCAAAAACTTGGGAAAAAAAACTGAAAGTAAAACTGAGTTTCTTTTTCAGAAATAGATCCTGCCTAACTCTGAATGTTAGGAAACGCCTTGTAACTGCAACTTGCCTTCCCTCCACGGACTATGGAGACATTTACATGCATGTCCCTACAAGCACCCTGCAAATGTTGGACACTGCCTAGCATGATGCGCTAAGATTCATAACTAGCTGTAACTATCGTACCCACCAGTGCACCCTGTATTCACTGGTAACTGGTCATCATTGTCTTCACGCAGACTCTCCCACTGGTACATTTTCATCTTTAAATCACATCTTGGTCTGTTGCCTTCATACACCTCCCCCTACATGTCACTGTGTGAGTGCAGCTACGGCGTGCGCTCTCAGGACATTATTACATGCAGTGTTCGCTCACTGCGGGCTGAACTTGGCAAAAGGGTGGGCCTACTCCTACTCCGCTCCTGTATCCTGGAATACCTTGCACAAAGATCTGAAGCTCTCAACCTTGACTTCTCTAAGTGGCTTCAAACATCTGCTAAGTTCATGGCTAAAATTAGTGCAGGCATGTTCCTGTTTTTAGTTTTCTACATCACTTTACATTGTAGCTGTTTTTGTTTCATTTTTTTATATTTTATTTCATTTAATTTTCCCAATTTATGTGCTTTCTTTTACGATTGTTTACTGTTGTCATTGTAGTCTACTGTTGTCATCATTCTTTGTTATAAACATGTTTCTCTTGTAAACGAGTCCTCAAGGCTCATTGAGACTAACCTGTATAACGGTTGAGTGAAAAAAAGTCCAAAGAGGAGACACGTAGATGCAGTTAGGACATGGAGATTTCAAAGTTCATGCTCAATAATCCAGGTAAAACATCCAACAATGTTCAGTCAGGTCATCTGGTCATAGTATGGTTGGTTCACTATGGAAAGAAAATGTCCAGATGACCTGCCTGAACTTTGTTGGACATGGAAATAGTTGGAGTGAGGACAGAGGATGCAGATGACAGAGGGAGCAACCCCTTAAAATGGAAAAGCTGAAAAGAAAAAGAAGAAGAAAGTACAAACATTTCATCCTA
Organism: Nematolebias whitei; assembly: GCF_014905685.2. Lineage (NCBI taxonomy): Eukaryota > Metazoa > Chordata > Actinopteri > Cyprinodontiformes > Rivulidae > Nematolebias > Nematolebias whitei. Next base: position 9,814,046 of record NC_056499.1, on the reverse strand, counting down.
CAGGTAAGAAACTGTCTGTAAATGCACATACTGTAATGGAAAATCTTTTTCAAGGCTAAAATCTGTAACTTTGTACTTTTCAGTGTGTTTGATTAGATTTTTTTTGTTATTACTCAGCAGTGACCACTCTAAGTGGTAAAATGTGACTCTGAAAACAGTATTTTTGTGTGTGGTCACAATTCGTAATTAGAATACTGACATTTGAGTTTGTGGAGATGGGGCTAGGTTTTTTTTTACCCTCACAGTGCAGGGCATTAGTTAAACTCTGGCATGAAAGGTGGGAGTTGATATGCATTCTTTGCTACGTCTTCAATTTAAAATATGCTTTCATTGGTAAAACTGCTTAAGAGGTACACTTTATACCTGGCATCCTTTATTCTCCTCTGTGGTTTTTCGTTTGTTTAGTTCTGATCCATTTACAGTAGAATCACAAAACGGGGCCAGTCAGAGGTTTGGAGAACAGAGTTATATCAGTTTGGGTTGAGCCTTGTTCATGATGGTGTGCATTCTCCTGCATTATTGTGAGAGATTGCAATGTTGTGCATGACTGTTAGCTACTACTACTACTACTACTACTACTACTACTACTACTACTACTACTAGACTGAGGAAGTCTCTTGGATGAGAGACGAAACGTTTCTAGATTTTTTGCTTTATTTTTATTTATTTTATTTTTTTAAATGTCCAGAGGACCAGATTGAACTTTTTTGGATTTTTCTACCTGGATTATTGAGCATGCATCAGGATGTTAGCTACTACCACACCAACTTTTAACTCAATATCTATAAAAAGGACTGAGCTATAACAATTTTGTGTTAGTCAAATAACAGAGGTGACCATCTGGAATTGGGTTGACTCTAAATGTTAATCACTTGTAGATGTATATCCAGTTATTACTTTCTGACAGAATAATTAAAATTCCTCTAGTGACTCCTAAAACCTTTTGCTAACACTACTGACAAACACAAACACACATACACAGAGAAATGGGTTAAAACACTATGGTCTGCCTTTTCCATTCAGCAGGGGCCAATGATAAAAAATAAAGTTTAGTCAGGAACAGACATGAAATAAAATTCACAACTGTGAAAAAGAAAAACATTTTGTGTGCTCGAGGCTTCAAGGAGAATCAAGAGTGTTCATATCCAGAGTCTAGACAATAATATCTAAAACCATAAGATATCCCATCCAGTTTTTGGTGGACTAACTGAGGAGAAGGTAAATCATGCCAGACACAGATAACAGAAAGATGTTTTTGGAAGGGAGAAGTGGTTGAAGATTGCTTGTGGGGGAGGATTACTTTGACTGCCTATAGCATCTGTCATTATGTAGCAGACTGGATTTTTTGTTACCCTGTATCCATACTCTCAAATGTACAAAAAAGTACTTCTAAAAAGTGAGCACCAGCATAGTCACAAAATGGTATTAAATAAAAATTGGTGCTAATAAAATTTGGAAAATAGCAAATAGATAAACATGGGCAGCGAGGATTATATCATTAACTGTGGTGGAGTCGGATAATGCGAGTCCCCTTGCCTGACCCAGCCACTTGAAGAACGCACCTTTCCTGATGAGGAGTAACTAAAAATTTGCATGAAATCCAAGTGGGTGCAGGAGAGAATGAAATGTGTGACAGAGAGTGATTGAGTCACACAGCAACACTGAGAGACTGGGGAGGATGTTCACTCACCAGTCTCTCACTGTACCTCAGCAAATCATCAAATTTAGATTTGATGGCTTGCTGAGGCGTGACATCTACAGTGTATTCTCATTCATTATAATTGTATATTAGCATCTAATAAAGACACACTGTTTTCAATCCTACTAGTTTATGACACTCACATACCAATATTGCAGGAAGGAAAAGCAAAAACTAACATCCAGGGTGGTATATTTTCTTTTCTGTTTTAAACATCGAAGCCTCACCTTTTGCACTGTCCTTGATTTTTTTCCCCCCATGTTGCAAGGTTAACACTCCTGTCAGGTAAAAGGCTGAAGAAATACTGTATGAGCACTGAAGACTGTCAAGGGCACCTCTGGCAATGGATAAACAAGCACACATTCAGGAAGATCAGCCCTCAGGCCCAAAGTGATTCATACACTGCACAGAACAGATGGGTGACTTCAAAAATGAGCTTCCGCCATTGTTTCCAATGGTTTTAGCACCTTGTTGCCTTCTAGGAGGCCAGAGAATCTTAACGTTTCAAGCTACTTTAATTGCCGACTAAAATAGCTCATATTTTCTTTTTTAGAAGTGCTTCTACAATTACCTCTAATTCCTTTGACTTTATTTTGTTGTTTTATTTTTGAAAAACTACTTTTACTGTATTGTTAACTTGACTAGTTTGATAGCCTAATTCAAAAGTTATCGGCCTGTTGAGTAAATTTATGTCACAAATCTGAAAGTTACATCTAGAATACCCTCCATTACTTCCAGGGATGTTCTTGTCATCTTTAAGCTTAAAACAAATTGTATTTGGCACCACAGGACATCCATCCATCCTTTATCTTTACCCACTTATTCCATTTTGGGTCACGGGGGTTGCTGGTGCCCATGTCCAGCAATCACTGTGCGACGGGCGGGGTACACCCTGGACGGGTCGCAAGTCCATCACAGGGACACATAGAGACAAACAACACAAACAACCATTCACTCTCTCACTCACACCTAGGGACAATTTAGATTTACCAATCAGCCTAACATGCATGTTTTTGGTCTGTGGGAGGAAACCGGAGTACCCGGAGAAAACCCATGCATGCACGGAGAGAACATGCAAACTCCACCCAGAAAGCCTGGACCGGGGTTTGAACCAAGGACCTGCTCGCTGAGAGGCAACAGCTCTACCAGTTGTGCCACCGTGCTGCCCCACCACAGGACATTTTCCTACAAATATCAACAACCATCCATCCATCCATTATCTTTTACCCGCTTCCTCATTTTTCGGTCACAGGGGTTGCTGGTACCCATGTCCATCCATCACTGTGCGAGAGGTGGGGGACACCCGGGACAGGTCTCCAGTCCATCACAGGGACACAGAGACAAACGAGACACACAACCATTCACTCTCTCACTCACACCTAGAGACAATTTAGAGTTACCAATCAGCCTAACATGCATGTTTTTGGTCTATGGGAGGAAACCTGAGTACCTGGAGTAAACCCACGCATGCAAAGAGAGAACATGCATACTTCACCCAGAAAGGTCAGCAGCAGGGATTTGAACGGGCGGCCTTCTCGCTGAGAGGTAACAGCTCTACCAACTGTGTCACTGTGCCACCCAATATCAAGAACACATATATTTAATTTAATAAAGAATGTAACAAATATCAAATCATTTTATTTGTCATTTATAGATTCCATGGCCACAGGGTATATAAAGCAGCTTAAAGAGTCAGCTTCTTTAAATCTGAAGCCATTCTTCTCAAATGAAGATGTTTGAAATGCTCTCTCAATTCAATTAAAAAATACTTTATTAATCTAAAAAGGAAATTAAGTGTTGTTGTAACCCATTATCCTCGTTCCATTAATATATGTTATAGATACTGACAGCTGTATGCAGGAAGGATCTCTTGTAATGGTCCGTCCCACAGCGGATCCAAAGAAAATGGCTGCAAATGCCGTCCGATCCGTCCACACAGACTCAGCAGGCCTCTTGGTTCCCCCAGGCTGCAGGAATTCCCGAATGCCGGGCAGAACTCCTCCCAGAGTGATGGCCACTCCTCCCAGCAGCCTGCCAAGCTCCTTGTTGCTGCAGACAGTGGGCTGCAGGTTCCGGGGGATGATCCCATCCTTTTGCTATCACAAGTTGTGTTTCCTGCCAGTTCCAGGATCTCATTTGTCAGGCACTCAAGTAAAGACTGCAGGGAGATGGGAATGCATCTACAGCGCCTCCTTTTCAACTAATTTGATATTTGAAGCTGTAGTTGAGATGTTGATCAGCTGCTCCCGGTTGTTAAAAAAAAAACACCTTGTTGCTAAGGTTACGCATCATAACAAATGTCTACAAGTAAAAAAAGTTTCCAATAAAAATCCTTCCAGCTGCACAGCGTTTGATACCAAAGGAAACAATCATCTAAAAAAAAGTGATTTACATCCAGAAAAAGAGGAATTAAAGTTTCCAAAAGCATACGCTCAGAATGAATGTAACAGAGCTGCTACAACATGCAGCCACCCCGAGCGGTACAATTCTAGAACCTGAAAAGGTCAAGGTCGGCACAATTCTAGAAACAATTCTTCCAGTTGCATGAAAGTTTCTGCTTCAAGCCGAGAAGTTAATCTGTCTGAGAGTTTTGTTTAAAAGTGATGGTATGATGGGAAATGGATTTGGGTCTCATCAACCTTGAAAGCTCTGGCCTGTTGTGGTGAAGAAGGAGCTGAGTTGAAAGCCATAAAACAAAGCTGGTCATTTGCTGGTGATTTGAGCATCTAGTTAGGATGCATCTAGGATGCCTCCCTTTGGAGGTTTTCCAGACATGTCCCACTGGGAAGAAATCCCAGACTTTGCTGGAGGTGTGTATTTTCTCTGGCCTAGAAACACCTTGGAATACCCCAGAAGGAGCTAGAGTGTGTTGCTGGAGAGAGGAATGTCTGGGTTTCCCTCCTAAACTTGTCGTCTCCATGCACTGCAGATAAGTCGCAGAAAACGGATGGATGGATGGACATAGAACTCCTCCTTCATAAAAAGCTGTTCATTTCCCAACAGCTCCTGATTAAATTTTAGTGAATGGAGAAAACAAATGTAATTTTTTCATCAAACAGGGGTTGCTGTCACCTTTTTATATCCCCACTACTTGCATAGCTACAAAAACTTTTACAACAGTTGAAGATATTGTTACATTATGTCACAACTGGAAACACTGAAGTTTACATCACTGTTCAGCTTATTTAACATCACTTTATCAAATTATGCTAAAGAAACTGGGCTTATTGCCTCTGAGAAATTCACTTTTGTTTAACTGCACTGTGCAACAATGAACAATTAGCATGCATGTCACAATCCATTTCATTATGTGAATAATGGCTCATAAAACTATGCAAGAACCACCACACAGAGTCTTCAGAGACCACCTCATAGCTCTGTCTCTGTTCCTCTCGCTGTTTCAGTGTCCTACATGTGTGTGACAGAACTGTAACAGAGACCTTGGGAGCAGTTGAATAGGGCTGTGTGAACATGTGTCAGTGGAATCTCTAATGGGAACACCGAGCTCTAATATACAGTCCATCTGTAGCCTGCACAATGAATAACTGCTCTTTGCAATCTTGACTCCTCCCCGCTCCTCTATTTTAATGATTATGTCTTTGTCCTTTGTGGTAAAAAGTCCTGTAGGAAGTGTTCTATTACTGTGTTATGGGTGGGGGGTGGGGGGGGGCCTCAGAGCACAAGGCTGACTCTGCTGTCACATCAACTCTTTATTATTCATTAGGATCTCTTTCTTCTCCCTGCGCAAAATGACCTTGATGAGCCATGTTTATTCATACACTAACCTTTTTAAATATTTCTAAGAGCTCTCCAACAAAGACCTACCTGGCATGCCTAATACCTAATTTTTGTTTCATTATTCAGCCCTTACTCTCATCCCTCTTACTTAAGATGCCATACATGAACCGTGCTTCCACACTTGTTTTTTGTCTTTCAATTTTGCTATCTCCCTTGGTCTCTGTCCCTTACTGCTCCATCATTTCATTATTTAAGCTTTTATGCAGGCATTTTTTTTTTTTCTTTCCTAATTCATTGGTTAAATTTTTTTTTTTCTTCTTCCCCTCCCTTCTGTCTGCCCTCTTTTTATTTTTTGGCTCTCTCTCATTCAGGAGTCCTTGCCTCCACAGACTGATCCCTCAGGGCATCCTGCTGATTAGTCTCTCCCTCACACTCTCAACTGCAGGCTCACCTGCACACAATCGTTCATTTTTTAAATTATTTATTATGCAGAGACCTTTTTAACAATACTTTCATGAGAGAAATGTAAAGAAAAACAACAGAGGTTTGTTCGGCAACGATGCCCCGTGCAAAAATTAATGCCAGACATTTATTCATTTGTGAGATGTTTCACTAACAGAGGTGACTCTAATAGTTACAGCAAAGTTTTGAACACAAAGCTTGTGTGATAAATTAACATTCGGAGTAAAGGTTAAGAATCAGTCTCAGCTACTACAGTACTAGATTTAAGTGTAACATTATACTTCAAAAGTTGATTAGTTGTAGATGTACATAATAATTACTTTCTGTGAGTTTCACCAAAATTGTCCACCGGTTCATGAAACTGTAATTAATACTAATAAACGGTATGCCAATGCTGCCTATTGCTGACGGATTTAAATAGTGAAAATCTGTAAATTTTAGGATGAATGTTTTTCTGGAATGGAATTGAACAGTAAATGCAAGTTAACCTTAATGTTTTTTGTTCAAGAAATCCAGTTTAGAAAAATTGTTTAGAATATTGAAAGAGTGTGGGAAGTGTTTAAAACACTGTATGTGTGTGTGTATATATATATATATATATATATATATATATATATATATTCTTACTTCACAGTTTTTCACTTATCGCAGGCCTTCAGGGTACGGATCCCCAGCGATAAACAAGGAACTACTGTACACATATGTGGCAGCAGTTCTCATGTATTTTGATCTGGCAACCCAATTTGATTGTGAGCGTTCTTATGCCTAGATGTAGCCACAAACCAAAATGGAAGTTGGTACGTCACTTAATGTTAAAGTTATTATGCTCACAACATGCTTGGACTAACAAATGAATGGACGGACACACTGATGGAGAGGATTTCCAATTCCCCCTCTTCGATCCACAACAGGGACCAAAAATACACTCACACATAAAAACGTTCAACTTTTCAGGCGGTACAGATGAGCATGATGGATTCATGAAAAAATGACGACTGAAGGATTATTTATGACTCGTTTCTACATAAACTTTCAAAACAAAAAGTATGTTTGGTTAAATACTTACAAAATTAAATGTGAGCTTAACATTTATCTTTCTAATTAAGATTTCTGTCTAAATTCAACTGAGCAACTGAAATTGACTTCCCTTGTTCATCCGGTTTTAAATTGTTAGAACGTGAAATCATGTTCCTGTCCAGCTTCATTTGTCTTCTATAAGTGGCTCAACAAAGTGCGCACTGCTTCTTCATTATACCTTCGCTGCTTGGATAAATTCAGCCGTCAGGTTGATGAGACACTTTTTTTCCTCCTTTTTTCTCTGAACACACATACCAGTCTGCCAGCCACCCTTGATATCTGGCAGGATTTCAGTTGCTACAGTAAAAGTTGTAGAAACATCTTTGGCTCTGTTGGCACACTGATGTGGACCAGCTGTAAGCCAAGAGACTTATGCATGAAGAGCTGCTCCCATATGTCAGGTCATCTCTGCAAGGCTGCAAGAAATAAGATCAAAAATAATCCACATGCAACAACAATAATTACATGCTTTGTAGTATTACAACTCACACAAGCCTACATTTTTTCAGTGTTTTGCACACTAAGAACCTATTTAATACACAAAAATCTTGAAGTATTTTTGCTATTTTTGTCATGTAATAGCACTTTTTCACAGACTTCCCTTTAAACTGGTGGATAAAAAGAAAACAAGACCACAGAATAAAAACAGATCCTTTCAATTTAATGTTTTGGTTTAGTTACAGCATTGATTTATCACTCATGCTCTTTCATATAAACACATTCATAAGCATTTTTCTTCCCAGTTAGTCAGAAATGCTCTGAAAAAGAGCAAAAACCTCATTATGTCTCTGAATTTGAAAAGACAGAAGTGCATTTGGAGCAAGAAATGTCTGGCTTATCTTTTAGATAATAAAAGCAGCAGAAAGTCCCAGCATTTCTTGTAGGAATGAATACCGCCTGCTAGAGCTGTCATTTCTAACCCAAACCAGGAGCCCGATTTGACCCAGATTAGGGCCGGGTCGGGCCATAATAATGTGCTTAATGTGCGGGCCGGGCCAGTATCTCGCTTTTGATTGTCTCAACGGATGTGTAAGGCTGACAATCCAATTATATGGCAACATGGCTTACCATACAATCACCAGCCGCACGTGGCCATTTGACCATGCGCTAACTGGCCTTGAAAGAGGTTTAAAAAAGTTCAGTTAAGCTTCAGATGTACTACTGCCAGTGATCCATCAAAGTCCAAATGGACGTTCATTCAGCCAAGCTGCACTCAGTGAGTGGATGGACGTGGTCGACAACCCAAACAGGTAAGATCCCAAAATATTTGACATGTCAGAGCAGGGTCCGTGTCTGAATAATGCAGAATGCAGGCAGAAGGAGGGATGTGATGCACTTTGACGGCCATGAAAGGACAAACAACCCTTCAACTCGAGTCTTCTGCCCCCTTTACTCAGCCGTGTGTGTCTGCAAACTGTTAATAACTATTAACGAGCTGATTATTTTGTGTTGCTGTGTTCATTGATCTTCATCTGCTCGTGCAGACTCATGTTCGTGCTGCTGTTGATTTTGTGCTGTTGATGCTTAGCGTATTCTTAGTCGTGTGTATTCTTAGTTTAGTGAATGTAGTATATTATTAGTTTATGACTCGGATCTTACGTAATGTTTTTCTTTACAATTTGTGTTTTTGTTGGATTTAACTGGGACCCTGTGTACATAGTTTCGTCCCACCTCATGTACCATGTGTGGTGTGCATGACAAATAAATCTCTCTGACTGAGAAGCAGTCAAAGCTTAATTAAAAATATTGGGGGGCGGGGGGGGGGGTGGACTGTTAATTAGTTGGGTCTGGTGGGGTTTGGAAATTATGGCTATGGGCTGGGGCCGGGTCTGATTTTTTTGGGCCTGACTGCAACTCTACCACCTGCCTCCAAATACTGTCTTGTGTTCTGTGACTTATTGGTGTTGTGGTCAAACCTCAATATTATCATCATGTGAAATCTCATGTGATGTTCATCACGTTGTTATTGACTGTCAGCTACTACCACGCCAAATTCAATCTCAATATCCGTCAATTTCCATAAATTAACTCATTTGCATGTTAACTCCACAAAATCCACAAAATTTAATCAGTTGCCAACATACAACTAAAAATAAATTTCTAAGATTTTCAGTGACATTTGTCCTGTGGTTTAATGAGCTATTTTGCTAACTGGGCAGATAAACACACAGAGACACAGTCAAACCTAATCAATAGAGGGTATATTTGCCGATTTAAAGCCAGTGAAGTTTCTTCTTATTCTGTGTGGATTTCATTATTTTTCAGTTTTTGTACCTTCCCGTTTTCTGTAGCTCACTCATCCTCGTGACACTGTCAATCTCTAAATAGATCTGCCAGTTTGTTTTCCTCGTCTCACTCCCATCCTTCCTTCAGATGAACTGTCACATTTCCTCCACTGAACATCAATTCACTCTGCGCAATCTGCCCCAAAGTTAGCGATGCCAAATCCATGACGGCCTCACTCAATCCACATTTTCCACCCAATGGAATGTGAGGACACGTAAACCAAACCTTGCTTGGATATGCACATTCCCGCTCTGACTCATCAATCAGGCCTCGTGGGAGCTGTCATGCTCCAGATTGGTTTTTAGCTTTCCAGTGAATTGATTGAGAAAAAGAGACTTAAAGAAATGTGTTTGCCAATAAGTTTCCACACGGACTTGATTCGAAATGGAATCAGGCATCGTGTTTGCCCCCTGCCTACCATTACTAAGGGGTTTTGATGCTATTTTAGAGCAATCCTGCCTTCACTATTGGTCGCACAAAATATCAAACTATGTTTAAGTACCTTTTGGATATTACCTGCCGCCTGCTGTGAGAAATTGGAGTTTGTTCGATGCAGGAGAATGAGCGAGGGTAAGAGAAGTGGGAGGGCAGAGGGAGGGAGAGACTCGGCACCGGGTGGAGATATCTGAGAAAGTGAGAGAAGAGGGAGTTGAAATTCAAATGCAGCAATCTGACAGAATAATTTATTGAGTTTCGGCAGCTTGGTAAAGAGTCTCTGATAAATGGAGCAAGTCGCACTGAACTGCTATCAAAAAATGAGAAGGGGGTCACACCAATTGAAAATAAATATATGGAGAAAACCAGAACTACAGTCTTCAGTTTCATGAGAAAGACAGATTGTCAAGTTGAGTTGTCTCTCGATCCAGTGATTTAAATTGCAACAGCTGCATAAAACTAGTTCAAAAAGTAATTTTGAAAGCATATTTTTTGCTGTGAATTCATTCATTAACTGAATTCAGTGAATCTCAACGGCAGATGTTGGCAAAGACTGGTTGTAGTTACTGTACGAGGCAGTGAGCGCCTCTGTTTGCATTCTCCGTGCTGCCGTGTGCACACAAAGTGAATATTTGGGTCAGCGGGTTTCAGAGGAAAATTTAACCTCAAATCATTAAAGTGAAAAAGTTTAGTTGAGAACATCAAAGCATCTTGATCTCCAAAAACAAGCTAATATCAAATGAATCTTAAATGCAAGATCCCTGTTTAAAAACATTAAAAGGCACTTTTATACGTGTTAAAAGGTTCCGTTTTCTCAACTCAAATCAAAGAATTTTATTGGGAGCAGCTTTTTATCAATGTGATGTCTTCTGCATCATGTAACAGTTTTCTTTAATATTAAACATGGGAAATGTCCTACTAAAGTAAAATACTAAATTAAATCACTGTGTGAATGATTTATTGTATATTATGTGTAATTTAACTGCTTCTGCATACTTTACTACATACTATCCAAAGAAATGCATTGACGTTGCTTCACTTCCTTCAAAAACTTGGATCTTTTTGAAGTGTGCTTCACCACACTTGATCTATTTTTGTTTCCTTATTCTTATATTTTTTAGCTACTAATTGGATATTTTTAAGAAAGAGTCAGTTGTGAGCAGATGGGTATGAATATATCAACTTATGAGTAAGAAATCAGCAGCATGGATAAAGTGTCAAATGTCTAATTAAAGTGTCATTACAGTGATTTGTCTGGTTAGT
>NC_056499.1:9802579-9802986 GCF_014905685.2 Nematolebias whitei | reverse complement strand
TCTTTTTTAGAAGTGCTTCTACAATTACCTCTAATTCCTTTGACTTTGTTTTGTTTTGTTTTATTTTTGAAAAATTACTTTTTTACTGTATTGTTAACTTGACTAGTTTGATAGCCTAATTCAAAAGTTATCGGCCTGTTGAGTAAATTTATGTCACAAATCTGAAAGTTACATCTAGAATACCCTCCGTTACCTCCAGGGATGTTGTTGTCATCTTTAAGCTTAAAACAACTTGTATTTGGAACCACAGGACATCCATCCATCCATCCTTTATCTTTACCCACTTATTCCATTTTGGGTCACGGGGGTTGCTGGTGCCCATGTCCAGCAATCACTGTGCGACGGGCGGGGTACACCCTGGACGGGTCGCAAGTCCATCACAGGGACACATAGAGACAAACAACACA
>NC_056499.1:9801974-9802479 GCF_014905685.2 Nematolebias whitei | reverse complement strand
TGGGTAACGGGGGTTGCTGGTGCCCATGTCCAGCAATCACTGTGCGACGGGCGGGGTACACCCTGGACGGGTCGCAAGTCCATCACAGGGACACATAGAGACAAACAACACAAACAACCATTCACTCTCTCACTCACACCTAGGGACAATTTAGATTTACCAATCAGCCTAACATGCATGTTTTTGGCCTGTGGGAGGAAACCGGAGAAAACCCATGCATGCACAGAGAGAACATACAAACTCCACCCAGAAGGGCCCCTGGACCGGGGTTTGAACCAAGGACCTGCTCGCTGAGGGGCAACAGCTCTACCAGTTGTGCCACTGTGCTGCCCCACTACAGGACATTTTCCTACAAATATCAACAACCATCCATCCATCCATTATCTTTTACCCGCTTCCTCATTTTTCGGTCACAGGGGTTGCTGGTACCCATGTCCATCCATCACTGTGCGAGAGGTGGGGGACACCCGGGACAGGTCTCCAGTCCATCACAGGGACACAGAGA
>NC_056499.1:9797553-9801874 GCF_014905685.2 Nematolebias whitei | reverse complement strand
TCTACCTGCCAGCTGTGCTCGAGTGCCTGACCACTGAGATCCTGGAACTAGCAGGAAACATGGCTCATGACAGTGGAGGGACAGGATCATCCCTTGGCACCTACAGTTGGCTGTCCGCAGCGACGAGGAGCTCAGCAGACTGCTGGGAGAAGTGGCCATCGCTCTGGGAGGAGTTCTGCCTAGCATTCGGGCGGTCCTACAGCCCGGGGGAATCGAGAGGCCAGCCGAGTCTGGGTGGACAGATCGGACGGCATCTGCAGCCAGTTTCTTAGGATCCACTGTGGGATGGACCTTTACAATAGATCCTTTCTGTCTACAGCCATCAGCATCTATAACATCTCTTAATGAAATGAGGATAACGAGTTACAACAACAAATAATTTCCCTTTGGGATTAATAAAGTATTTTTGAATTGAATTGAATTAAAGAGTTCTCTTGTTCTGAAAAAGAGAGAAAAGATGCTCTTTAAACATACAAAGGCATAATGAGTCTTCTCTTTAGTCTCTTCATTTCTTCTGGTCCAACTTGTTATCTTCAAATGGCTCCTCTCATTGGCTGTAAATAACAGCTTCCAAAATTTACAGCTTCATTCATTCCAGGCTGGCTACAGCTGTGTAAGAGGATCTGATAAGATGTCCAGTTAACACAGGTTGGCCTCGATAAGAATACACTGGACTCATCTTGAAGTGGGGTCAGTGACTGGTACAGTCCAGTTTTGTGACCAGCAGCAGCAGGTTGACCTGGGACTGTGCTCTGATGCTGCACATTCTTATAAGCAGTCCCTGTCAGTCAGTCAGTAATCAATTCCTGTCTGATACACATGATCACATAAATGTGCTCTCATAAGGAGGAGTAGGAGCAATCTTCATCAAGTTTCCACTTCTGTGCCACCCAGGCTTCTTGGCAATAACGTTTGTCAGCAAACCCTAATAATAACCAGCTGCTGACTGACTATTAGCATGGATGCTAATTTAATGCTGAAAATGCCATGATATGGCTAAATTAATTAACATTGTGTTTATCATGAGAAATTTAATTGAACTTATACCATTCACAATAGGTTGTTAACCATCAAGGCAAATTACAAAAAGTTGGGACTAGCCACACAGCATTTTTGAATTGCAGACTGTGAGCAGAAATTTGAGAGTCTATGCCAAGAAAATATGCCTAAATATTTGTGTATAGCATAAAAACATTACATCAAACAGCAGCACGAACATGAGCATGCTGTGAGCAGATGAGCACGATGAACACATCAACATGAAACAGATCAGCAGCAACATGATGTGATTTTTCACAGTGATTATTCTAGTTAGAGATTCATGAGTCTAATAACCTCAGGGTAGAAGCTGTTCCTCAGTCTAGCGGTTCTACACTTAATGCTCATCAACCTCCTTCCAGAGGGGAGTGGGGCAAAAAGTATGTGTGCTGGGTGAGTGGGGTCCTTCATGATGCAGGTGGCCCTCTTCCTGCATCTGGAGGTGTAGATGTCTGTGATGGTGAGGAGGCTGACTCCAACAGTCTTCTGTGCAGCCTTCACCACTCTCTGCAAAGCTTCTCTTTCTGCAGCTGTGCAGCCTCCATGCCACACGTTGATGCTGGAGCACAGGATGCTCTCCACTGCACACCTGTAGAAGGAGGTGAGGACTGAGCTTCCCAGACCAGCTCGTCAAAATAATATAATAATAATATAATAACATAATAATAACCCTGATGAAATTAAAGCTAAAGCTGCTGTCAGTGGCTCGTGGTTGTTACCATGGCAACCACACACTTGTGACTCTTACTCCATGGCAGTCAAGTTAAGAGGCAGACCATGTAGCCACATAAGCCACTGTTAGCCTGTGGTGTTAACTCATCTAGTGCTCTCAAAGCAATTCCATCAATAATGGATTAAAGCACCTTTAGTCTTGATTTTAGTTAGCATTAGCCTAATAACTGAAATTAGCAGTCTTAACTCAAAGCTGAACTATTGAATCAATTCTGTACTTTATGTTTCCTAAAGCCAGGGAAAGACAGAATGACAGAAAAATGTTTTATTAATAATGTAGATTTAACCTCAGTGAAAAGAAAGGATACAAAGACCTACCCCCCACCCCCACCCCCAACCACCAAAAATAAAAATAATACCCCAAAAATAATAATAATCATTGCTCATTTACACTGACATTCAGAAATACTAGTAAGTTTAATGGTTTATAACAATTTTCACCAAGCATAATCTATCAGTAAGTTTCACTGTACATTTGAAGCATATTTAGACTTCTGAACCCTTGTTGACGCTGTAGCGTGCCACCACTGTTGCTGCGCGCACCCTCGCACAATGTTCACCGTGTCAAGTATAAACCTATCTTAATGCGCAGTTATAGGCCTTGAAGGCAGTTAATCATCCTGTTATTGTTTCTCCCACTCTCTCGCTCTTGCGCTTTCAGCACAGCTACCTTAACAACAGTCTACACGCAACTTTTTTTTCTCATCCATAAAATCGGGGACATTTCCGGGGACAGCTTTAGCAGGGGACAGGTCGTCCAAAACGGAGACTGTTCCCAGAAATCGGGGACGTCTGGTCATCATATTTTAAGTAGGCTTTTGCTTCTTTTAGATAGCATTTGGCTATTTTTTTTAATCTCTAGATTTTTACTCATTTTGGTTTGCCTTTTGCTATTTTTACATTTTAGCAATTTTAACTAGCGTTTTTACTATTTGCTCTACATTTACTATCTAGCGTCCATTTATCTAGTTTTAGCTTTTAACTAGCCTTTTGATATTTTTAAATAGTGTTTGTCTACTTCCAATTTTTTTTTTTTTGATAGTGTTTAGCTACTTTATAATCTAACATTTTGCTCCTTTTAGCTTTTAACTTGTTTTGGTTATTTTACTTTTTATCTGAATGCTCTGCTTTTTTAAAAACCAAATAGCTTCAGTTTTTTTTGGAGGGGGGTGGGGGGTGGGGTGGGTGTGGGGGGCATTTTAGCAAAGCCCTTAGCACACACAGCAGTTTTCACAGAAAATTTTATTTCTCCAGTGTACATAGTGGTTTCTCTGTATGCCCTAGTTTTTTGTGCATTTAGTAAGTTCTTCTCCAGGTTAGTTGTTTTAGATAAAAGTGTCTCCAAAGCGTGGCTGTCTGGACGTGCAGCTTTCAAATTGTTTACAACAGTGGAGAAAGAAAAGGGTCCTCTTAGGCTTGAATTTAAACTTATAAAGAAGAAATCAATGGACGGACTCAATAAAAAGCTGCCAGTGCTTTGCCTGGTTAATATTTAAATAGGCCATTTTCATGAGTTTTCTGGCTGACTGTGGTTCTGTTTTTCCAGACTTCTGTTTCTGTAGGCACATCAGATACGTGTGCACGTTTATTTTTTGGTTTTTTTTAATCGAAATTTTGCCCAAATCTCAGCTATTAAAGAATATTCCTTGAAGGAATGTTTATCGCTCTTTCCCTTCCATGTCAGAATTTAAACAGCACTCAGAATATGTGTTGGGGATCAGTCTCAGTTACTACCACATCAAGTTTAGATCAATTTGTAATTAATCATTTTTAGATGAACACCCAGCGATCACTTCCTGTATTTTTTAACAAAGTTTGTCCAGTGGTTAATGGGAGATATGTCACTAACAGACAAACACATCCACTCAGACAAAAACATTATCATCCATCTTTCCCTTTCAGCATTGGGTGATAATCACTTCAAATAAAACATAAAAAATTACATTTTAACATTCACCCTGGCAGGTAGTGTGCTGTTCGGATGTTCTGGTAGTTTCCAAGAGTCGTTTGAGTTTGTGGTGACGGACAGATGTCTCCTTTGTGGACTGACAAAAGGTCCGGCACATTTTTTAACAACACTGATCTTACAACAGGCCATTTTTTTATGAACCCATCTCAGCTGCAGAATCTCAGAGGACACAGAAAGAATGAGATCAGTCAAGCAATCCCCAAAAAGATGAACTCTGTTGCAGATATTTTAATATTTGGCATTCACATAAAAACTCAGCGGCAGATGACATTCGGCTCTAATCTTGCTGCAGCAGCGCAGGATTCGTGGATTGCTAAATCAAAGCATGTCTGAGCTGAAACCAGGCTCAAAATGTCATGTTCCTGCAATGGATACATAATAAAGGGATTCACTGTTCTTTTAGGCGTTCCTATAGATAACTTTCTGAGATCAGAAAAGGGTTCTACCACGATTACTTTGTGGTTTAAAATGCCAACATCAAAGACAAAAATAACCATCCGGTTCACTGATTTTGTTAATTGTTACCTTGAAAACTAAAGTTTAAAAGGTATTTTAATGAAACTTTACGAGTTAAAAAAAAAA
>NC_056499.1:9795983-9797453 GCF_014905685.2 Nematolebias whitei | reverse complement strand
ATATATATATATATATATATATATATATATATATATATACATATGGAAGTCTCTTATATCAACATTCTTCATGTACTGGATCAGCAGCGCTTTCTATCACTCGCCCCTAAAGGCAAAGACAGGGCTAAAACACATCTGTGAGCTCTTCTCTACTGTTAGCAAAATATTTTGGTAGCCACTAAATGGGTTTTAATTAAACTTTCAGGAATTAATCATTAGACATCAGTCAGCTTAACATATATTGAGCTAAAATTTGTGGTGGTAGTAGCCGAGTGTCATCTCCAACACATACTATGATGATATATTGCAAAAGGTTTTTATTTAAAAATTTACCATTAACTATTTAGGGTGAATCCTGTTAGCAGAATATCTCATGAACCACTGGAATTAGTTTGCAAGTATTAGGAAATAATAAGACTTTACATCTTGCTTTGGTATTAAATCAATTTAAGATGGCTGTCACTGCAAATTAAACTTACAAAACACAAATTATAAATTCACACAGTTTTAGTGAGACATACAGTGAGCTAAAAGTTGGTGTGGTAGTAGCTGAGAGTTATTCCCCACACATACTCTGTAATGTTTTTCCTAAAGATTTGGACTAATTGGCTACAAATCCATTATTTCTCAACTTAAGATGAGCTTAGTCTAAAGCTCTAGGGTGAAAGTTGGTGGGTGATTAGCATTCATTCAAAGAATATACTACTTTACATTTTGCAGTTTTTTGTCATCTGTTTAGCTTTATAATTTCCCCTGTACCTTTGAAAAAAACAACAAGGTTACATGGCAGCAGTATGTGCAAAAGAGTAATAATCAATGCAATGAAGCCTCCTTTACCCAATAAAAATGCATAATGAGTTTTAAGGTCAATTACTGCATCGGCAGCAGGATATCACCCCGGCAACCTCACAGCTTGATGTGGGTGAAGGTAAGGTTGCATGAAGGCAAATAAGGCAGTGATTTGCAAAAAGTGATTGCTTGCTTTGTAAACACTTCTGATGGTCAAAGCGTGGAGAAGAGTTCCCTGATTGTTTATTGATCACAAATCTGAAGCCCAGAGAGAAGGAAAACCAGCTGAAGGTCGCAAAGGTCAGCCGGCCTGTGAGACCTGAACCATGGCTGTTGTTTCTACCACATAGTGCTGCTTTGAAGAAGATGTTGTATCACTTGTAACGCAAGACTTTCACTATAAACTGTTTCCCTACTAAGGAATAATAACTGCAACTAGAGAAAATTGAATTTCCTGTGAAAATGCATGGTAGATGCTTGTTGCTGAAAGCTGCTGAAGTTAAAACCAGACTGAAAAGCTTTCATTGCTAAACTTTTAATGCAATTTGAATTTGAACGGCTGAAATTTGTCGAAAGCTGCAAAAAAAGACGAAATGTCTAGAAAAGGCTGAATAGAGAAGAAATGTAGCAGAAATGAGAGATAAGATAAAATAGACAGAGGTTGAAAAGATGAAAAAAAAA
>NC_056499.1:9792710-9795883 GCF_014905685.2 Nematolebias whitei | reverse complement strand
CCATGTTGTGATTTAATCCTGAAATCTACCAGTAGTCTGGGTTTTTTTACAAATATCAAACAATTTGCATTTACTTTACCTTTTATGGGCACCCTCTGAATGTAAAAGGACATTTGTATTTCTGTCCATGTTTGTGTGCATGACTTTGTTTTTCCTAATCTTCAGCAAAATATCTCAGGAACCAGTGAGCAAATTTGAACGAAACTCTCATAAAATAATCAGTGGATGCACATCTGATACTTACTTTTGGAGTCAACCCATTTCTCACAGTTCATCCCAGAGTCAGTCAAATAAACAGATATTGAGCTTTCATTTGATGTAGATGTAGCTAATAGCTATCCCAAACATACTTTGGACTTTAACACGTCCTTTCACACCTTGGATCAGGCAGAACATTATTCACAAGGCTTGACCAAAATGGCTACATCTCTTCTCTGTCTCTTCTTAGTTGTAAATTATATTTAATTAAAACTTTGCCCTAAAAGGCAGCAGTTGATGTGCATTCTTATAAGTAATGCTAGGTCTATAATTTATTTATCAACTTAGCCAGCTACAGTGCAAACAAATAATTTTCCAGTTGAGAAAGCTATAGCAACTTTGAATTGTATTTACTTGTGAACATGCAAAACCCCTATCTACCTCTAACTCAGTTGAATTGTGTCAGATGCTTTCAACACCCAGCATTATTTTGCAGCCGCCTCCTGCTGTTTGTGAGTTTGGAGCTTCACTGTAAACAGCCTCGCTGCACAAATTACAACATTATTCATCACTGCTGTTTTCCTCAAGTCAATAAGCTTTTTTGCATCTTCTTTCATCTCATTTCTTTTCCTTCACACAGGATGCCAGCCAGCGTCACCCTCGACGGTACATGTGATGCGACTTCATTTTTATTTTCTTACACGTATGATTTGATTTCAGAGAGAAGGACTAGGAACTTTTGTGAAAACATATTGCATTGTCTATAAGTAACAGTGCACCAGGTACAAAACTATTGTGTTAGAAATGTGCTTGTTTAGCTTTTGAGGAGAGTTAGGGGAAATCTTGACCTGACTTTTGTCAAAATATGCTGCCTATAAAACAATATGAATGTCTTTAATAATTGCAAGCCAAGAAACTGAGCAGAAACATTTCTGATCTGTTCTAAAATCAGGTCTATCATTTATTCTCTAACGTTCTCAACAAGTCTTCAGGGTCTCTTTTAGATCTTAAAGCCCAGATTATGGCAACCTTTAGATCTTTCTTGCTTTCATGTGAACATACCATGTTCACATGTTCAGCATCCAGATGTCTTTGGCTCAGACGTGTCAAAATTCAGTTCATACACCCTCAACAATAACTACACATTGTAAAGAACAAGTTCATATTTCTACGTGGACAATGATGTTTTGTCTCATGTTCATGTGTGCTTCTTAGCAAAGTATTTCATGAATCATTGGACAGATTTTAATGAAATTTTTAGTATACCAAACAATTTCCATCCATCCATGCATTAACTTCTGCTTGTTTTCCGAGACTCAGGTCTCGGGGGCAGCAGCTTAAGCTGGGAGGCCTCCATCTATTTCAGCTCTTCTAAGAGACTCTAAGACCTTCCCAGGACAGCCAAGAGAGTCTTCCCAGCATGTCCTGGGTCTTCCCCAGGGTCTCCTCCTAATTCAACATACATAGAAAACATCCTTATGGAGGAGTCCCAAGAGCATCAGACATCTGAACCACCTCACTGGCTCCTCTCGATGTTGAGGAACAGCGGCTCTGCTCCAGATCTCTCACAGATAACTAAACTTCTCACATGATCTCTAAGGGAGAGTCCATCCACGATATGGAAAAAAACTACTTTTTACCACCTGCATCCAAGATTTGGTTCTTTCAACCACTACCCAGAGTGCATGACCATAAGAGGGTAGGAACTTAAACAGAGAGCTTCTCCTTGCAGCTCAGCTCCCTCTTCACCACAATGGACCAGAAAGGAGAATGCAATATTGCAGAAGTTGCATCGATCCGTCTGTCGATCTCCTGCTCCAATCTTCTCCCACTGTGAACAGAACCCTGAGAGACTTGAAGTCTTCCACTTGAGGCAGAACCTCACCCCAAACCAGAGAGAGCAGCTCACCCTTTACCATTTGAGAACCAAGACAATGTCCTCACACACAATAAAGAGACGTGCCATCACTTCTCAGGATAACATTGTTATAAACACTGTTAGTTTGAGAAGGAAAGAACAAACTCAAGTAAAGTGATGTCACAGCTGGTATGTATTATAGATATAAAACAGTGATAAAGACAGGTCCATCGCTGTGCTTCAACTTAAAACTTTTTATTGCTGTTGTAACTTTTGTCGGGCCGGCAGTGAGGGGACACTGGTGCAACAAGCATTCATATATAAGAAGCATCAGTACAGAGAGCTGCTACAGCAGCTTCTGAAGACCATGGAGGCCAATAAATGTGACGGTAAGGTTGACAAATGTTTTGTTTTTTGTGGTTCGGTCATTTAAGCTGAGGTAACAAACAGTCACACGGGAATTATTGAACATATGAAACAGTTTTGCATCTTTTGCTTTATTAGCTTGAAAAAACATTTCTTCAACTCGTGAATTTTTTTGTCAAAAGTAAATTAATTTTCAAGCTATAAAAAAAAAAAATATATATATATATATATTTCAGCAGCAGCCTGAAATTCTTTGTGAGCTCCTTCTATACCTCTTACTGTAATTTTCATCTGATTTGTTACATTTCCTGTTTTGAGGCTTGTTAAAGAAAGCACTTGACATTTGGTCAAATGTAGAAAACCTCCTGGTGGGTGTGAAGGAGTAATAAACATCCTAAACACGCTTTCATTTGAGGGCTAGGACCTTCCCTGTGAGGGAGGTTTTTGAACCAACTTGTTGAGACCCACAGAAAAGACGCATGGATTGAAATCAAGGATATAAACAATTTACATAAACAGTTGTAGAAATGCTGGGACTTGTTGAGATTGACAAACCAAAAATGATCAGAATCAGAATAAACTTTATTATCATTGCACCGACGTACAGCGAGATTATATTCCGTACAGTCGTCTGAAAGATGGGTGGTGTGCACGTGGCTGCAGCTGCTAGGAGAGCGGCCCCTTATTCTTTAAATAGAAAAGGGGAAAGACCATGAGGATAGGATAGTGGTATTTAAAAAAATCTCTTCAC
>NC_056499.1:9786859-9792610 GCF_014905685.2 Nematolebias whitei | reverse complement strand
TAGCTTCCTGCGAGGTTGATACCAACATGCTGGTAAGTTCCAAAGCTGCAAGTGGCAAACAATTCTCATAAATACCTTCCATCTTACGGTTGAGCTCGTAAATCAGCCAAGTCTGAGAGCTCGAAGCACAAAGTAATCCTTCACATAAGGTTGGCAGCTTTGCCATGGCCGAAGCTGCTGCTGCCGTCTTCCTTAATAGCCGATAACATAGGTATCTGACGGTGCCAAAAAGTCTCTGTGCTATCATAAATGCAATGATCTTCGGCATCCTCTTGAGAAAACACAGTAGGACGCAACATATCCATGGCGTACCCTGCCGCATGCGACTCAGCTGAGCATGAGAGTTCTCCAGGACCCTGTCGCTTGGTTGAAAATATTTTTTATTAATTGAAAGTCCAGCTGACCAAATCTATGACAGTAATTTAAAATTCAGAAGAGTTGTAAATAGAAGCTCTGATACAAAGGACAAAGAGCAAAAAAGCAGGAGGAAGGCAGGAGAGGGAAGAAAAAGCATCCGTCTTGCTCAAGAGCGAGTGAGGAAAATTTATTACATGAATAAAAAGAAAAACCTCTAAACGTCAATCATTTTTTAAACCTCAGGTTTTTTTCTCTTAAAGTTTTGTTTTAGAGTTTTGAAAAGTGCAGCTTTTTAAAAAAAATAAAATCAGATCTACTTTTTCCTTATTACTCCATTTCATTTATGTTTTATTGTTAATTCTATACTATAAGAGAGGCTTTATCTATAAAGTTCAACACAAACTTTGTTAAAGTTTTGAAGAGTTTTATACGCTGTGCGATACTTTAAAATCAGCTACACATAAATGTATACAAAAGCTTTGAAGATGTTTACTTTGCCACGTGTCTGATAATATTCTTAGTGCAGCTGCTGAGTATATGACACACATGAATTAGTGAAAAGTTTCAAAGCTTAAAAGAAAACAAAAAAGAATGGTGAGCTTTTTACCTGTATTAATGAAGTGATGGGACAATCTGACAAAATATTAAAAAGATTGCAGCACTTCTTTAGAAGGAAAGAACAAAGTGATGTCTACACAAAATAAAAAGAACCGGTGAAGCACCAGGGGGTTATTCTCAGAAGATGAGCTACATCTTTTGATCTCCTGACAAAGTGTGTTTAATTAAAGCTGGAGTATTGTTTAAAATGGCAGGTGAGCTGCATCACTCGTAGAAAATATTGTTTTTCTAACCATTGTTTGAACTTGATTTATTAATTTGAATGAATTAAGATGAGGGGGACTCAGATTACTGTGGACGAGATGTGTTTTTGAATTTCAGTAGAATTAAGTTACATAAAGAAAACCCTCAATATTGAATTGATCAATTATGGTATGTCTCAGGCAGCAGAAACCCTATATGGAGGAGGAGAAATAAGAGGAACCATCGTGCAAAGGAAAGCCCCAACAACATGTACCACGGGCACATTGAGGAGGTGGCTGATAGTAGCAGGACTGAAGGACACCACAGAGGCTCGAATCATTGCAGCACAAGAGCTATAGAGGCAATGCTCCACTTTTTTTACAGACCCCTGGAATATAGTCCATCTATCCATCCATCTTTTACCCACTACTTCCACTTTGGGTCACCGGGGGTCGCCGGTGCCCATGTCTAGCAATCACTGTGCGAGGGGCGGGGTACACCCTGGACGAGTCGCAAGTCCATCACAGGGACACATAGAGACAAACGAGACAAACAACCATTCACTCTCTCACTCACACCTAGGGACAATTTTAGAATTACCAGTCAGCCTAACATGCATGTTTTTGGTCTGTGGGAGGAAACCCACGCATGCATGTAAAGAACATGCAAACTCCACCCAGAAAGGCCTCCGGACTGGGATTTGAACTGGGGACCTGCACGCTGAGAGACAGCAGCACTACCGTGCTGCCCTGAAATATAGTCATTTATTTATATTTAAGATGCAAATTGCATATTTATGCAAATTGAAAATACCCTCCACTCGTCCATCCGTGCTTGTTGTGAGCAGAATAATTTGAAAAATAAGTGAGGTAACATCTTCCACTTTTGTGTGTGGCTACCTAGACATGAAAGATTCTTTTCAAAAATTGAGTTTCCATGTCAGAATCTAAAATGGTCACTATATACATACAACGTATACACATATATATAAATATATATACATGCCACCACTATCATTTAAGGAAACTATGCTTTCTAGTTTTGATATTCAAGTTCAAGTAGGTTTTATTGTCATTTCATCATATGTGGTACATGAGGTGGAACAAAATTATGTATACAGGGTCCCAGTTACATCCAACAATAGCAAAAATATACCGCAAAGTGTTAAAAGAAACAGTAAATAAGGATTTAAGATATTAATTAAGAAATACGTTAAACACTAATAGTGCAAAACAATATGCTGAACAACAGCAGCACGAACATGAGTTTGTGTGAGTAGATGAGTATGTATGAATACAGGAGCATGAAATAAATCAGCAGCATGAGATCAGCAGCACATATCACCAATCAAAATGCAATTACAGTGATTTTTTTTTCCCACAGTGATTATTCTGGTTAGAGATTCATGAGTCTAACAGCTTCAGGGTAGAAGCTGTTCCTCAGTCTAGTGGTTCTACACTTAGGGTGCATTCACACCAGCCCTGTTTAGTCCGCTTTAATCAAACTCTAGCTCGTTTTCCTAGAAATCCGATTCGTTTAGGGAGGTGTGAACGCGCCATCGAACTCTGTCACGGAACAAAAAGGCGAACTCTGGCCCGGGCTAAAACCTAGGTCTCGGTCCAGTTGAAGTGAACTCCAGCACGGTTCGAGTGCAGTGTGAATGCAAACAGACCGCCCCGCTCCGCAGGGTAAACAAACACGCATTTCTCTGACCTTATATGGAGCCGTCAGCTGCCTTGTGTGGAAAAACAATATTCTCCAGGGTCTACTGTCTCATCTTCTGCTCATGCTAAGTCAAAATATAACTCCTAAAACTGCTAAAACTTGATGCCACTTCGTTTTTGTTTTTATTTACAGAAGAAGAAGAAGACGTGTCTTCAGAGGTTTTTGTGTCGTTTCTTTCAGTAGTTCTTGGTACAGCGCCCCCACAGACGAGTGGGAGAACAGGTTGGTTCAACAGGTTGACTCGACTGCACAGTGCAGTGTGAATGCAAACGCTCCAGCTCAAATTGAAACAAAAGGTCATGAATATTGGTCCCGAACTGAACCGAGTCTACTGGACTATCTGGTGTGAAAACAACCTTAACGCTCCTCAACCTTCTGCCTGAGGGGAGCAGGGCAAAACGTGTGTGCTGGGTGAGTGGGGTCCTTCATGACGCAGGAAGCTCTCTTCCTGCATCTGGAGGTGTAGATGTCTGTGATGGTGGGGAGGCTGACTCCAACATCTTCTGTGCAGCCTTCGCCACTCTCTGCAAAGCTTTTTTTCTGCAGCTGTGCAGCCTCCATGCCACATGTTGATGCTGGAGCACAGGATGCTCTCCTCTGCACACCTGTAGAAGGAGGTGAGGACTGAGCTTCCCAGATCAGTTCGTCTCAGCCGTCTGAGGAAGTAGAGTCTTTGATGAGCTTTCTTGATTAGGCTGGTACTGTTGTCCCAGCTGAGGTCTTCATTCAGGGGCACACCCAAGTTCTTGTAGCTGGAGACCACTTCCACCACAGATTCTCTTTAGCCAGACTCATTGTTGTTCGTGATGCATCCAACTACTGCTGTATTGTCTGAAAACTTTACAATATTACAGCCTGGATGGGTAGGTGCACAGCCACATGTGAGCAGAGGGAACAGGAGGGGGCTCAATACACAGCCCTGAGGGGAGCCTGTGCTGAGGGTTATGGTGGAGAAGTTGTTGATCTTCACAGACTGTTCCGTTTGTTAAGAAGTCATGGGGTATTGCCTAAAAGTGTACTTTTCTCAAATGATTAGGGTGGCTGACAATTAACCAAGGCCACCATTGGCCACCCCCTGGCTGCATCATTGCACCTGTGGATAAAACTGCTCGCTTCACTCACCAGGATCAGTCACTCCACACTGCCTCAGACAAGCAAAAAAAATAAAAAAATAACTCTCTTCTACACAGTGTAACTCCTACTCACTTGAACATCTCACACCAAAAACATTAAGATTAACTTACACTCTCTTATCAATTCCAGTTTTAAAAAAAACAATAACACTCATCTCAAAAACTACAAACATTCACTCCAACCGCTCAGTGACGGGGGACATCGGCATACTGCTTGTTCTGAAAGCATTTAGAAAGTTAACGACGTTAAAGAGGACATGGAGGTAGTTGGAGTGAGGACAGAGGATGCAGAGGACGGAGTCAGATGGAGGAAGATGACGAGGCGATCCCTGAAGAGGGAACAGCTAAAAGAAGAGTTATTCTGAAGAACTGTAATGTGTTTATATGTTTTAGATGACCATTTCTGTAATCAACCATGGGGGGTCATTACAAATGAAAATTTACCTTAGAATTGCTTTAAAATGAACTACTCTGTCTTGATTTGTATGAAAAAAAAAAAGCTGCTGCTATTTTAAGTTCCCAATAATGTTTATAGTGTTTTTTTCATGCAGGCAAATCCAGACAAAAGAGCCTGAATCTATCACCACCACATGCTGGCACAACATGCAAAAGTGAAGCGAGGCTGAAGGATTAAGAGGTTTGAGAGCAATTAGCTGCCTCAGCATTCTTGCTCTGTTTATTTGTGTGTCGTGTACATTACAGCTTCCTCAGCTGCACGTTATGTTCACACCCCTCACTTCAATGGAGCCACGTAGCCACCGGAGGAGGTGCAGGTTGACAAATGAGAGAGGAAGACACAGCGTGAGGTCATGGCGAGGTAGCGAGCTACCTCTCGCTGGGTAAATAAATAAGCCATGGTGCTGTCAGCAGTGCCGAATATTCATCACAGTAATAGCCACCTTGGGGTTGGTTAAATGTTCCAAGGAAACATCAAGGTCAGTCCGTATGCCCTAATAACACAATAAACTTCAGAAAATGTCTGATTTGTGTCTCTGTGTGCTGAAAAACATTTGGAAAAATAGCGGAGCCTTGGAGAATTGAAAAGTGTGAAAAAATAGATCATTTGAATAATTCAGATTCAGAATTTGTTTTTTGGTGTGAATTAAAACGCAAATAAAAACTGAATGCAACCGTTTGCAAATCTCAGAGCCCTGTATGTTTTCCACACTAGAACATGGGAAACAAATCAAATGTTTGATGTAAAAAATTGTCACATTTTGTTGAAAGGAAAAGGTCATTTTCAATTCAATGGCAGCGACACAATTTAATAAAATTGTAACACTACCCTAATATATATATATATATATATATATACATACACATACATGCATGTACACATATATACTGTACATACACACATACTGTATATACATACACACATATGTACATATTCACATATAAACACAAATATACACATAGATACACACATATACACACACACACATTTATACACATACATATATATATATAAACACACATACATTTATAAAATTGATATTTTTACTGACCCACTGGGAATAAATCATGAGTTGAAATGACTTGCAAATCACCACATTCTGTTTTTGTTTACATTTTGCACAAGATCCCAACTTTTCTGGAATTGGGGTTTCATTTTATTTGCAACCCATCCTTGAACAATTACTAATGGTATTGAGAAACTGTTAACGCATTAATTAAAAAAAAAAAAACACTACATCCAAGAACTTAATGTAATTCATAATTCTGTCCAAAGGAT